>NC_044276.1:7986973-8154461 GCF_003957555.1 Calypte anna | reverse complement strand
ATAATAAAAACTTGAATTTTGGGACCAGCCATTACTCAGGGCTACATCTTAAATTCTTTATCAGGAGTCCTGCAAAGATGCTTGGGTGAGAGGGTTGTGATTTCTAAATTGTGATTTCTAGATTTCTAAGTTGAAGCTCTGGCTTCTAAAATCCTTCTCTAGAGTAATGTGCAAAGGTTTAGACAGCAGTGGAAAGCAGGATGGGGACAAGAAATAATGCTGTTAAAACTGGAATGCCAATGGATGTAGAAGATTTATATATAAAGAAGGTTAAAATATTACAAGTAGGTTTTGGATGCTTTGCTGCAACTCAGGGAATCCCAGAATGATTTGGGTTGGAAGGGACCTTAAAGATGATCCAGTTCCAACCCCTTTCCATGGGCAGGGACACCTCCCACCAGCCCAGGTTGCTCCAAGCCCCATCCAACCTGACCTGAGACACTGCCAGGGATAGGGCAGCCACAGTTTCTCTCTGCCAAGGTCTCACCACTCACACCAAAGAATTTTTTCCTAATTTCTCATCTAAATCTCCTCTCCCACTTTTACCCATCAGCAGGGCTTTGGCCACCTAACCAGCCTGAAAAAATCTCAGCCATTGGTGCCTCCAAAATTCAAGGTCTCATCTGCTTTTTTCTTTGGTTTATTGTTAATATGTTGGGTTTTTCGTTTTTTATTTTTTGGGGGGTTGAGGTTCCTCCAGATGTTATTCTTGGGATCAATTCTTTTCCAAGCACATCCCCACACCCAGAAAGCTCCAAGAGGATTCTTTTCTCTTTAATTACGTGGTCATCCATAAAACTTTGAGGAAAATTGTTCTCTGCTCCCTTAGCTGGCTAGACAGGAGCCATATTCTCCTTACCTCCTCCTGGAGATCCATTGGTGCCTCCAAAATTCAAGGTCTCATCTACTTTTTGCTTTGGTTTGTTGTTAATATGTTGGGGGTTTTGTTTTTTATTTTTGGGGGGGTTGAGGTTCCTCCAGATGGTATTCTTGGGATCAATTCTTTACTTACCCACACCCAGAGAGCCCCAAGAGTTTTCTTTTCTCTTTAATTATGTGGTCATCCATAAAACTTTGAGGAAAATTGTTCATTGCCATGTTCTCCTCACCTCCTGCAGATCCATCTGCTGGATCCAACCACATTGCATCATCTTGCCCATGTCCCCATGCTTGGGGACAGTTGGCTCTTCCAAAAAGCTCTTAGCAGCCAAAGGATGATTCCATCATGTCAGCTCCTGGCCATCTTCCAGCAGAAGTCCTGGTGGCCACGAGCTCTCAGTATGGAACAGATGTCCCTAAATTCTGCAGGAAAAGTTGTCACAGATGTCATGAGGTTGATTTTTTGGGTTGGGGGGTGGGAATTATTCTGGGCTTGCTGAGGAGGAATTATTTTTCGGTGATGTGGAATTATTTTTTCCATAGTGCTTTTGTTTGTGATGTTCAGATTCAGGAGGAATTCTCTGGGATGGAAATGGTGCCAGACTTCAGGGATTGTGGAAGCAGGACCTGGAATGACAGGATAAGGGGTGATGGGTTTAAATTGAAAGAGGGATGAATCAGTGTAAGTAGAAAGTAGAAATTTTTTATGCTGAAGGTGGGGAAATCCTGGCCCAGGTTTCCCAGAGAGGTGGGAGATGCCCCATCCCTGGAATCATTCCAGGTCAGGTTGGATGGGGCTCTGAGCAACATGATCCATTTGCAGATATCCCTGGGGTTGGACTGGATGGACTTGAAAGGTCCCTTCCAACCCAAACCATTTGGTGATTCCACACCTCAATCCCAGACAACTCTCCCATGGGACAAACCCTCCAGGGCCTAGTAAGCTCCCTGCAGGGAGAAGATGCTGGTTTTGTCCCAAAGTCAAACCTCCTGCATCCCCTTCATCCTTGTGGTGAAAGAAAATATTCTTCTTTGCATTTTTTTAGCCAGAAAGTTTCCATCCTTTCTTCTGCCTGGGCAGGATGTGCCAGGATCAGACCCAGAAACATGATACTAAACCTCAGGAGGGGCTCATGATTGACTTTGTTATTGACATGCCTGCAATTCATAAGCCACTGTCAAGATTAAGTATTTAATAATAATAATAATAATAATAATAATCACTTGCTATTTATTTAACACAATAAAATCATTTGCCCTCACCATCCCCACACCAGAACCCTCCTGGAACCAGCTGCCTGCCCATGGGGTCCCATCATGGGGTGGGGAAGGGATGAATGGGGAGAACTGAATCCCTACACCCACCCAGGGCTGCCCAGGATCAGACACCCACTCCTCCTGCCCTGGGCCCAGCATTTGGTGTGAGGGTGCTGAGCCCCTGTGCCAGGTTTCCCAAAGCTGTGGCTGCCCCATCCCTGGCAGTGTCTCAGGTCAGGTTGGATGGGGCTCTGAGCAACCTGATCCAGTTGGAGATGTTCCAGGGGTTGGACTGGATGCCCTTGGAAGGTCCCTTCCCACCCCAAGCAGTCTGTGATGCTATGATTTGAGACTTTTATGGCTCTCTAGTAGAAAACTAAACCCAATCTTGGAATATTCCTTCTTGGAAGCTCTTCAGGGAGTGGTGATCCCATGGATCTCTCAGCATAGCACCTTCCACCAAGGATTCCCAGACTTCAGACACATTTTTTAATGACAATTAATAGAGACAGACCTCAAAATTGCTCTTTTTTTTTCCTCTTTCCCCCTCCTCCCTCATAAAGTCTACATTTTGGAGGTCTGAAAGCTTGCAAACCTTTCCTACAAATCCCACAGGACCAGAAAACAAGGACTCAGCAGCAGGAAAAGTCAACAGACATCCAAATCCTTTATTACAGCTTGGCAGCTATCACGAATACTGCAATGTGGAATTATTCTGGAGAGCTGTGAGGATTCTATAAAGCAGAGTTTGCTTTTTTTTTCTTTCTTTTTTCTTCTCTTTTCTTTTTTTTTTCTTTTTTTCTTTCCTTTTTTATCTTCTTTTTTTTCTTTTTCTTTTCTTTTTTTTCTTCTTTTTTTTTTCTTTTTTTTTTCTTTTTTTTCTTCTTTTTCTTTTTTTTTTTTCTTTATTCCAGGGATTTCCCAGGGAACTGGAGGCATGGAGAGGTCTCCAGGGTGGTTTTCCTTCTATGTGTGACACCAGCCCAGGTCCCCAGGCTCCTTCCCTCCCTGATTCCAGTTCTGGTATCGGGATATTCCCAAGACAAAAAGGCAACTTAAGTGACTCTGCATAAAACACACCATAAAATAATAATAACAAAAAATAAATAATAAAAATTAGACTGTGATTAGGATATTCATCTGTATTTCTATATTTCCTATTCATCTGGAGGTGCTACCACCCTATTGTTTATCTATTGTGATTTTTCTTTCCAATTTATTTATGATTTTTAGTTTAATTCTGTAACTGTTTTTATTTTAAAAATTTTAAATTATTTTTATTTTTTACTTTTATTGATTTTTATTTCTATTGTTATTTATTTATATTCTATTTTGGAGGTTAATTAATTATGTATTTTATTATTTTAATCTTTTTTAAAATTATAGCTTTTTGTCACCTGTTTTTATTTAAGAACTTAAATTATTATTATTTTCTATTTTGTTTTAATTATATTTTTATTGTTATTTATTTAAATTTATTTTGGGGTTAATTAATTATGTATTTTATTACTTTTAATTTTAAAAAATATATTTTTTGTCATTTATTATTTTAACACAAATTATTTTTATTTTTAATTTATTTTATTGATATATTTTTATTGGTATCTATATTTTGGAGGGGTTAGTTAATTATGTATTTTATTACTTTTAATTTTTTAAAAAATATTTGTTTTTTGTCATTTATTATTTTAACACAGATTATTTTTATATTGAATTTTATTTATTTATATATTTTTATTGCTATCTATATTTTATTTGGGTGGTTAATTATGTCTTTTATTACATTTAATTTTTTAAAAAATTATTTACATTTGGGTTTTATTATTTATCTATTTACTTTTTGTTTTATTTAATTATTTATTTATATATTTATTTCTTATTATTTATTTCTATTATTTTAATTATCTTTATAAATTTTTTATTATTTAGTTTTTGGGGGGGGTTTAAAATTTTTTTTAATTTTTTTTAAGAAGGGGATGAAATCCAGATAGGATCTAAGAGTAATACTGTGAAAAGACAGGAAGGTGAACTAATCAAATTAACTGTTAAAGCTTTGGGACCTGTGTCATTTACATATAACCTGGGACCCGGGATTTGGGTCAGAAGGAAGGGACCAGCCTTTTGCACCTGGGAAGGGGACAAAGAAAAGGAAAGATACAAAGCTCAGTGTGAAGTAAAGATAACACTGGAACACCCAATCGCAGTCACGTGCCTATGGTCTAGCAAATACGGAGCTGCTTCCGACCTGTTTCTTATAAAACTCACTGAGCGTTCAAATGCTAAGGTACCTAGTAAGAAGACTGCGAAGACTCCTCTTCCAAGCTGCAACAGAACATATAATTTGACCCAGATAGGGCCTCAAGTGGTTAGGCAATCAAATGAGTTAAAATTGTTGTTAGATCCTACATATTCATTGAAGAAAATTCAAGTAAATATCCAAACAAACATTACTCAATTACGACAGGATTGCCGGCCCTATATCCAGCAAAGCCTTAAGGGCTGGGAGGCGTGGTTAGCAGCCAGATCGCGCCCTAGGCACGTTCAACGAGATGTAACCGGATGGTTTGGCACTGGACTAGGGGTACTGAACACGATAGACCAAGAAGTATTGGTAAACAAATTAAGTGCCATCACTTCCCATTTGGGAGAACTCAAAGTGCCTTTGAGCTCATCCATACTTAGCCTAGCAGAAACACAGTCACTAGCAACTAAATTACTGACCCTAGTGGCTAATCACACCACTGAAGACCTTTTAAAGCTTGCAGAGTACACTGGTGATGCAAACAGAGAGATTGCACTCGCTATTCAGTGCACTCAAACACAGCAGTGGGTACAAACAGTAGCTGCAGAATTCTGAGGGAAGGAACATCCAGAATACTACCCCAAGAAATAAAAGAAATGATAGCGAGAGATAGCTCTACAACCCAATTCAAGAAGGATCATCAGGCATGGTGGCAGCTTGTAAATTTTGCTTACTCACAAGGTGAGCAAATCAAGGCCTATGTGCTCACTATTAGTGCTGCCAAGGAGAAAGTCATCTTTCCTGTCCTGACCTTAGGAACTGTGCATCAGAATGTTGTTATTCGACCCATAGGCCATAATGTTTGGGCAAGTTTTGATTACTCCAGGAGTAAATGGCAATCAATCAGTACAGAAGCCTGTATTCCTAAAGAACAACTAGGATATATTTGTGAAAATACAGTCATAGAAAATGAAGATTTGTGCTTAGATACTGAAGATAGTGTGTGTACTTTTGAAATGTTTCCCCATAATGACAACCGATCACAGGTTTACTATGTAGGAAATGGCTGTACATGTATTAGAACATCATAGAATCATAGAATCATAGAATCATAGAATTGCCTGGGTTGGAAGGGACCTCAGAGATCATCGAGTCCAACCCTTGAACCACCGTTGCGGTTGCTAGACTATGGCACTGAGTGCCACGTCCAGTCTCTTTTTAAATATCTCCAGGGATGGAGAATCCACTACTTCCCTGGGCAGCCCATTCCAATGCTTGATCACTCTCTCCGTAAAGAAATTCTTTCTAATATCTAACCTAAATTTCCCCTGGCACAACTTAAGACCATGCCCTCTTGTCTTGTTGAAAGTCGTCTGGCAAAAGAGACCAACGTCCACCTGGCTACAACCTCCTTTCAGGTAGTTGTAGAGAGCAATGAGGTCTCCCCTGAGCCGCCTCTTCTTTAGGCTGAACAGCCCCAGCTCCCTCAGCCTCTCCTCATAGGGTCTGTGCTCGAGTCCCTTCACCAGCCTGGTTGCCCTCCTTTGGACCTGCTCCAGGACCTCGATATCCTTCCTGAACTGAGAGGCCCAGAACTGGACACAGGACTCGAGGTGTGGCCTCACCAGGGCTGAGTATAGGGGCAGAATCACTTCCTTGGACCTGCTGGCGACGCTGTTCCGGATACAGGCCAGGATGCCATTGGCTTTCTTGGCCACCTGGGCACACTGCTGGCTCATGTTCAGCTTCCTGTCAATCCAGACTCCCAGGTCCCTTTCTGCCTGGCTGCTCTCTAGCCACTCTGTCCCCAGCCTGTAGCGCTGCATGGGGTTGTTGTGGCCAAAGTGCTGGACCCGGCACTTGGCCGTGTTGAACCTCATCCCATTGGAATCAGCCCAGCTCTCCAGTCTGTCCAGGTCCCTCTGTAGAGCCCTCCTGCCTTCCAGCTGATCGACACTCCCCCCCAGTTTAGTGTCGCCTGTGAATTTGCTGATGATGGACTCAATCCCCTCATCTAGATCATCAATGAAGATATTGAACAGAACCGGGCCCAACACTGATCCCTGGGGGACACCACTAGTGACCGGCTGCCAACTGGATGCAGCCGCCATTCAGCACCACTCTCTGGGCCCGGCCCTCCAGCCAGTTCCTAACCCAGCACAGGGTGCTCCTGTCCAAGCCACGGGCTGATAGTTTTTTCAGGAGGATGCTGTGGGAGACGGTGTCAAAGGCCTTGCTGCAGTCCAGGTAGACCACATCCACAGCCTTCCCCTCATCCACCAGTCGGGTCACCTGATCATAAAAGGAGATCAGGTTGGTCAGGCATGACCTGCCCTTCCTAAACCCGTGCTGGCTGGGTCTGATCCCTTGCCCATCCTGCAGGTGCTGTGTGATTGCACTGAGGATGATCTGTTCCATGACTCTGCCAGGCACTGAGGTCAGGCTGACAGGCCTGTAGTTTCCTGGGTCTTCTTTCCGGCCCTTTTTGTGGATTGGTGTGACATTCGCCAACTTCCAATCATCTGGGATGTCCCCAGTGAGCCAGGACTGTTGGTAGATGATAGAGAGAGGCTTGGCAAGCTCTTCTGCCAGCTCCTTCATTACCCTTGGGTGGATCCCATCTGGTCCCATAGACTTGTGGGGATCCAAGCATCTCAGTAGGTCACTGACTGTGTCCTTCAGGATTACAGGGGGGCTGTTTAGATTCATGTCACTTTCCATGAGCTCCAGAAGACATCCATCTTCAGGGTAACCTGTCTTTCTGCTGAAAACTGAGGTAAAGAAGGTGTTTGAGGCAGTACAATCTCGAACTGTTGGTGCCGAGCAATTGTTGATGGAACGGTTCGACCATGGGCCCTGGGCTAAGCGCAAGGACAGCTCTGCGTAAAGCAACTTTTGTAACCGCAGGGACCAGTACGTTAGAACACTCGAAGGTTAAGGAGTAAGCAAGACGATTAGATTAAGGGACTCGGCACGATTGTTATGTCTAAAAAGAAGCTCAAATGTGTGAAAGACAAGCTTTGTTAGTTAATTGTTGCTAAATGCTTTGTAACCAATCAAGTTAAAACGTGTGTAACGAGATGTAGAAATCACCAATCAGCAATATGTATACGTGGCATTAGCTCTTAGATTAGTGTATAAATATCGCCTTCTGATTCAATAAAGTAGAACATTTGTTTGCATCAAACTGGGTCCCTGTTTTGGACTGCAACAAATGGAGACCCCGACGTGATCGGGCTAAAGACAGTAAATAAAAATTTAAAAATTGCTAAAGATTATTAAAGAAAAAAGAAGATTGAAGATTATCCGGTAGCAGGTCTCCAAGAACTCGAGAGTGAAGAAAAAGGCTGAAAGGAAGCCGATAATTGTGGTGCGCACCCTCATCACCTCCTTGCGATTGGCAGGTGAGCTTGGAGAAACTTTTTGTTATGGGTTTAAAAGAAGAACGAGACGTTTATTATACTTTAAAGACTTTACTTAATAAGGATAAAAAAGTTATACCGGGCCATGATCTAAAACTGCTTTTAAAATGGACTCGTGAGCATTTTTCTGACATCACTTTGGTCTCTATTTATGACCCTACATTTTGGGACGAGGTCGGAGTTAAATTATGGGATGCCACTACACGGGGCGATAATGAAACCGCCAAACTCTTAGCACCTTGGCGAACACTTTTTGAAACTTTAAAAGGGAAAGACTCTACTACTTCATCTGACCCCCCTTCCGCCCCCCCGCTGCTAACCACTGCCACTATGGTGAATGTGGATTCAGAGCCAGACCCCTTTGACCCAGACCCTATCGATCTTGAATCAGAGCCTGACCTGTATCCTGATGACTATAATGACCCGCGAAGTGTATGGGCGGCGATTAAAGTTGAGGCACAAAAATCAGGGAATATGGACATTGCTTTTTAAATTGAAATCCCCCCAAAGCCGAAACCACGTAGGACAGACAGAGGATCCATGATAGCTGCGCCTGTGTTGTATGCCGGGAAGGGGCGACCTCAATGGACCGCGCTGAATTTCTCTATTGTAAAAGAACTTCGCCGCACTGCAGCAGAAAACGGCTTAAGCTCTCATTATTTTCAAGGCTTGTTTGCAAACATTTGTGAGGGGCATGTACTTACTCCTTATGATTTAAAATCTATTGCTGCTCTTCTTCTCAATCCCGCGCAACAATCATTATGGGAATCGCGTTGGAGAACGGCGGCAGAAAAACTGCTACAGGAGTATGCAGCCGGAGATAACCAGCAGCTGCAAGCCCTTACAATTAACCATCTCATGGGTACGGCTGAGTTTGGCGACCCCGCGAGACAGGCTCGAGATGTTCCGAGAAGGGCACTGATAGATAATATGCATATAGCAAAAAGAGCCTTGTTGCAAATCCCTGATGCAAATAAGCCTGAAAAAGCCTTTACAACAATTTCTCAGGGGCCAAAGGAATCTTATATGGATTTTATTTCAAAATTGCAGGATGCCCTAGAAAAACAAGTTGATAATGCCGAAGCCCGAAACATTCTCCTTCTTAAATTAGCTGCTGAAAATGCTAATTCTGATTGCAAAAAGCTTTTGAAAACTTTACCTAATCCTAACCCAACTTTAGTTGAAATGATGGAAGCCTGTAATAGGTTTGGGTCTTCCGAACATAAATACGAAGTTATGGCAGCGGCATTCAAAAATATCCAGCTCACTCCAGCACAGCCTAGATTCTCTGGGTCCGCCCCTATTTGTTACGGTTGCGGGAAAATGGGACATTCGCAAAAGCAGTGTCGAGCTAGAACACTCATTCCTATTTGTAGCCGGTGTCGAAAAGGTCGGCACTATAATAGCCACTGCCGTTCTAAGTTTGATATAGATGGGAATGTGATACTTCAACGTCAGAATGCCTTCCAGGGAAACGGGAGGCAGAGCGCGGGTCGGCGCCGCGCTCCAACACCAAATTGCATGCTGAATCAGCAGATGCACAATCTTCTGCAACCACAACCGCCAGCGCTAATGCCGACCCAAACACCATTCGGGCCACCAGTGGCAGCGCAGGCTTGGACCTTTATTATAATTATACCTCTAAAAATGTATCTAAATCCACTAACAAACTTTTATTGCTTCCCCTGGGCTTGTTTTTTTTATAGACCATGGCCTAAAAGTTGCTGAGGAAAGTGAGAACTGCTCCTCGTACAGAGAACACAGAGTCCAAAAAAAAAAAAAAAAAAAAAAAAAAATAGTGTGTGTGTGCCTTTGCTGTTTATAGGCTTGGAGTTTTGTCTCTTAACAATTTTATTTGGCTTTTTAGGTTTCAATTTGGCAACCATGGAGGAAACTAGGACTCCACCGTGCTGTGATCCGGGAGGGGTCTGGGGACGCTTTTGGGGCCCCCCGACCAATTTTTGTCGGATAAGCCTCCTCTACCCCCTTGGTTCTATGCACCAGTGGACATCTGAACTTCCTCATACTAAAAAGTTGTTAAAGTCCTTCCACTGCAGTGTGAAATGTCCTTTTAGTATTGTGTTGTATTGATAACATGTTTTGTTAGTGTTGTAATTCATGTGATCGTTTATATGTCGACTAAGGGATCCCTCGTCTATATGTTGATTGTTGATTGTGCTATTCTGTTGTACTGCTCTTTTTATTGTTAGCCTTTAGGTCATGTTTGTGAAGATTTTAATGGAATGTGTTGTATGAATCTTTCTGAGCACTCGCAATCTATACATGCTGCAATACAATCACTTAAAGAAGGGATCACGCATTTGCAATCACAAGATAATTGGGACTGGTTTGATAAACTTTTTTCAGTATGGGGTTTAACAGGATGGTTAAGAAGTTTAGTTAAGACTGTTTGTTATGCTTTATTTGCTTTCTTGCTTTTGCTAACATTGCTACCTTGTATCTTCCAATGTTTTCAACGGATGCTCAATCGTGCCATGAAAAGAGTTTATCTTGTTCAGTCAGAAGGGGGAATTGAGGCAGTACAATCTTGAACTGTTGGTGCCGAGCAATTGTTGATGGAACGGTTCGACCATGGGCCCTGGGCTAAGCGCAAGGACAGCTCTGCGTAAAGCAACTTTTGTAACCGCAGGGACCAGTACGTTAGAACACTCGAAGGTTAAGGAGTAAGCAAGACGATTAGATTAAGGGACTCGGCACGATTGTTATGTCTAAAAAGAAGCTCAAATGTGTGAAAGACAAGCTTTGTTAGTTAATTGTTGCTAAATGCTTTGTAACCAATCAAGTTAAAACGTGTGTAACGAGATGTAGAAATCACCAATCAGCAATATGTATACGTGGCATTAGCTCTTAGATTAGTGTATAAATATCGCCTTCTGATTCAATAAAGTAGAACATTTGTTTGCATCAAACTGGGTCCCTGTTTTGGACTGCAACAGGTGTTAAATACCTCAGCCTTTTCTTCATCTTTGACAACTATATTCCCACCCGTGTCCAGTAAAGGATGGATGTTTTCCTTGCCCCTTCTTTTGCTGCTGATGTATCTGTAGAAGGACTTTTTGTTATCCTTCACAGATGTGGCGAGATTCCGTTCACATTGTGCCTTTGTCTCTCTGATTTTCTTTCGACATGACTTAACAATATTCCTTAATTCCTCCTCAGTAGTTAGCCCTTTTTTCCATAATTGGTAGGCCCTCCTCTTAACCCTAATTTATTTCAGAGAAAGAAATTTATGCCTTCATATTTTCATTGATTATTGTCCTTAGATAGTACAAATTTATGAGATGGTACAAATTTATGTGTGTGTAATTTTTCTAGAATCGTAGGCTGTGATTTTGATTATTCTGTTCCTATAATCACTATGCAATTGATTGAAGTTGAATATACTCTGTATCGTAATGTACCGCATTTGCAGATAGGTATGAATATTAATCTTCTTAAGTCAATGCTTATACCCTGATAAGTTGGGGGGAAGTGTGGATCAAACGGAAGGCAGGAGGGCTCTGCAGAGGGACCTGGACAGACTGGAGAGTTGGGCTGATTCCAATGGGATGAGGTTTAACACGGCCAAGTGCCGGGTCCTGCACTTTGGCCACAACAACTCCATGCAGCGCTACAGGCTGGGGACAGAGTGGCTAGAGAGCAGCCAGGCAGAAAGGGACCTGGGAGTCTGGATTGACAGGAAGCTGAACATGAGCCAGCAGTGTGCCCAGGTGGCCAAGAAAGCCAATGGCATCCTGGCCTGTATCAGGAACAGCGTCGCCAGCAGGTCCAAAGAAGTGATTCTGCCCCTATACTCAGCCCTGATGAGGCCACACCTCGAGTCCTGTGTCCAGTTCTGGGCCCCTCAGTTTAGGAAGGATCATCTACCAACAGTCCTGGCTCACTGGGGACATCCCAGATGATTGGAAGTTGGCGAATGTCACACCAATCCACAAAAAGGGCCGGAAAGAGGAACCAGGAAACTACAGGCCTGTCAGCCTGACCTCAGTGCCTGGCAGGGTCATGGAACAGATCATCCTCAGTGCAATCACACAGCACCTGCAGGATGGGCAAGGGATCAGACCCAGCCAGCACGGGTTTAGGAAGGGCAGGTCATGCCTGACCAACCTGATCTCCTTTTATGATCAGGTGACCCGACTGGTGGATGAGGGGAAGGCTGTGGATGTGGTCTACCTGGACTTCAGCAAGGCCTTTGACACCGTCTCCCACAGCATCCTCCTGAAAAAACTATCAGCCCGTGGCTTGGACAGGAGCACCCTGTGCTGGGTTAGGAACTGGCTGGAGGGCCGGGCCCAGAGAGTGGTGCTGAACGGAGCTGCATCCAGTTGTCAGCCCGTCATTAGTGGTGTCCCCCAGGGATCAGTGTTGGGCCCGGTTCTGTTCAATATCTTCATTGATGATCTAGATGAGGCGATTGAGTCCATCATCAGCAAATTCACAGGCGACACTAAGCTGGGGGGAAGTGTCGATCAACTGGAAGGCAGGAGGGCTCTGCAGAGGGACCTGGACAGACTGGAGAGTTGGGCTGATTCCAATGGGATGAGGTTTAACACGACCAAGTGCCGGGTCCTGCACTTTGGCCACAACAACCCCATGCAGCGCTACAGGCTGGGGACAAGGGTTGGACTTGATGATCTCTGAGGTCCCTTCCAACCCAGCCAATTCTGATTCTATGATATAGAACAGTTAGTTCGTGAAGTTAATAGAACTGCACAACGCATGCTTTGGCAAGTGACACATGATTCAAAAGGTATACAGCAGGTGCTAACAAAGCTAGAACAAGTAGGGAAGCGTCATTGGTGGGATATCTTCACGGGATATTCCCCTGCGACTATGCAAGCACTCCATTACCTGATATACCCTCTATTAGTAATGGTAGTGATGATTCTCATGCTATCCTTCTTAAATGTGTGGCTATACTACAAACTGAATAATATAGTCAAAAGGGTCCGAGTAATGTGGACAATGATTCAAAGGCATGAGAACCTTCCCTTGGAACTTGGCGAAACAATTCCTAAGTTCTAAGGAAAGGGGGGAATGAAAAAAGATAAAAGATCCTGACAGGATTAACTCCTGTAAGGAGAGTGGATCAGGCCAAGCTGTTTGTGTAAAGAGTGAACAAAGCAGCTGAGACAACGATTAACTTCTGTCTTGGAGATAAGTAGGAGACACTGGGGGAGTGCAAACACCTGCACGGAAGACAGGATGAGGCTGAGGCTGCCATAACCAGCAGATAAGGGGAAGATAATTGCAAGGGTCCAATTATCCTCTGTAACAAGAGGATGAAGTCATCGAAAGCAAGAAAGGTAAAAAGTTCAACCCTGAGGAAGACTTTGTTACTTCATCTGAAGACCCCCAAAGACCCCGAGACATATCCCCAAAAAGACAACTCCGCCCAGACTCTGCCTGTTATGAATATGTATGTAAGAATGATGTAACCTCCCCTTTTAATGTATAAATATCCTAACCCTTTCCCTTAACCCTTGGAACTCTTTGTCCAGCGCGAGCTGGGGGTTCCCCGCATCCAAAAATAAATACCTTTGCTGTTTAAAGGCTCAAGACTTTGTCTCTAAACAGTTTTGCTGGCCTTTTTTGGCTTCACATGCCAGACTGCAGACACTGCCAGACCTACAGAACCCCCAAACTCTTGGGAAGAGTAGATTAAATATGGAATTTCAGCATAAATCTTGGTGTGGCCCTGCTGTTTGGGCTTTGGGTTGTAGCTCCAAACCAGCTGGGTCCTGGGAGAATTGCATATTAATTCAACACACAAGGAAATGCCACCACTGGTCCTTCAGTACTTCAATGCCATCCTGAGAAGAAGTGAGAAAAAATCTATAGTGCTTGAGCAGCTGCTTTGACCTCTTCTATCAGGTTGCTGCTCTTTATCAAATGGGAAAAAAGAAATAAAACAAGTTCTCTTTACTCTGACACTTGGTTGCTGAGCATCAGCTCTGGCTGACCTTTCTTTGGTGAAGAAGCAGATTGAAGGGAGATGGAAACTGAGGCATCCCAAGAGCTTCAGCATCCCCAAAGTGCATCTTCAGCCTGACCTTTCCAAAAGGTGGGGCCAGCTCTGCTGATTCACCACCACCTTTTAATGAAGACCAAATTACAAAGCACTGCAGGAACCATGAAGACCATTATTCCCCTTCAACGTTTGCTCAAAGACCCAAGAAGAAAATAAATTAAAATAAATCCAAACCACAGCATAAACATGTGCAGATCAGTCATTTCTCATATTTTCCTAGGAAAAAACTGTATCTCCTAGTCTTAATATTCCATTTACTCAAAAGTTTCTGTCATTTTAGAGCCCTAAATAAATCTGGATAATTTATTGGATAATACATTTAAATAAATTTGGAAAGCTTTTATTTTTTTTTCTTTTAAACCAGCATTTCCATTTGTTGGGGACTCAGCTGGACCTTGAAACAAGCAGATCAAAGGAAAGTAGAATCCCAGAGCATCCTTTAGGGGGGACAAAAAAAAAGAACAAGAGAAATTCTATTTAAAGCCACTGGAGGGACAGTCTGAAAGCAGATCCAGGCAGTTCTTCAAGTCAACAAAACAGGACATGCTGTATGGTGAATCCAGGAGGTTGCCAGGTATGGTGAGCAATTAATTCTTTGATTTTTCTGGTTTTTGGCATGCAAGGCAGTGGATGGGCCTTAGGAGGGGGTTGGCATGCATGTGCCACTGACACCATCAGGAGCCTCCCCAGAAATGCTCCTCCTTTAGAAAACTGAGCTGTTGTTTCCAAATCAAACCTTTTCTTTTGTCTTTCCAGCTGCAGAAACAGGTATATCAGGAAAGGACACTGGAAAACAACAAGCAGAAAAAAAAAAGAAAAAAAAAAAAAAAAAAAAAAAGGATCTTACATTCAGATAAATTTCTACTTCTGCCATAAAACCTTTTATAGCAAACAGGGGATTTTCAAGACAGAACTTTGACAAGAATCCCTTGTGACATGCTGTAACCATCACACACATTTTTACAGGACCTGGGTCTATTTTACGATCTGATCACTATTTTCTTTGGAGCCTTTTTGGCTTTCCCCCCCTCAACCCCCAAAATTTCCAGGAAGAACTTTTATGTTGGAGTCTGTAAGGGACCTGACTCTCAAAGTTGGTGTTTTGAGCCCTCCATAGAGTATTTGCCAGTCAAACATCACGAAAAAAAAAAAAATTTGCTATTGAAAATCCTCCTACAGCCATTTTGACATCTAACCCAAGGCTTTTGGATCTGCCAGGGAGCTCACTGCCTCACTGCTTTCCCTTGACTTGTGTGATGGTGGGGACACCAATTTCACAACGGTGGGAATTTCACCTTGGTGCTGCTGCCAAGAAAAAAGGCTGAGGGAAAGCAGGGGATTAGGTAAGAAGCAACCCATGGCAGAACCCACCAGCCCACAGAAAAGCTTGACCCAACAAAGCTGACTTGCTTGAAAGAAAGAGAAAACCACAACCACTGCCTTCCCAATCCAAGTCCACAAAGCTCTTCCTTCAGTTCACCCCTTGAAGTTAGAAGGGTTGGTGGTTGGTAGGAACATCAGATCCCACATGTAAGGCCTCATTTTCCTCAAACAAGCTCTAAGGGCTATAAACACAAAGTTGTGTTCCTCCCAGCAGAGGTGGGAAACCTCTCCGGACACACAGATATTGGGTTGGAAAGTAGGAAAAAGCTTCATTCTCCATAAAGTTTTGGGGTCAAGAGGGTGCATGCTGGAAAGGGGTCACACGTATTAAACATGCGGCGTGGAGTTGGGTTTTCCAGAAGTTGGGATGGCTGGGATGGAGCAGCTCCTATCAACCCGAATCCATAGTGAAGAGTTGGATGTCCTGGGGGTTCCAGTAGAGGGCAATGGCGGAGTTGTAGACCAAGGACCAGATGTAGGGAATGAAGAACTCCTCAGGTTGCTCCTCCTCCACGTATTTGAACTTCAGCTCGGGGAATTTCTGCAAGAAAAGCAAAAGAGGGGAGGTTTGGATGTTTGTTTCCAAAGGTTTAAACCCTGAAGAAAGAGGAGTGGAGAAAGAAAGCAACATAATGGCAGGAACCAAACCATTAGAGCTGAAGGGAAATATTTAAGGGATAAAAAGATTATTTCTTTTCATATTTTTATTTATCATTGCTTCTTTGAACTGATGTTGTGCTGAGCCCTTTTACTGCTGGTCACATTCCATTTGCCTGCTCACAAAGAGTAAACGTGGGAATCCTTCACATAAAGCAAAGGTTTCTTAGAGAAATTGACATTTTAACAACCCCACAAATCCCTTCTTGCTTCCAAACATACAGACCTGTTGACTGCAGTTCTTCCTAAAAAAGAATTTTCCTAATAATTGCACTCTGCTTCTCAGCTGGAGAATCCTCTGGAAAGGCTGGAAGAATGACCATTGTCTGAGTTTTCAGGAATCCAGCATGATGCCAAGCTCATCTCTCCCCCCTCTCATTCTCAAAACCTTCCTGCAGGTAGAAGTTGCCAAGAGAGAAATGCTTTTCCTCCAGGATGCATGGAAGAACCTGGGAAGCACAACCAGACCCCCACAGGTGGGCTTCTGGGGTCCACTTCTGGGTTCTGGAGGCCACTTCCAGCTTTGCTCTAAGTTCTGTACTTTTGGGAAGGTCATTAGGGAATCATGGAATGGTTTGGGTTGGAAGGGACCTTCAAGCTCATCCATTCCCAACTCCTTTCCATGGGCAGGGACACCTCCCACCAGCCCAGGTTGCTTCAAGCCCCATCCAACCTGACCTGAGACACTGCCAGGGATGGGGCAGCCACAGCTTCTCTGGGAAACCTGGCACAGGGGCTCAGCACCCTCAAATCAAATAATTTCTTCCAAATATCTCACCTAAGTCTCTGGTTTTTCAGTTTGAAACCATTCCCCTTTACATTGTCACAGGAATTTCTTCTCCCTGTCCAACCTAAATCTCACCTCTCCCAGTCTGAAACCATTTTCCCTCATCCCATCCCTCCCTGCCCTTGTCCCAAGTCCCTCCCCAGCTTTCCTGGAGCCCCTTCAGGCACTGGAAGGTGCTTTAAGGTCTCCCTGCAGCCTTCTCTTCTCCAGGCTGAACAACCCCAACTCTCTCAGCCTGGCTCCAGAGCTGCTCCAGCCCTCCCAGCATCTCCATGGCCTCCTCTGGACTCTTTCCAACAAATACTTTTGTACCTCCTTCTAAATGTTGCCCATGTCAAGGGCTTGGCAGAGGCTCAGGTAGAAACCACATTACAGAGATCACTGGGCTAAGATAAAACAGGACCCATTTTATTATTTATAAGGCTGTGGCTAAGACTAAGAATAAACCTGATGGGGTGACATGATGAGAGCAAGCACAGGGAAGGCCAAGAAACCTCTTTACCCATTAATTATGAAGAGGCATACTATCATCTTTCTTGAGCTCCCAGTTTCCTCTTTCCTTGCACCAGGACACAAGACCCTGGGTGGGTGGAAGAGTCTCCTTTGAAGAGGAACTTCTCAGCCCCTTGGCTTTCAGGGTTATTTATTTAACTTTTACACACCCAGGTTGACTTCTTGGAGACAAAAAAACACCACTCCTGATTCTACTCCTTCCCTCTTTGCAGTTTGGTGCAAATATTGAGCAATTGCCCCAAGCCCCACAGGTGCCACCTGGACTTCACTTCATTCCACCACCTGCTTGGGTGTATTCTGAGCAAACTGGTTTAGTTGGAGATGTCCTGATGTACTGCAGGTTGAGGTGGCCCTTTAAAGGTCCCTTCCAACCCAAACCAGTCTAGGATGGATGAGGACTGCTGGTGGATTGAGGAGGATTCATGGTGTCACCTTCCAGGATGCTCCAACATTCTGGAGCTGCTACAGTTTGTTGGGATCAGGTCCTTCAGCAGCAAAGCTCTGCAGAGCTGGAAGTCAAAGTGTAACCTGGGTGGAACCATCTTGGCCAGCAGTGTGGCTCTTGTTATTTTCCTTGATGACTTTGGAAGGTGTGGGGAGCTCATCTTTACAGCAAGCAGGGAGAGAAGGAGGAAAGTTTCCAGCACTGTTCTCTCTCTTTAAGAAGCTAAGGCAGCTAAAAGAGAAGATTTAAGGCACTTCTGCATCTAACTCCTCCTAAACTCAAAGCCCAGAACCCCAAAAGGACATCAGCTTCCATTTCTTGCATCAGACATGCAGTTTGTGGTAGAGAAGCTCTCCAGTAGCCCTTTTGTCACCATCTTCTCCAACCTCTCCACAACCTCCCTCCTCAAATCTCTTTTGACCAACCTGTTTCACCTTCCACATCACTTTGTATCCTCACCCTTAGGTGTCCTGCACCCCCAACTCTAATTCCCTGCCTCCCAATCTGCTCCCACCCCCAACTCCCTTCCATTTCACTGCCTCTCTATAATCTTTTCTATTTCATCCTTGCCCAAGCTTCCTTTTTTCTCCTTGGCCTCGTGACATCCCCCTTTTCCATGAACATCCTCTGAACATCCCTTCCCATCTTGACTCCTCCAGCCAACCCTGAATGGCCCGAGGCTGCAGTTGTCATCAGTGAACCCTGAAAAAGATTCTCTGGGTTTAATTCAACTCAATTATCATCTTTAATAACTTTTCGAGTTGGTTTTTTTGGTTTTCTTTTTCCATTTTTTCTTAATCTGCCTTCAAAAGCTTTCAACCAGGAGGTAAAACAGTAGCAGAAATTCCAACAGCTCATGTTGGATTCTCAGCTCTTACTATCCCATCATCTCTCAGCTTAAAATAAATCATATTTTCAGGCAACAAGAGGTGTGCATCCAGTTTATTATTAAGCTTTTCTTCAATGTCACCAACTATTGTGATTGTACCCAAACAATTCCATAATCAGTTTTGGATTAAAGATTTGAACTCCCTGGATCAGCCTGGACTCTCCCTCACACTCAACATGTGCCTTGAACAGGCTGCAGCTTTATCTTGGGGATGGGGATAAGATCTGGATCAGGGAGGTTTTTAGGGAGAGATAGAATACACATTGCCTACACGTGACTTCAGGTGTGTTTTTATCAGAAGAAGGTCAGGAATGGCAAAAATCTTCTTTTTTTTTTCTGATGGTCCCCTTGAAGAGTGACCCCAAGATCACAGAATCACTGAGGCTGGAAAGGAGCTCTGAGAGCATCAGGTCCAGCCCCTGACCTAACATCCCCACATGGGTTGGACCAGGTCACTCAGTGCCACCTCCAGCCTCTCCTTAAACACCTCCAGGGATGGTGCCTCCATCCCAATGCCTGAACACCCTCTCCATGAGGAAGTGCTCCCTGATATCCAACCTAAACCTCCCTGGGGCAGCTTCAGGCCATGGCCTCTCCTCCTGTCACTTGCTGCCTGGGAGCAGAGCCCAACCCCACCTGACCTCAACCTCCCTGCAGGGACTTGTAGGGAGTGATGAGGTCACCCCTGAGTCTCCTCCAGGATAAACACCCACAGCTCCCTCAGCCTCTCCTCATCAGACTTTCCCCCTGCTCCCTTCACAGCCTCATTGCTCTCCTCCATCACCTCCATGTCCTTCTGGAAGTGAGGAGCCCAGAACTGGACACAGTGGTGAGGTCCAACCTCCCCTGGAATGGTTCCAGGGATGGGGCATCTCCCACCTCTCTGGGCAACCTGGGCCAGGCTCTCACCACCCTCAGGAGAAAAAATTTCTTCTTTCTCTCCAGTCTCAATTTCTTCTGGTTTAGTTTAAACCCATCACCCCTTGTCCTGTCACTCCTGGGGAAAAGTCTGTCCCCACCTTTCTCTTAGGCCACCTTGAAGTACTGAGCATGAAAGCAGCCATCCAGGAGGGATGGGATTTGTTTTTCAATCTAGGCATAATTTAACCACTTTGCACCTTTCTATTCTCATGCTCTTTTCCTCAGAGTTCTTTGGGGAAAAGCCTGAAAGATGCAAGGGTAAAATTGGTGCCAAGGCTGTCAGAAAGGTGACAGTGTCATGGCAACACATGGCAGCATCTCACCATCTCTCTGCTGTCCTCCCTTGGGAAAAAAAATTATAAGAAAAAAAAAAAAAAATGCTATTTATGGGAGTAGCACTCCTGAGGAAGCATCACCCACCCTACCAGGTCTGCTGGAGCTTCCAGACAGCTCAGCTCTGCCCACTTCAAAACTGCTCTTAGCAGGTGTTTGCCAGCACCTCCTTGACTGCTCCTAAACCCCTTCCCTGAGCCTGCCCAGAGCCCTACAAGAGGCCAGGGCCAACACTTTTTGGTAGCTTTGCAGCCATCTCACACAACCAAGGGGTTGAGGGTGAACACTGTGGGTGTAGGACCTCAAAAATGACCACATTGAAGTCACCTCAAAATAGTTTTTACTTTAAAACAATTTTAAAAAGCAAGGGTTCAGCACCACGGAAAAAAATGAGACCCATGCCACAAAGATTTTTGGAAGGTTCAAGAAATGTTTAAATTCAGCTTTATGTTTAAATTCAGTTTTATCATGGTTAAAATACTGCTCCAAGTGGCCCCATGTAGAGAACCACTTTCTCCTGCTTTGCTGCAGTTGTGTCCAACTTAACCCTGAAAAAGGTCTTTGCTTCCTGGCTGGGGACACTCAAAGGAGCCTCATTTTTAGTACTTTTGGAAAAGAGGGACTGTTCTAAAGCCACTTAAATGGTCCTAAAAATAGAGGAGAGGTCTTGATGTGGGATAAATCACAAAGGGGGCCTACAGGAAAGCTGAGGAGTGACTTCTGCAAAGGGCATGGAGGGGGAGGATGAGGGAAATCAGTTTCAAACTGGGAGAGATGAGATTTAGGTGAGGCATCAAGAAGAAATTCTTTGCTGTGAGGGTGCTGAGCCCCTGTGCCAGGTTTCCCAGAGAAGCTGTGGCTGCCCCATCCCTGGCAGTGTCTCAGGTCAGGTTGGATGGGGCTTGGAGCAACCTGGGCTGGTGGGAGGTGTCCCTGCCCACGGAAAGGAGTTGGGAATGGATGAGCTTGAAGGTCCCTTCCAACCCAAACCATTCTATGATCCCTATTTTTTTTTCTTCAGAGCCCTACTCATCCATCTGGATGGTGCTGGAAGATGCACAAGCTGTCAACAACCCATTTGCTTCACTCCTTCAGTTTCTTTTAACTCCCTGCCCTGCCACAAACAGGCTGAGCAGAGCCAATATTTGCATTTTTCTCCAGAAACTCCTGGAGCAGGGACAACCCCACCAAGTTTCAATCAACCCAACCTGAGCCAACACTTGAAAACTCAAGAGCCGGAGGTAACCCAAGGAATCCAAGAGCACAATTTAAACAGACACCTCTTATCAGCCCAGCTCAATCAACCCACCACAGCACCCTATCCTGTCTCCTCCTGCCAGACAAAGCAGAAGTCAGATTTAGTGGTTGGGCCCAGGCTGGAAACCAGACAGAGCAAGGACTCTGCACCAGTCTGCGCCGTCAGTCGCAATTCGATGAAAAACCACAGGAAGTCCAAGGACCAGATGCAGAACTGAAATGTAAGAACTCCCCTGCTATAAAAGTTCAACAACATGGGGGTTGTTTTGACCTTTTTTTTTTTTTTTTTTGCTTTTTCTACTCCTTTTTTGCAGTTAAAGATTAGGGACACAGCATCCCAGCCAGCCAACTCCACCTGGCGGGGCTCCAGGTGGCATCTGAGCTGCAAGGCTTGAGCCACACATCAAAGAAAAAAAAAAAATATATATACATTAAAAAAAAATCATAAAAATCCCCTTTACCCTCTGAAATGAAACATCAGAGATGCTGGAAGGCTGCAGTGTCATGGCAGTGGATGATGTCCACTCAGATAACATAAGGAAGGGCAGCTGGAGAGCAATGGATGGAAGTTTTGGCTTTGTTAGGTTATGTGGATGTTTGGCTGGATGAAAAGCAGCTCTCAAAGGAAGGAGGAGAAGAAAGAAATCAAAACCTGGATTAACATGAAGCTGGAGAATCCTCATTTCCTCCAGGCCTCAGTGAGAGACACTGAAACAGAGCCCCAGCACAGGTCAATGCTTCCATGGGACTGGAAAAGGACCATTTCCAAAGGATCTGGAGACATCTCAGAGCCAAATTCACATTGCCACCAATCCAGAGCTTCAAAGTCTTTCTGAAAAGGGGGATTTGTGTGAAAAACCTACAATGGGTCTTTGTTGGGAATCTAGTGACACACTGGCAAACAGAATCACAGAATCACCACAGTTGGAAAGGACCTTCAAGGTCATCAAGTCCAACCATGTGTCCTACACCACCATAACCACATTTTTTAACCCATTTTTTGAACACCTTTCATATTGCTTCAAGCTCCAAATAGTAGTTTGACCTGGGGAGCATCTACAAGATTGGACCTTATTAGCAGAAGAGCTCAAGTGGCAAAGAAAAATTCAATATAGGATTCAAATTCAGCACTTTCCCAAGTCTTTATTAGGCCATAATATTCACCCCAGCATGGTTTAGTTCTACAACCTTGCACCAGACTTGTAAGGAGTTTGGGCTGGGGAAGAACTTTTCTATGGGTCTGGAAAATCCAAAGCACCCCTCTGAAATCTGGTCCTCAGCTTCCTGATCTGAATCTAATTAATAAAAAAAATAAAATTAAAATCAACTCATTATACCAGCAAAAATAAACATTTATGTTGGGAAGACCTCCCCAGCTTCACTGAAGAAAGCAAGTGGTGGTGGTTAGGAAGATGTTTTAGGAAGGATTTGAGTGGTTGAGGGGCTGAGTCTGTGAAAACTGCAGGAAGCAGAAGAAGGACAAGTGCAAGGTCCTGTAGCTGGGTTGGGGCAATCCCAAGCACAAATCCAGGCTGGGTGGAGAAGGGATTGATAGCAACCCTGAGAAGAAGGACTTGGAGGGGTCTTGAGGATGAGATGAGAGATGAGATGATGAGATAAATGAGATGCTCAGCATAAACTTGCAACATGTTCTGGCGGATCCAAAACCACCCCTGTCCTGGGTTGCATCCCCAGGAGGGTCAGGGAGGGGACTGTCCCCCTCTGCTCCACTCTGGGGAGACCCCCCTGGGGTGCTGGGTCCAGTTCTGGGGTCCCCAACACCAGAAGGAGATGGAGCTGTTGGAGTGAGTCCAGAGGAGGCCCTGGAGATGCTGGGAGGGCTGGAGCAGCTCTGGAGCCAGGCTGAGAGAGTTGGCGTTGTTCAGCCTGAAGAAGAGAAGGCTGCAGGGAGACCTTAGGGCACCTTCCAGTGCCTGAAGGGGCTACAGGAAAGCTGAGGAGGGACTTGGGACAAGGGCAGGGAGTGACAGAACAAGGCAAGGATGATTTTTAACAGGAAGAAGGGCAATTTAGTTGTGGCTTCCCCAGCCTTGCCCTGATTCAGGTGATGGAGCAACCTGGGCTGGTAGGAGGGGTCCTCCTACTAGAGGCAGGGATCTACCTGATCTTTAAGATCCTTTCCAACCCAAACCAGTTTGACATTCTGCAAATCCATAATTCTATGACTTGAGCAATTCTTTTTAGCTTGCTGAAGAGCTTTTTTACTGCCTTCCAGCATACCTGGTTCCTGGATATCCAGGCCAGGCACCTTTAGTGATTGCGTTGCCTGCAAAAACCCCCCAAAAACAACAAACGATAAAACCTGAACAATTAAATTCTGCAATAGAAATCAGTGCAGACAGACAGCCACCCACCCACCCCCCTTTTCAATTCTAGGTTTTTATTTTCGTGCCTGGTATAGGTGTTGATGTAAACACTTTGAAAATATAAAATATGTATCTCGAATCAGGTTTTTTTCCTACTCTTTTAAAAATATACCAAACTTATTCCATGTGAGGGTTGTGGACAGCACAAGATTTCAGTTGTTACTCTTTGCATTTTTTTTACCAGGCCCTTTTGTACAGAGTTTTGGAGCCCTATTGAGCAACAGTGGTGGAGTAGCCCCCGAGAGGTGGTATATCCGAGGTTTTTGGTACAAGAGGAGAGATTTTACATAAATTAGTCACTTAGGGGAAAGAGTTGTTAATAAAAGGAAAGAAAAAACAAGAGAGAAATTTTTTATCACCATCCACTGGCCCTGGCCTCTGGATGGACTTTGGGGGGCATAGGACCCACCGTTCCTGCTTGGCTGATGTTCTCCACTTTTCTCTCTGCTGGGGTTGTCCTGTATTTGCAGCCAAAGTGGCAAGAGAAGGGTGGGGAAGAGAGACACAGCGTCTTCTCCTTTTCTCTTGGAGTTTTTTTATACAGCAAAAGCGGGTTCTGTCTTTTCATAACTCACTGGCACACAGACTTGCCAAAGATGACCAGGGATGAGTCACCCCATAACTCTTTTAATTATTGTAATCTTTTAGTCCTTGTTACCTTGCTAAATGTATTATCTTTGTCTTAACGGCGTATCAGGAGGTGACATGTGGTCTTATCTTTAGGTGACTGTCAGGCATGATACAAAAGAGAAGCTAGTTAAGTTTGGGATAAAAAAAAAAATCTGTAAATTGAGAATATGTTTGGTATATTTTTAAAAGAGCAAAAAAAATATTGAATCAAGAGACATATTTCGTATTTTCAGAGTATTTACATCATTTCACCCTGTGTCTCTTAAGTCAGCATTTTTTATATGTATATGTATATGTATATGTATATGTATATGTATATGTATATATATATCCCATTTGGTGTGGTTATTTTGTATCGTGTTGCTGTTTTTGGAATCTATGTTTTTTTAGCAGGCCGATTCCATCTCCGAGGTTTCCATTAAGGAGCAACTGGGAATCGCGCCATGCCTGGCAACAGTTCTTTCTACTACATGTCTTTCCTGGCTCAAAAGCCGGTGTATTTTTAAGGTCTGTTTGTGAGGGGGTAAACTGTCTGTTGTACCACACATTTGCAGCATCACAACAACCTCACCACATCACTTAACCCCGTGGGTTTTGAGGACAGGGGAGCGTGTTTCCAGCATAAACATATATATATTTTATGTTCATTATTGATGGGTTTGTTTTTTGTTTTTCTTTTTTCCTTGCACCAGCATTGGGAAGGTTTTGCAGCAATGTATCTAGATATATTACAAGCATGTAAAATTTAAATGATATGAATATATGAAAAGTTACAAAGGATCAACTTAATATGAATAAGGTATGTGCATATACAAAGCAATTGTTTCAGTAGTGACATTCACAACATTTATACAAAGAAAGGTAAAATATTAATGTTTACAGAATCTTAGCAATTAATTTAGAAAGAGAAAATTATTATACATGACAACTAATAATAACAGTAGCAATAGTACTAAAAATTATGAGAATGATAATAATGATTATAAAATGATACAATGAAATAATCACAAATATAACTTATATAACTTAAAACTTCTTATATATAAGTCCATTTCATACATATACAAATTACATCTGCTATTATACCACCAATAAAATGTATTACAGGTAAAAGCAATCCAGGAGCAATCATAAACAAATCATAATGTTATAAATTACTTTGCCTAGGCTAAAGAGGTGGCTAACATCCCAGCTGTCAGTAAGTAATTTCTTCCAGTCACTTACAGAGTAGTCAAGTCTGAGACTGTACATAAGGGGTGTTTTATTTTGATGTCCTAGGATTACTGAAGTCTGCAGTCACATTAATTCAACCTCATTCTGTCCCAATAAACAAAACCTAATTACACAAAGGACCAAAAAGAAAACATTTGTTTACAGTAGACAGGGAAAAAGAGAAGTTAAATGTTATTCCACGCAGATTATCCAGTTTTTGCTATTTTTGCGCTGTTTATCATTCATGTCAAAGTTTCTCTGAAGTTTTTAGGAGGCTTCTTATCAGTGTTGTCCTGATTAGGTGACAGGGGAAAGAATGCTGTCATTATGGGACACCCGTTTACACCCCACCGATTATTGACCATGGCAATAGCATAATTGAGTCTCTCATCCCATTTACCTTCCTGAGCTCTAATGAGTATTTTAAGTAAGTCATTTGTTCTTTCAACGATGCCTTTTGCCTGTGGATGATAGGGAATATGAAATGCCCAGTTAATATTTTCACTTTTTTCCCATTGCTGGACCAGGTGGGAAGTGAAATGGGTACTATTATCAGATTGAATAGTGCTAGGTTATGGCAAAATTCAAAACCTTTTTTCAGGAAAGAAACAGTATTTTCCCCATTTGCTTTTGCATAAGCTTCAGCACAATTTAACCCAGATATAACTTCTACCATTACAATCACATACTGTTTGTTTCCTGACCTTCGGAAGGGTCCTATATAATCTATTTGCCAAGTAGACCATAATGTTTTACCATCTCTGAGATGCAGTCAGAGGATGTTCTCCCAACCAAATTTTACACAAATCACATGAGGAAATTATTGTTTTACATTGTTCTCGTGATACAGATCAACCACGAGATTGTGCCTCTTTATACAAATCAAAAATACCTGAATGACCTCTTTTGCAATGAAGCCATTCTAGTAATTTTCCCCATTCTTGGACTTCACCCTGATTGAGAGCATCTCTGATTTCAGAGATTTGAGGCTGTACTGCCTCAAATGACATTAATTCTTGCCAATTCATCAACTTGGTTATTATATTTGCTTGCTTCATCCTTTAAATTAGATTGGTGAGAAGGTACCCAACCTACATGAAAATTGGGATTTTGTTTAGCAACTTGCATTTCCTTCCACTTCTCTGTATGCCATACAGGCACTCTATTAATTTCCCAGTTATTATTTTCCCAAAATGTCACCCATTCTACACAGCCTTTAAAGACAGCAAAAGAATCTGTATAGATATATACAGGTTCCTTAGTGCCTTTTTCTTTTACAAATGCATTCATAACAGCATCCAGTTCACCTACTTGTGCACTACCCGCATCTTGATTTATTATTTGTTTGCCTGTGGAAGGTTTAATAGTGGCAGATTTAAAAAACTATACTTTTCTTTCCCTTCGAGAAGAAGCATCTGTGAATCAGGCTGTAGTGATATCACTTTTGTATTCTGGGGCTTCTTTAATAGGGCTAGGAGTTTTTATTATTAAATCTTTTTCATTTGTAGATCCAATTGGTTCCTTAATTTTCAATTGTTTATCTGGGCTTTCTTCAATTTGGAAAAGTTCAGAAAAGTATTCAATTTGGCCGGTCTCTACTACAAATGTTACAGGGTATCACTTTGGCCCAACAGCACAAGTAAGCTCTAAATCACCATTTTTTACTCAAGACCAATCTTAGCACATTTTGCCAGTCTTTTGGAGGACAGGATATTTTAGGATTTGACTGTTTATTATTTTAGGATTTATCATTTTCATTTGTAGCGATGGTTTCATCATAGTTTATTCAATATACGAGATAACATGCTAATGTTACATTGCCATCAACAACATGCTAATAATACAAAAGCAATAATAACATACTAATAATGAAAACTAATAATAACAAATATAATTGATAAACCTTGTCTAATTAAATCTCTAAGCTATTCCCATATCCTTAAGCGATTCAACCATTCATTTAACCCAGTATATGCAACAGTTAATTTTTTCATGTTATCTTAATCAATCGCTTTTGGTTGTGAATTGACTCTGAATGATCAGATAAATTCATGCAACACATTCCATCAAAGTCTTCACAAACATGACCTAAAAGCTAACAATAAAAAGTCAGTGGCAGCACGATATTGTAAAACTGCATGTCTGACACTATCAACATCTTTTAGCATCTGTGTTAAAATACCAGAAGTTAAGTTCATCTGCTTAGCAGTGCAACAGAATACCACAATCAACAATCAACATGTAGCCGAGGGATCCCATAGTCAACATAAAAACAATCACATAAATTACAACATTAACAAAAGCCTGTTATCAATACAATACAACACAACACGAAAAGCACATTTCACACTGCAGTGGAAGGACTTAAATACCTTTTTAGTATGAGGAAGGTCTGGTGTTCACTAGCGCGTAGAGCCAAGGGGGTAGAGGCGGCTTATCCGACAAAAATTCGTCGGGGGGCCCCAAAAGCATCCCCAGACCCCTCCCGGGTCATGGCACGGTGGAGTCTCCATGGTCGCCAAATTGAGGCCCAAAAAGGCCTAATAAAGTTGTTTAGAGACAGAATTCAAAGCCTTTAAACAGCAAAGGTACACTCTCCTCCCCCACCCCCCTTGTTTTTGTTTTTTTTTTTCCTTTGCTGTGGTGTCTGCAGCAGGGCTCACTTTCTGAGCAGCAGCAGTGTCTGAGGGGGTAGAGAAAGCAGCTGCAGCTGTAGCAGATATGCTGGCAGTGCTCACCGGCCATATCTGAGTTGTTCCATTGCGTGAGGGGGGGTATTGCCTCCAGCAAGGCGTGGCGACCTGGTTCAAGAATGACACGGCAACCAACCCCAGGTTGCCCTGGCCATCAGCTCACAGACATCAAAATGATGGACGGCAAATGGCGTTTATTGTTTATGTTACACCGCATTTTATAGCCTAGGTTTACATCGTCACTTCCGCCTGCTTGCGTCAGGGACCCGTACCTATTGGTTGTCAGGAGGGTGGCCCTATCTTAACTTTCCGTACAGCATGATATCTTCCGGCCGCCAAACCTTAACTGCCACTTTTCAAACCTTAACTACCACAGGGGGGCAATAAGCAGCTGCAGAGTCAGGAGTGGGGGTGCTCTCTGTATGAGGAGCAGCTCCCACTCTCCACAGCAACTCTCAGCCTCTGAAAAGGCATACTCATTCTCATAACTGTGTTTTTTTTTTCTTACTCCTTACCAATATATGAGAAAAATTAACAACAACCACTAGAAGATTCAAAAATGAAATGACATTGCTACTAAAATCTGGTGAAGTTAGCCTAAAATAAAATGAAGTGGTACAATCTCCCAAACCAAATACTTGTATCAGAAATATTATCACTGTGAATCCACATTTAAAGGCATTTGTTTCCATGGTCGAACCCATCTGCTCGGTACCGAATGCACTCCAGTACCTGTAAGTAAACACATATAACCTCGACCAGTTGATTTCACCTCTGCCGGCCCTTCCCATTGTTCCGTGATGGAATTCCTGAATTCCACCAAAATTTTGTGGGAAGGTTCCGAAGCAAAGTCTGCTAAAGCTTTTTGGTGAATCAGTATCGGAGGTTCTGTACGTTCTCCTGTAAGGCTTAAATAGTTCATGACATATACAGCCTTACTTAACCGGTCCTGAGGAGGACTCCCTCCTTCCATTTTTGTTTCTCAAGGAGAGCCTTTAATACTGAATGGCAATGTTCCACTACTGCCTGACCCATAGGGTTATGAGGGATACCAGTAATATGTCGGATGCCCCATTGTCCACAGAACTGTCGAAAGCGAGCAGAAGAATAAGTGGGGCCATTATCCATCTTGGTGGACTGAGGTACTCCTAGAACAGCAAAGGATACATATAGAGGTCTGATAACATGTTTTGTTGCCTCACCAGTCTGTGCGGAAGCCCAAATGGCCATAGAAAAGGTATCAATAACTACATGTACATATTTTAAGCGTCCAAACTGCTGTACATGAGTGACGTCCATTTGCCACAGTTCCAAAGATTTCAGACCTTTAGGATTGACTCCCATCCCAATACCAAGATCAACTTTTTGGCAATCGGGGCAAGATTTCACAATTCCCTGGGCATCCCCCAGAGGTAAGTGAAATTGCTTCGCTAACATTTTAGCAGATTGATGGAAAAAGGCATAAGACTGTCGAGCTTGTGCAAAAAAATCAACAGAAGGACCAGTCCATGCCGGTGCAACCAAATGGTCAGCTCAGTTATTACTGATAGCCAACCCTCGGTCACTAAGATGACTCCGGATATGAGTAATAAAGTAAGAATGTTCTCTTTCCGCTGAGTCTCAATAGCTTCTGCAATAACAAATACAAATGCTTATTCGAAATTTCCTTCAAAATTGCATGATACATCCTCAAGACGATACCTACTACATAAAGTGAGTCAGAGACTATATTAACAGGAGTGTTATTCCATGTTTCAAAAACCCAAACAACAGTGGTAAGTTCAAGGGTTTGCAGAGAGTCAAATGACTTCCCTTGAATTAAATGTTTTTTCCATTGTCCAGGCGTCTCCTCCCAGGCAACAACAGCTTTATGGGATTTTTTCCCGGCATCCATAAAGACCATTATGCCGTCCACTGGACTGTCAGACAAAAAACTACATGACTCCCACTGCATGTCAGACAAAAGTGGTAACAAGTGATATGAGGGGTAAGAATTTGTTATTTCCCCGCCAAACTATGCTAAGGCTATTTGTAGGTCTGTTGAAGTTCGCAACAACCAAATCAAATAGTCCTGCATAAGGGGCAAAATGATCTGACCTGGGTCTACTCCAGCGATGTCTTGACATCACGCTCTGCCCTTTATAACAATTTGAGATAAGACTGCAACCCTCGTTGAATTCGTTTTGCGTAAGCGGATTGACAAAAAGATCCATTCTAAAATTCTTAAAGCTTGTTTTTTCTTGTCAACCCATTGGACTAATAACCCAAAGGGATGAACTCGATCTTAACCTGAATTTATTATCATTAACGTTATCGGCAACTCTTCTACAAAGCCAGATGCATGACACGTCAAAATTTTCTCCTGAATAACAGTCAAGGCCTTTTGGTGTATTGGTTGTAACTCTCTTCTATTGGTTACATTAGACGTGGTACCCAAAAGATCAATCAAAGGCTGTAAATCATCATTAGTAATCCCGCAAAGTGACCTCACCCATTAGATATCACCCATGAGTTTCTGTACATCACTTAGCGTGGTAATTTCTGTTTTAAGGGCAACCTTCTGTGGTCACACTGCACTCCCCGTGATTGTCCACCCCAGATATTTCCAAGGCTCATGCTTTTGTACCTTTTCTGGAGCAATTTTTAAACCACGTTGTTCTACAATCTTCGTCACCTGAGCTAAAACATCTTTGTAATTGAGTGTCCTCCCTGCAATCAAAATGTCATCCATATAATGATAGATAATCAACTCAGGAAACTGTGATCGTAAAGGCTGCAGGGCCCAAGCAACATAAATTTGACACATTGTTGGGGAGTTCTTCATTCCCTGCGGTAATACGACCCAATGATATCTTTGTGCTGGCTCAGCCTTATTAACAGAAGGAACTGAAAAAGCAAAACGTTCAGCATCATCTGGATGTAAAGGAATTGTAAAGAAACAATCTTTTAAATCTATTACCAATAGATCCCAATCTTCTGGTAACATTACTGGAGACGGTAGTCCTGGCTGTAACGCTCCCATATCCTCCAAGACCGCATTGATGGCACGTAAATCATGCAATAAACGCCACTTTACAGATTTTTTAGGAATTGTAAATACAGGCGTATTCCATGGCGATGTAGACGGTACAATATGCCCAGCCATGAGTTGTTCTTGTACCAATTCCTTTACATGCTGCAGCCGGTCGTTAGTTAGCGGCCACTGATCTATCCAGACAGGATCGTCGGTAGAACACTTGATTTTTAGGATTGGCTGCCCCTCAGTGGCCGCTACTAAAAAGGCTGTGTTACAAGTCTAGCATTCCATTGACTGAGGACATCTCTCCCTATTAACATAATAGGTACATGCGTGATATAGGGTCTAACTGACGCTTGTGACCCATCAGTAAATTGTAAAGCAACTGGATCTTTACTAACTCTAGTTGTTTGCGTTCCTCCTACTCCCATAATCCCTACTGGAGATGGTATGGTGGGCCATGTTAAGGGCCAATGCTGCTGAGAAATTATTGTAACATCTGCTCCTGTATCAATCATCATTTTCAATTTAATAGTCTCATTCCATTTAGATCTAATAAGTACCTCTACCTCAGGTTTTCCTTTCATAATATCCATAGTAAAATAAACTTGTGGTGCTCCAGTGGAGCCAAAGCCTCCACTTCCTCTGTCCTTTTCACCTTTACACATTACCTGTGACAAAAATGGTACTAATTGCGCTATTCTACTGCCTTTTGGAATGGATAGCAGTGGAGTAATAGTATAAACCATGATTTTTACTAATCCAGTATAGTCAGCATCGATCACACCACGGACTACAAAAATACCCTGTCTAGATGTAGATGACTGTCCTAAAAGTAAAGCACACAAATTATGCCCCAAGGGTCCCTGAATATTCGATTCCACTAAATGTATGTCAGTGTTTAACAATGTTACATCTACTGTGGTTTGCACGTCAACGCCGGCGCTCCCGTGAGTGACGGAGCTGGCGGTGTCCAGGGCCCCTGGGGCCCCTGACCTCCCTGACCAGCGGACCATGCTCCCTGAATTTGAGTCTTGGCACGCGGGTAGTTTGTGCTGGGCAGCCGGTTTCCCGATTGCCGGCACTCAGATGCATTGTGATTATTCTTATTGCAATTCGAACACCATTTCCGTTTGGGTCCTGCAAATCTGCATTGTGCTTTAGAATGACCCTCTTTACCACAATTAAAACATTTTTAATCTTTCGACGACTTGCCTTTTGATGCTGTTGGCACCATACCTTTTAATGCAGTGGCCATATAGGCAGCTTTTTCCGATGCCGAGTGCACTCCACGAGCTCACTCATATCTGCAACCTCAGCTGTTCGAGGCAACGATCCTAAAATTTGTCTTGTTTTGTCATTCGCATTATCAAAAGCTAAGACCTTAACCTTACGCTGTTTGGAATCCTCATCCAAATCAGGATGAGCTTGGATTGCCCTGAACAGCTTATCAACAAAATCAGGAAAAGACTCATTTAAACCCTGTTTAACACGAGCAAAGGCATGCGATCGACCTGGTTCTTGAATTGATGTCAGTGCCTGCAAAGCAAGTCTTTGAGTTGATTGCAACACCTGTGGTGCAAATGAGGTTTGCAAAGTGCCATCAGCAAAAGGACCTTGATCCATTAGCATTTGCACCTGAATACCATACAAAAGGTCATTCTGTTGCCATGGCCTGAGATGCTTCATGACTGCATAATCTCTGCCATTCCCTAGAAAACAATAATAATTGAGAAGGGGAAAACAAAATCTCAGTTAATTGAGCTATATCTTGCAGTATCAACAAATCAGCTGTAAAAATGTATTTCAACATTTGTTGAGTTATGGGAGACCTAATGCCATTTTGATTTATTGCTGCTCTAGCTTTTTCTAATATTTTCCAATCAAAAGGTTCCCATTTCTGTGTCCTATCTGCTTGCACCGACACAGGGAACGCCAACAAATTAGGTACAAACCGCCCCTCTATTACTGCATCGCGTATGACTCCTCTCCATCTTTGTCCAGATTCTAATTCTCCTGGAGGCTCAGGAACCGGATTCCGCAAATTAGGTGGAATAATAGCTTCCGCAAACGGAGGAGTCTGTGGAGACTCAAGCGGTACCAGGGCCGAAGATTCTGAACCCGAACGCTCTTCTGCTGGTTTAACTGTAAGATCCCCCAGTTTTTGAATAAGGCTGTTTAACAATGTTTCAACAGATCCTTCTCGTTCTGGCCTGATAAGAGGAGTACCCGACAATGGTGGATATTCTGCGCTCTGTAGGGCTTCTGATCTATTAGGATGCTGAGCTTCACTTAAGATACCAGACTCATTATTTAAATGAAGTACTCCTAACTCATTCTTGCTTGGAGGGGGAGGCAAATCGGGTTCTTTAGATGTGCTTTCTCCTGCACCCGCATGTTCCAGCTGTCCGCGTGTTGTTGTGGTGCCAAAAAACCCCGGTAAGGGAGGCAGCGGGATACTGGAAAAAGGATTCATTGGAGGCGCCGATGGCATTTCACTAACAGGAGCCGCAGCGGCCAAGCAACCAGTCCTAGTATTTTTACTTTTACTGGTCTTTTCTAGAGTCAATGCAGCGAAGGCAGAAGCGGCTGCCGCTCTTTCACTTTCATCTCTTTTAAGGTTTCTCTAATCAATTTCCAGAGTGTCGCTAAGCATCCTGTCTCCTTATCCGTTGCTACTTTTATCCCATAGGGCAGTACCTATGGCTTCCCAAATAGGTAACTCAAAAACGGTACCCATCGAGGGGATCAAGTCTCTATCCTGTGCCCATTTCAGTAATTCTCGTAAGGTCCTGCCTTCGTATGATAAACCTCTCTTAGAGAGAATACATTGGAGGAGCTTAACTACTGCCTCTTCTTCTTTAGAGAGTGTAGACCCCATCTCCTCCCCAGCCGCTCACCTTTTTTCTGGTGAGATTCTTCAATTCTGAGGTACCTCTTTCGTTCTGTAGCTGGGCACCAGCTACATAGACCGCCGGGGCAGCAGTCTCCTTTCGACTGGCTTCTCTGCTCCTGCTGCACCGTTGCTTCGGTCGGCTTTCTTGCTACCCTCTCATTCCAGCTGTCTTCATCGCTCCTGGGAAGCAACAGTGAGAGGGTCCCTGTTCGGTCGCCAAATGTAAAAAATCCGCAGAGGCTTAAGGACAACATGTAGTCACCAATATGGTTAAAGTGAAATCGTCTCTTAGCAATTCATACTCGCTTTATATAGAACCCTTGTTTATATAACGATATCTTGCAGGTGGCTATATCTTGGCCACAAATCCTGTTCTCACAGAACTTCTGCTGGCTACATCATTATCCTGCTATTCTTCTTTTCTGCTGCCAGCTCCCTTATCTTTTGCCCATAGCTCATCTTTCAGTAACCTTGCAACTGGGCCTCAAGGCCCTTAGCTCACTCTAGCTAAAGCTAAATAGTCAGGATTGCTCACGTCTGTTTTCTTCCAAACAGATTTCCAACACCGCTAGACCTTCTGTTCACAAACAGAGAGGGGCTGGTGGGAGATGTGGTGGTTGGTGGACGTCTGGGACACAGTGATCATGAAATAATAGAGTTTTCAATACTCAAGTGTCACGGTTTAACACTGGCCTGGCAATTAAACTGAGTGACAGATGCTCTCTTTTAATGTCTCTCTCCTCCCTGATAAAGAAAGGAGAGAGAATAAGGGAGAGAGACTTATGGGTTGGAAACTAAACTACACAACTTTAATGAAACAGTAATGATAAATAGAAAAACTTACTAAATATATACAAATATACAGGAAAATTGATACCACGTTCCTCCCCCCTTTTCCCCCAATAACTCTCAAATCACCATCGAGGCTGCAGGGCAGCCCTGGGAAAGTCCAGGCTGGAGTACTGGAGTTGGCAGCAGTCGGAAACTGGAGGCAGGAACACACAGATATGGGCTGGCACGGATCAGGACCACAGGCAGACGAACGGATGGAATCCTCCCAGGATGCCGAAGGAAACAGGGAACAGGTGAAGGAAGGGAAGCAGGAAGGGCAGGAAGCCGGAAGCTGGAAGCTCTTGTGATCCCTCAAATTTATATTGAGTATGATGTATATGGGATGGAATACTCTGTTTGGTCAATTCTGGCATCTATCTTGTCCATTCCTCCCCAAAGGAGGGCTGCAGGTGGGACCTCTTTCTTCCTTCAGGAGGGTAAAATGTAAAATGAAACTTGCTGTTAATTTCAACAAGTGCAGCTACTTAGGAGAGACTTAGCTGAAAGCAAAAGTACAAGACAGAAAATCACCTTTATCCTGGCCCAAACCAGGACATCAAGGATGCAAGGAGGGCCGTCAATAAAACCTCTACGTTGGACTTCCGGAGGGCAGATTTTGGCCTATTCAGAAGACTAGATCTGAGTGTACTCTTGGAAACAGCCCTTGAAAACAAAGGGGTCCAGGAGGGGTGGACATAATTCAAGAAGCAAGTTTTGAAAGCACAGGAGCAGGCTGTCCTGGTATGCCAAAAGGTGAGCCGGAGGGGAAGACGACCGGTCTGGCTGAACAGGAAGATTTTGAAAGAAATTGGGGTAACAAAGAGAGCCTACAGATTATGGAAAAAAGGGCTAACTACTCAGGAAGAATTTAGGAATATAGTTAGGTTGTGTAGAAAGAAAATTAGAGAGAAAAAAAGGCACAACTTGAACTGAATCTCGCCACCTCTGTGAAGGATAACAAAAAGTCCTTCTACAGATACATCAATAGCAAAAAGAGAGGCAGGGAAACCTCCATTCTCTACTGGACATGGGCGGGAATATAGTTATCAAAGATGAAGAAAAGGCCGAGGTATTTAACACCTTCTTTGCCTCAGTTTTCAACAGTAAGACAGCTTGTCCTGAGGACAGTTGGCTTCTGGAGCTTGTAGAAAGAAACGAGAATCTGAACAGCCCCCCTGTAATCCAGAAGGAAACAGTCAGTGACCTACTGAGCTGCTTGGATCCCCACAAGTCTATGGGACCAGATGGGATCCACCCAAGGGTGATGAGGGAGCTGGCAGAAGAGCTCACCAAGACCCTCTCTATCATCTACCAACAGTCCTGGCTCTGGACTGTTATGGTCTACTTGGCAAATAGATTATATAGGACCCTTCTGAAGGTCAGGAAACAAACAGTATGTGATTGTAATGGTAGAAGTTATATCTGGGCTGACTTGTGCTGGAGCTTATGCAAGAGCAAATGGAGAAAATATGGTATCTTTCCTGAAAAAGGTCTTTGGCATTTTGCCTAAACCTACCAGTATTCAGTCTGATAATGGTACTCATTTCACTTCCCACCTGGTCCAGCAATGGGCAAAAAATGAAAATATTAACTGGGCATTTCATATTCCTTACCATCCCCAGGAAAACGGCATAGTAGAAAGAACTAATGGGTTACTTAAAAGACTCATTAGATCTCAAGAGAGTAATTGGCATGAAAGAATTATGCAGTTACCACTGTCAGTAATAGGTGAGGTGTGAACGGTTGTCCCAGAATGACAGCATTCTTTCCCCTGTCACCTAATCAAGATAACAACACTGAGAAGCAGCCTCCCAGAAACTTCAAACAACGCCTACAACATGGACAAACTGCTTATGTAAATTTACCTAACATAGGTAGAATTAAATTAATTTTGCAGGATCCACTGAATTCAAACACATGGGTGGCAACTGACATGAATGATAAACAGCACAAAATTAGCACAAACTGGATAATCTGTGTGGAATAAGGTTTAAGTTATCCTTTACCCTGTATACTATAATCCAATGTTTTCTTTTCTTTTGGTCCTTTGTGTAATTAGGTTTTGTGTATTGGGACTGAATGAGGGTGAATAATGTGACTGCAGATAGCAGTAATCCTAGGACATCAAAACAAAATGACCCTGGTGTACGGTTTCAGAATTGGCTACTCTGAAACTGACACTGGAAGAAATTACTTACTGCTGGCTGGGAGGCTAGCCACCTCTTTAGCCTAGGTAAAGTAATTTATAACATCATGATTTTCTCCATGCTTGCTCCTGGATTGCTGTTACCTGTAATACATTTTATTAGTGGTATAATTTGTATGTGTATGAAATGTGCCTATGTTTTTGTATGTGTATGAAATATGCCTATGTTATGTACTTATGATTATTGCATTGCATTTTATTTTATCATTATTGCAATCCCTATGTTTATTATTACTATTGCTATTGTTATTATTAGCTCTCATATATAATCGACATCTTCTCTTTCTCATTTACTTGCTGAGATTCTGTAACCGTCAACATTTTACCTTTCTTTCTATACATTTGTATGTGTCCCTACCTGATACAATTGCTTTGTACAAGCACATACCTTACTTGTATTGAGTTGATTCTTTGTAACCTTTAATATATGCTCTCTGCTACCTTTTAGCCGTTAAATGTCTCTAATATATCTAGATACCTAGTTGCAAAAACTTCCCAATGCTGAAAAAAAATTTTATAGTTTTTATATATATATATATATATATATCTCAATGTGTTTATCCCGAAAACACACTCCCCTAGCCTCAAAACCCACGGGGTGAGGTGACGTGATATAGTGAGGTATGTATGATGTGGAAAATGTGTGGTACTACAGACAGTTTACCACAATCCCCCCCCCACAAACACACGTTAACAATATTCTGGCTTTTGAGCTAGGTAACTGTGCAGTGGGAAGAATTGTGCTAGGCATGGTGGGATTCTCGGTTGCCCATTAATGGAAACCTCGGAGACAGAATCGGCCTGCTGTACAGCACAGATTATGAAAAAACCACACCAAATGGGATGTGTGTATATATAGGGATGTGTGTATATATATATATACATATAAAAAAATTATATATAGAAAAAAAATACTGACTCAAGAGCCACAAGGTGAAATGATGTATATATGTGGAATTGAAAATACAAAATACGTCTCTTGATTCACTTTTTTTTTATTTTCTTCTCTCTTCCTGCTTGCAATTAACATATGTTTACCTCAATGCATGCCTGACAGACACCTAAAAGATAAGATTGATTATCAGGTCGCCTCCTGGTGCATGGTAGAGACCAAAAACTATGAAAGTAGCAGGGCATCAGAAGACAAAAAGATAAGGATGACTCATCTCCAGGAAGTCTGGAAATCTGTATGTATCAGGGACTTATGCAATAAAGGGACCCCTCTTTCTTTTGGGGTATAAAAAACCCTAGGAAAAAAGGAAAAAGCAGCAGCTTTTCCTAGACGCCCCTTCTCTCGGCACTTTGGTTTCCAGCCACAAGGCAGACACAGAGGAGGATCGAAGGGCAGAGGGGACGGATCCTTCTCAAGCAATTCCAGCCTGAGGCCAGGTCCCGCCCAGACGGTGATAAACCCTCTTTTGTTCTTTCCTTTTACCTTAACGACTCTCTCGTCAAGGTGATTAATTTATGCAAAGGCTTTCTGCTAGCAAAACCGGATTTGTCTGTTTAAAATAAACCCTTGTAACTTGTTTAAATCCGATAGCCTTGTTATTTTTGTAAAATTCATGCGTCGTCTATAAATAGTGGCTGATTTATCCTCATAATCAATATATAAAATAATAAGCGGATCACGACATCAGGTCTCACCCAACACCTACGGATCCATAGGGGTGAACGTCCCTACAGGTGTCCCGACTGTGGGAAGAGCTTCTGTCAACGCTCCGGTTTGAAGAGCCATCAACGCCTCCATACCAGTGAAAAACAATAAAGCTACACCCAGTACAAGAGGAGATTTTACCGGAAATTAGATTTCATCTGTCGCTACCCATCATAGCCATCACCAAGTATGAAGGGTTAAGTTGACCTCATTTTCCAAGCTCCATCAAACCAATGATACTTTCTTCAGCTTCTTCTGGACAACAAAATGTAGTCAGCTCAGGAAGCACTTCATGTCCCATCCAAAATTTGGGATTTAATATTTGTTTCAGCATCATGAAGGATTTTTTTTACCAAATAAGGAAAAAACAGAAAAATATTTACAATTATGACACCGTCCTAAAAGGATGTGGCAGGATGGGATCCTGGACACTTTTCTTGCACAGCAGGCTGGGAGTGCAGCTGAGGGAGCAGTAGAAGAGGGAGGAAGCAGACTGCAGGACAATGCTGACAGCAACAGAGCAGGATCATCTCTACTACGCGGCTTTTAAATCCTTCCAGGGATGGTGGTTCCACTATCTTCCTGGGTTGACCATTTCAACACCTAACTATTCTCTATAAAGAAATTCTTCCTCAGATCTGAACTAAACCTCTCCTGGTGAAACTTCAGGCCATGTCCTCTTGTCCTCTCATTGTTCACTTGAGAGAAGAGGCCAGAACCCACCTCAACACAACCTCCTGTCAGGGAGTTGTAGAGAGCAAGAAGCTCTCCTCTCAGCCTCATCTTCTCCAAACTGCACATTCCCAATTCCCTCAGTGTCTCCTCAAATCACTTGTTCTCCAGACCCTTCACCACCTTGTAGATGCCTGTAGACTCCGGGAGCTGGCACAGCTCTTCAGAGGAGCGTTACTGCTCCTTGCCTGTCAGGAGGGATGCTTCATGAGCTCTCCTGAAAGCTCTGTGACACCATGGATGATGTGATGGGACACCTCGAGCAGCCTGCAGTAAAGCTTCTGTCAGTTGTCTCCTGAAGTAAGAGAATTACAACTTGGATTTTTTTTCAAGAGGATTGAAAGTGTTGGTGAGAGCTCAGTGAAAAGAATCTGACTGAAAAAGCCCCACAGCATCTTCTTTGCTTGACTGATTTCTTGTGAAGCAGTAGTTTTACAAAAATTCATATTTAAAATATTCATGAAATTTAAAAATATGTTTAATGAGATGTATATACAATGGTTTTAGATAAATAGAAGTAGTAGAATCATAGAAGCAATAGCTTAAGGGAGTCTCATGGAAATTTAGTAGCTGACTAACATAGGTAGGTGTGGGCATGGCAAGGGTATATGTGATAAAGGAATGTGCTTACTTCAGAAAACTTATCGCTCAGAGCCAAATGAGAAAAACTAATGAGAGGGTTCTGGACTGCCAGAAAAGAAAGACAAGTGCTGCAGGTCATCCAAAGGTCATAGTTACAAAGACTAAGACAATGAAGGCTTGTTAATGCTGTTTTGTTTCTTTAGGAGAGTAAGAATTGCTCCTATAATTGGTGATCTGACATTATGTCCTTTCACTCTGTATCAGTCAGTGGTGTCAGAGTTATCTGTAATGATGAGGTTCACTGTCACCTCACATCTGGTGTTACAGATGTTAAAGTGCTGCCTTTGTGGAATTACCACCCAGCACCCAACCCTGTGCAATGTTGGAAAAACCCAATATCTCAGCTCTGTGTGTTTGATTGGCTTAATGCACACTGGGTGATGAAACCCAGATTTGGGACAAAAGTTTAGGTGACCTGAATGGGACTGCACTGCTCTGCCTTGCCTGGTTTGTCTTGCTGCATGTGACAGGGAGGAGGGACTGGAGTAGACTCCAGTGTGCATCCACCTGTTTGATCAGGGACTCCCTCAGCTCCTCTGCCTTGTTGGGCAGTAAGGGACACCAGGTGCAATGTTAGGATTGAGATATGGTGGAAATTAAGAGAAGAGAAATAGTATATCACTTGTACTCTTTAGGACGAATCTTAAAATATAGGGACAAATTTAAAAGGTGATTTCCCACCAGAAAGTAAATTAAAAAATTGATTATAACAACTAATGGTGGAATAAAAATTAAATGTTGTAATTTACCATTTCAATTAGAAGATAGAGAAAAATATTCTCAAAATGGGGACTTTCTGTATTTATAATTTTGATATTGTGTAAATTTTTCATTCTTATTTAGTTTTGTTATGCTATACCGTTATGAAGTTTGTGATCATTGTACATAGTTAATGCATATCATGCCACCAATAATTCTCTATTTTGGAGTGCCCTATCCTAAAAGATATCAGTTTGTCAAATGCACCTTTTAAACAACTGAATTAGATATGCTTTTTGAGAACTAAATTCACAGGTACATCAAGTCCCAAGGATGTTGCTACAGAACCCTTAGGTTTTGAGGTGACACTGCTTGAAGAACAAGGACTCTGCACATCATACATATCACCACTGCCTGAATCGAAGAAGCTGAAGATGCTAAGCTTGTAGCCATCATGATCTCATTGCCTTATGATATTGCCTTATGATATCATCATGTCTTGTGATATTTCGACTCATGGGGTCCTCATGGGGTGAGGGGATTGGATTTTTGAGATGTCATTTGTTGTAGAATGTTGTAGAATGTTCCCGAATGCTCCCAAATGGTAGGGGGCGTGACCCCTTTGCCGTGCCCAACCCCATGTTTGAGGGGCCAATTAGATCGGTCCATAATTCTGTGCTACCTGCACCAGGGATTCGCTGTGCTACAGGAAACACACAGTCCAATAATACATTATGTTGTTGTGTGGTGGCAGGGGCGTGGTCAGAGAAACACTATATAAGTAAAAGTTACTGTGCAATAAAGTCGAAGCTTGTTTATCAACCATATTGGTTGGATTAGTTTTCCCTCACCGTTTCCCAACAAGTGGCGCCCGAAAGGTGGAAAGGCCCTGAACAATCAAAAAGTTTTAAGAGTTTTGAAAAAAGTTTGAAAAGTTTTGAAATCGGCAGACACACGCCACGGAAGACCGATTTTCACTAGGGAGACCTTGTGGAAGACCAAACCGATGATAGCAGCGATCGTCGTTCGGCAAGTATTGCCACTGAGACAATTGGCAGGAGCAGGTGAGTCTGGAGAAGTACCGATAAGCAGCGTCGGGGGGCAAAAGTTCGTCTTAACGCAGGAAGGCGAACCGTGCCTGATGAAACAATGAACGAATCTCACTCAACGTCTAGAAAAAGGGGCTACCAGCTTTTAGTTTTAAAAAAGGCTGCATTAAAAGGTAAAAGCCTGCATTAAAAGGCTTGTAAAAAAGGCTGCACTAAGAGAATAAAGGGATAGTTAAGTGCGCAAAATGGAGAGCGAAGTAGCCCTAGACCTTCTTATTAGTTTCTTACAGAAACGCTATATAAAAGATTTAGATCTTAAGAAAGATCTGGCGGCACTTTTCGAATACGGCCGCACGCACCAGCTGTTTACCGATCCTTCTGTTGCCCATAACCAAAACCACAAACCAACAGAGTCAGTTTATGCGGTGCTTTATTCAGGGCCTGGGAAGCCTGAGGACTAGCGTCCAAAGTCAGGGTTCCGAAGACCCTCATTTTTGGTTCAGCTTTTATACTTTTTTCATTACAGGCCACATACAGAGTTACATAAATTTTAGTCACAAACTGTCACATAGATCATGCAGATAACAATAGACAAACAGTCACATAGATCTTACAAATAACAATAGATAGTCATCTCTTAAACTGTAAATCCACGGTTTACCATTTCAGCTGTCATTACCACCTGGCCCACCACCTGGATACAATATTTCATCTTGATCTTTGGTATATGGCATCAGTTTGCTTAACTATTCTCCTTTTGATTAATGTTTTTGCTGATGGGGTCAACACACTCCTTATTCTCCTTTGATCATTGTTCTTGTAAGGGTTAGCTCATTCTTAACTAGTTACTTATTTCCAGAGTTTTAGTCTACCCGTGCCCCTTCTAACTCTTAATTTGTCCATTTTAAAATTTTACAACCAATATTATTTTATTTCTACTATAAACTGTAACACTTCCAAGTTATTTGATGAGAAAGAATGGAAAAGTTTGGGGGATATGTTGTAGTATAAGGTAATAGAAGAGGATAAGACCGCTCGTAAGTTAATGAAACTGTGGCATACAGTGATTACTTGCTTGCAGCGTTATCAGGCAGAGAAGAAAATCGCCGCTGTAGCCTCGGCAATGTTAGAAGGGCAGCTGATACCAGGTTTGCATCAGTTAGGGGTTGATTACGATCCCTGTCCCCCAATGGGAGATAAAATAATTGTACAGATTGCTCAAAGTTCCAGTGAAAGTCTGGTACAACCTACTGCACCCCCCTTTCCTCCCCCTGAAGTGGGCGGCGTTGGCCATGCTGCGCCATGCAGCTTCGGAGGCGGAGAGGGAGCGGAAGTGTCTGCTCTGAGCGCCGGAAGCGAAGTGAGGCAGAAGGCGGAAATGTTATGCCCCGCATCTTCTGGCGTGGGCGGTCCCAGTCACCGGAGGACGCCGCCTTCTGCACCACCCCTCATGGTGGCGCAGCCCCCCTCCTCCGGGCTGGGTGGTCCCATGGCATCGCAGGCGGCTCCTCCTGCAGCGCCGCAAGCAGCTGCTTATAATCAACAAGAGCCTGCTGCAAATAAGCCGCAGTCTGATGATACATCACAGTCTAGCTCCATCTTAAGGGTTAATTGGTTGCGAATACAGGAGGAGGCTATTAATGATAAAGATTACGACTTATCTTCAGACATAGAAGCCCTCCCACAAGCTTTCCCTGTTCAATATACAACAGATGATCAGGGAAATATAGAAGCAGCCTATAGTCCTTTAGATTGGAAGTTGTTAACACAGCTGAGAGCCACCGTAAATGGTGAACCAGTCAAGTAAATGATAAATTATACCTGGGGGTCAGGGTTGTTGCTTCCAGAGGATATAAAGGGGATGAGAATGATTATGACTCAGTCAGCGCTCACTGGCAAACATTATGTCACAGATATGCAGACATGCCTAGAGAACAAAATGACCTCCTATATGGGATATCAGTAGATCAGCTTATGGGTGCTGGGCCTTACGCTAATTTTGAGGCACAGGTACGATTAGGTCCATACATAATAAGGAAGTCCATGAGACTTGCAAAAGAAGCTATGAGTAAAGTCAGAACTACACCAGCTGCTCCATCTTATATGTCAGTTAAGCAAGGCAGGGAAGAGCCTTTTGCACAGTTTTTAGATAAGCTCACTGATGCCATTAATCAGACTTGTGTGCCAGAGTGGATGAAAGGTGCATTGTTCGTCAGTGTGTGTTAGAGAATAGTAATGCTCCCACAAAAACTGTAATTTCCTCTGTGTCAGCAGATGCATCACTCGAGGAGATGCTGGAGCGCCTAGCAGAAATGCCAGTATGGACTCAGGCAATGTTAATAGAGGCAGTACAGGGCGCAGGGAGAGATTTAGTGCAAGCCCACCAGCAAGCCTTTGCAGCCCTAGCCCCGCTACGGCCTACCGACACCAAACAGCTACAACGATCAACCAGGAAATGTTTTCGCTCTGGATGCAATGGACACTTTCGAAGGCAAAAAGAAAAAGGGGGAGACTGGGCCTGCTGATACTCGTGTATTAGAATGGATTTTCGGACCATTACAGCCAAAAATTACAATCCAAAGATTGAGGTGCTAGCTGTTTTAATTCGCAAGGGTCGAACCTGTATTGTACAAATTACTGGGGAGGAACCCAGCACAATTTATGTTCCAATGAAATAAGGAGAGTTGGACTGGTACTTGCAGCACTCTCCAGCCCTACAGTCAAGCCTTCTAGAAGCTGTTCAAACCATTGATCTTTCCCCGTTGCAGTCTACTGTGTTAAAGTGAATGTCCTTACACGAATGGATTCCTGTTCCAAAATGATCTGAAGAACCCCTTCAAGATGCATTAACAGTCTTTACTGATGCAGGAAAACGCTCACGACGAGCTGTATCAACTTGGCAAAACAAAAAGCAGTGGTACCATGAACTCTTGCCTACACAAGAGGAAGGTACCCTACAGACTCTAGAATTAGCAGCCATCGTTTATGCCTTTTTACGCTGGATGAATGTGCGTCTCAACGTCGTATCAGATTCCCTATATGCTGTAGGAGTTGTACAGAGAATTGAAGATGCCCATCTCAAAGATGTTGCAAATCAGCAAGTAAATGACTTATTTCGTCAACTCCAGGCCGCCATCCAACAGAGAGATCGACCCTATGCCATCATTCATATTCGGAGTCACCAGTGGTCTGACGGCCTGGGAGAAGGCAATGCCTGAGCCGACAGGCTGGTTTCATTGTCTGTACCCATGGACGAGTTTACTAAAGCAAGAAATGCGCACGCCACCTTTCATCAGAATGCGAGAGGACTTCACCGTCACTTCCAGATTTCCGTGAATGAAGCCAGAGGCATCCTGAAAGCTTGTTCACAGTGTAACCAACAGGGACTTGGTCTCGGCCTTGGAGTTAACCCTCGAGGTCTTGGCCCAAATGAAAAATGGCAGATGGATGTCACTCACGTACCAGAATTTGGAAGGCTCAAATATGTCCATGTTACTATTGATACCTATAGCCATTTTATCTGGGTTACGGCTCAGTCTGGTGAGAAGGCGTTACAGGTGATACGGCATCTCACCCTATGCTTAGCCATCATGGGTGTACCAGAGCAGATAAAGACAGATAATGGACCAGCCTATATTAGTAGCAAGCTAGCTCGGTTTTTTCAACAATGGGGGATTAAGCATATCACAGGCATTCCCCACTCGCCAACAGGACAAGCTATAGTAGAGAGGGCAAATCAAACACTGAAAGATTATCTAGTGAAATTTACAGACTTGCAAGACCCACAAGAGCGATTGGGAAAGACTCTATTTGTATTGAATTATTTGTGCATATTTGGGGAACAAAAGTTAACGCCAGCATATATTCATGGGACAGTGGTCCAACAAGCTGAGTCCCTTGAAACTCCGTTATATGTGACCTATAGGGATCCTGCCACAGGTATATGGCAAAGACCAGCAGAGGTTAAATATCTAGGTAGAGGTCACATGTGTGTTCCCACCCCTATAGGTACCTTGTGGGTTCCCAGCAAGTGGACTCGGCCAGCACCCGCTAACCACTGTATCTCCACTGAATCCAGGAGCATAAACTCCTGAGCAGAGACGGCTGTGTTGACCTGAGATTTACCTGGAACATGCTTAAAGACACAGACTGCCGTGTTGGCCTCATTATAGGTTTAACTATCATTTTAGGTTTTAATTGCTTTGCTTTCCCGAACTTTGACCCTCGACAGAATGTCTGGGTTACCCTTGCACATCAGCTTAATACTACTTCCTTTTGTGCCAGTCTAGCGACCCCCCCAATCACCCTTTGTTACATGTTTAGTTGGTGTACCAGCCTCTGAAGGAACTTGGCCAATGTTTCAAGCAGCCATGAATCACACACAAGTGCAATTTCACACTGAGAGCTTATGTTCTGCTAAGGCCAGCTTAGTTGCATGTTTAAGTGATTATGACACTTGGGATGATCGTTTGCCTATTGGGCCCGATCCCCAAGAATTAAGCCTTATAGACTCTCTAAATGCCACCTATTGCTTTTGGATAAATAGTTTGTCTGTTGATTGCACAGGAGGTACAGGAAGACAATGTGCTACTACCAACCTTTTCCCAATTGGCAATTTTAGCCAATGGTGCAGCTATACCCTCCGCAGTGCTACTAACCGATTGCCTGGGATGCAGCTTCCTAGAAAATTACCACCAGAGTATTTTTTTAATTTGTGGAGATCGGGCATGGTCAGGTGTACCTTCCCATCCCATTGGAGGGCCTTGCACTATTGGTCCGTTGAGTTTAGCCATGCCTCACGCATACCCGAACAGTACCCATCGTGTGTGGTGGAAACGAAGCCTAACTCAAACATTAACGCAGGAATGTGAGGATGATGTTAACCTTTGGTCCAAATGGCAGGTGATTGTTACTTCTATCTTCTTGCCAGGAACAGCTGCCGCTCGTGCACATCGAAACTTGGAGAAACTGAGTTGTTGGGTGGTAAAGCATGCTAGTGATACCAGCAAGGTGTTATCTGAATTAGCTGATGATTTATCTTCTGTACAACATGCAGTATTAGAAAATAGAGTTGCCATTGATTATCTGCTTTTAGCTCATGACCATGGTTGTGAAGATTTCGATGGTATATGCTGTATGAATTTGAGTGATCATTCTAAATCAATACATAAGGAGATACAACAGCTAGTAGAACATACTCAAAATATCAAGCAAGATGCAGGATTCTTTGGTATAGATGAATTAGTCAATTGGTTTGGCCTCACTGGATGGCTTCAAAGTTTATGTAAGACTGGTTTACTTTTACTTTGCATTATACTGATAACTTTTGTGTGCCTTAGTTGTATGTTAGCAATACTTAAGAAGCTATTTGCCAAAGCTGCTAATATCATCATTGTACAGAAAGATAAAGAGATTGTTGGAGAATGGCTTGAGGATCAAGGACAAGGACCTATACTAAGCACCAAAGATTGTGAACAGTTACATATAAAGTATATAAAGACGTCATGAGACCCTCAGAGACTCCGGGATGTATCCTCAAAAAAGAACAACTCTGCCTACACTCCATCTAGACTTTGCCCGTTATGAATGTAGTGATTGAATGTTGCAGTCCTAGGTCTTTATTGCATTTTAATTTGGCAACTATGAAGGAACTAGGACTCCATCATGCTGTGAGCCGGTGGGACTTGGAGATGCTTATAGGGGCCCCCCGACAAAGATTCTGTCGGATAAGCCTCTCCTATCCCTCCCTTGGCTTTCTGCACTAGTGGACGCCAGACCTTCCTTATATTAAACAGAGCTCTGTTTGAGAGTGCGTGTGTATGAGTGGTTGTGTGAAACGGAGACATGCCATGAATGCGAAGTCGATTTACACTTGGTTAAGGGAACAAAATCTGGTTGTTAACCTGCTAACCAATTTGTTTGATTCATTAACCAAGTAGTTTTTAGACTATTTAAAGAAAGTATTATGTTACTGATTGTATTCTTAGGTTCTGCATGTTTTATTGTTTGTATTATGTTTGTTTAAGAGTTAGCATTGCAAAAGTCTTTAACCAAACATGGGCTTGCGCAAAAAGAAAAAGGGGGATATGTTGTAGAATGCTGTAGAATGTTCCCGAATGCTCCCAAAAGGTAGGGGGCGTGACCCCTTTGCCGTGCCCAACCCCATGTTTGAGGGGCCAATTAGATCGGCCCATAATTCTGTGCTACCTGCACCAGGGATTCGCTGTGCTACAGGTAAACACACAGGGTGTCCAATAATACCTTATGTTGTTGTGTGGTGGCGGGGGCGTGGTCACAGAAACACTATATAAGTAAAAGTTACTGTGCAATAAAGTCGAAGCTTGTTTATCAACCATATTGGTTGGATTAGTTTTCCCTCACAGTTTTCCGACAGTCATTGAGTTTAGGCTTTTGTGATATAAGCAATCAGACTTTATGATTGCAGAACCTGAACACTGAAGTATCTACTTCAGTGCTTTTATTAACTATATATTCATACATAACTTTTAGTGAATTGTTTTCCCTAAAACTTGCTCGAAAATAAACTTTGTTAGAGGAACAGAACTGATATTTTGACTGTAGAGAAAAATATCCTGATTTTCATTTCATCTTAATCTGATCACGGGTATTTGGATGGTCTCAGGAGGCTGCCACTCTTTGTTTACCCTCAGAGGGTAACTTTTCCCTCAAAGGTAAACTCTGGCCTAGGAGATGGAATCTCCTTTGGCTGTTGTCTGGGTCAGGCCATGGGATGTTACAGTCCTGTGCTGTTGTGCCAGCAGCAGGTGGTTGTGCTGTAGTGCCCTGACATTTGCTGTAGCGCCACAGGGCTGTGCTTGGCCACGCAGTTGAGCAGCTGCCCTGACTAAGGTTGGAGCGCCCCTGGCACCTCCAGTGTCACCCGTGACTTGCAAGGGAAGAGGAGGGAAAGGAGATTCCCCTGGCACTGCCTGGGTGTCCAGTGGGAGAGTGGGAGAAGCAGAGGTTGTGTCTCTAGAGGGCAACTGGCTGTGCTGGAAAAGAGGGAGGGAGGGGACATGAGCGATGACTTCAGTGTGCGTCACACTGGGTTCCTGGGGAGCCCCAGGGAGAGCTGGAGGGAGCCCCAAGAGATTTGAGCAAGTGGCAATGTCTGGCACTGGTCCTGTGCTGCTGGGCCAGGCTCCTGAGCCTCAGAGACCTGCTGGCAAGCAGAGAGTGCTGCAGAGAGACAGCTCTGGGCAGGAGCAGCTCCTCTGCAGAGCGAAGCAGGGCTGAGGGCACTGCCTGCAGGCAGCAGGCAGCAGGGCAGAGGAGGGAGAGAGAGGAGAAAGGCAGCCTGGGCTGGGAGGAGAGCTGAGAGCTGCCTGGGGGAGCTTCACAGCCTCTGCCATGGTGAGTCTCTGGCTGCAGGGCAGTGAAGCTGGGCTTCCTGCAGGGGGTCTTCTCCAGCTGGCAGTCTGTGCCACAGCTGCTGGGATCCTTCCGGAGGATTTTGGTGAGAAGGAGGAAAAGGTTTGGCAGAACAGGGATGTCCTGGAGCAGCGTCAGAGGGAGAGAGCATGGGGCTGCCTTCTGCTGGGGATGGCTACAGGGGCTGAGGGTGTGTGTTCAGGCAGGGGTGCCCAGGGCTGTCCTTCAGAGCAGGGTCCTGCAGCCCAGGGGCTGCGTGCTGGGGCAGGGACTCTACTGCCTGCCTGCCAGGGGCAGCTCTCAGCCTTCCCAGGGAGCTCCCTGATGCTGGCAGAAGCTGTGGTGGGCAGGAGACAGGGAGCACAGGGCAGGATCCTTCTGCTTTTGACAGGGTTATGTTCATCAGCACTGGTCTCGGGTCCAGATCATACGAGAATATTTCTGAAGGGATTTTCATAAACACAGTCTGTGCACTTATTTCTGCTGAGAAACTTGTCTTTCCTCAGGCTGCACTTCTGATCCTTGGAAGGGTTGGAGGGAACCTTGGCTGTGGAGGTTGTATCAGAGGCTGTGATTACATACACCTTCTGTTTTTTTGGGAAGCTTCTCAGTTTTCCAGTGTCTTCATGCTCCACCACCCTACATCCAGCATCTCTTTCTCAGGTCCATCGGAGTCTGGGTTGTTGGTACCTCCTCCTCCATCTACTCATGGGAGAGTTGAAGTGCATCTGTGCTGCCATGTGCCCACCTCCCCCTGCCCAGGGGCTGGAGGTGCCTGCCAGGCATTATCAACATCTGGGAGGGGTTGTGCAGGGCTAGGTGAGGGAAAGGCTTTCCTGAGTGCCCCTCTGCCTCTCTCCATGCCCCCCTCAGCTGCTCTTGCTGTTGATGTCAGGCTGGGACCAGGAGTTTCAGCTGCAGGCACAGCTCTTGTGGCTCCTCCCATACAGATGGTTTCAGGCAAGGAGGTGTCCAGCTGTGCTCTGCCCTGGGAAGCTCTGGGCAGTGCAGTCTGAGTGAGGCTGGGCAGGGAGCTGACCTCCCTTCATCAGATGCCCTCATTCCATCCCTGGACTGTCTCCTTGGGCTGTCTGTCCAAGCTGGGAGCTGCCCTCCAGGGGGCACAATGAGCCTCGTGTGTCCTGGGCTGGAAACAGGGTGCTGAGACTTTGAGAAAGGGTCAGACACTGAGTGCTCGGAGTTGGGTCCCTCTGCTCTCAGCAGCGAGAGACAGAGACACAGCCCAGCTCCCCCTTCTCTGCGTGCAGCTGCAGGCAATGCTCTTTGCTCACTCTCTTCTGCCTGAGTGCTGCAGCAATGCTGAGGGGTTCTGATACCCAAGAAAACTCCCCAGAGGAGATGGGGGAGCTATAAAACAAACAAACAAACAAACAAACTTCTTAAACTTTTTTCTTGGTTGAAGGTTCCTTTATGAAGAGAGCACAGAATCTGTAAAGCTTTGGCATCATTAATATTTTCATATGAATATATTCTACTTTAGGATTGGTCCCTGTCCCCACCATTTCCATGAAGCTCCTTTTGCAGAATTGGGACAACTCCTTGGCAGCCAATGAACAGAGTCCTCTTTCTCCTGACACAAACATCAACAATCAATGCTGCAGGCATGGGCTTCAAGGAAGAACTCCTAGAAAAGTTCACGTGTGGAGGATGGAGATAAGGAATGGGAAATGGGTCTCATTTTTCAGAGAATTGCTCGTAGATTGATGTGTTTTCTCCTCAAACAGCTCCCCATGCCTTTTAGAATCATAGAATCATAGAATTGGCTGGGTTGGAAGGGACCTCAGAGATCATCAAGTCCAACCCTTGATCCACTACCGTTGCAGTTACTAGACCATGGCACAGAGTGCCACATCCAGTCACTTTTTAAATATCTCCAGGGATGGAGAATCCACTACTTCCCTGGGCAGCCCATTCCAATGCCGGATCACTCTCTCCGTAAAGAAATTCTTTCTAATATCTAACCTAAATTTCCCCTGGCACAACTTAAGACCATGCCCTCTTGTCTTGTTGAAAGTCGTCTGGCAAAAGAGACCAACGTCCACCCGGTTTACAACCTCCTTTCAGGTAGTTGTAGAGAGTGATGAGGTCTCCCCTGAGCCTCCTCTTCTCCAGGCTGAACAGCCCCAGCTCCCTCAGCCTCTCCTCATAGGGTCTGTGCTCGAGTCCCTTCACCAGCCTGGTTGCCCTCCTTTGGACCTGCTCCAGGACCTCGATATCCTTCCTGAACTGGGGGGCCCAGAACTGGACACAGTACTCGAGGTGTGGCCTCACCAGGGCTGAAAAGCATCAGCTGTCCAACAGCAGCTCCATCAGCCAGTTCCTCCTCCTGGCATTTGCAGACAGGCGGCAGCTGCAGTTCTTGCACTTCTGGCTCTTCCTGGGCATCTACCTGGTTGCCCTCCTAGGCAATGGCCTCATCATCACACCTCTGACCACCACCTCCACATCCCCATGTACTCCTTCCTCCTCAACCTCTCCCTCCTTGACCTGGGATCTATCTCCACCACTCTGCCCAAAGCCATGGCCAATTCCCTCTGGGACAACACGGACATCTCCTACAAGGGATGTGTTGCGGGAGGTGGCGACCTTAGGGGTTCGGCGCGGAAGTCAAAGATGAGTCCTCACAGAGGTATAATCAATGCTTCCAGAAAAAAAGGGATTTTTATTCCATACAAAAACTGCTTATATACTGTTACAGTGTTCACGCCCCCCTCCACTGCACTCTAAAACTACCTGCTACAGGTCACCCGGTGCCGTTCACACGCAGACTGTTTTCCCACAGATTCTCAGTATGTTTATGGAGTGTTAGTTAGAATAGATGCTTGCTACCTTTCTGCGTTTCCAGACATGCTCAGCATTTCTCCCCCTGGAACTGTCATTGTCCACTCCAGTCCCTCCTCCTGTCACATGCAGCAAGACAAACCAGGCAAGGCAGAGCAGCGCCGTCCCATTCAGGTCACCTAAACTTTTGTCCCAAATCTGGGTTTCATCACCCAGTGTGCATTAAGCCAGTCAAACACACAGAGCTTCTGGTCATTCATGTCTGGCAGAAATGTCCTTAACCAAGGTGCTGCCCTCTCAGGACAGACCTGTCCATGAATGTGGGAAAACATTCTCAAAACAATACTTACTACATAAAGTGAATCAGAGACTATATTTACAGCAGTATTATTCCACGTTTCAAAAACCCAAATAACCGCAGTAAGTTCAAGGGTTTGCAAAGAGTCAAATGACTTCCCTTGAATTAAATGTTCTTTCCATTGCCAGGCGTCTCCTCCCAGGTAACAACAGCTTTATGGGATTTTCTTCCAGCATCCGTAAAGATCGTTATGCCGTCCACTGGACTGTCAGACAAAAAACTACATGACTCCCACTGCATCTTAGATAAAAGTGGGAACAAGCGATATGAAGGGTAAGAATTCGTTATTTCCCCACCAAACTATGCCAAGGCTATTTGCAGGTCTGTTGAAGTTCGCAGTAGCCAAACCAAATAGTCCTGTATAAGGGGCAAAATGATCTGTCTCTGATCCACTCCAGCGATGTCTCGACATCACGCTCTTTCCTCTTTTTTTCTCTCCCTCCCTCTCTCTCTCTTTTTTTTTTTTTTTTTTAAATAATCAAAACGAATAATAACAGATATAATTGATAAACCTTGTCTAATTAAATCTCTAAGCTATCCCCATATCCTTAAATGATTTAACCATTCATTTAACCCAGTATATGCAGCAGTTAATTTTTCCATGTTATCTTAATCGCTTTTGGTTGTGAATTGACTCTGAATGATCAGCTAAATATATGCAAATACACCCTATCCAAGTCTTCACAAACATAACCTAAAAGCTAACAATAAAAAGTCAGTGGCAGCACGACTTTGTAAAACTGCATGTCTGACACTATCAACATCTTTTAGCATCTGTGTTAAAATACCAGAAGTTCATCTGCTTAGCAGTGCAACAGAATAGCACAATCAACAATCAAGATATAGACGAGGCATCCCATAATCAACATATAAACGATCACAGGAATTACAACATTAACAAAAACCTGTTATCAATACAACATAATACAAAAAGCACATTTCACACTGTAGTGGAAGGACTTAAACACCTTTTTAGTATGAGGAAGGTCAGCTGTCCACTGGCGCACAGAGCCAAGGGGGTAGAGGAGGCTTATCCGACAAAAATTAGTCGGGGGGCCCCAAAAGCGTCCCCAGACCCCTCCTGGGTCACGGCACGGTAGAGTCCTGGTTTCCTCCATGGCTGCCAAATTGAAGCCCAAAAAGGCCTAATAAAATTGTTTAGAGACAAAATTCCAAGCCTATAAACAGCAAAAGCACACAAACAAACACACACACACACTTTTTTTCTCTGCTGTGGTGTCTAGAGCGGGGCTCATTTTCTGAGCAGCAGCAGTGTGTGCGGGGGGGCGAGAAGCGGCTGCGGGGGCAGGAGTGGGGGTGCTCTCTGTATCAGGAGCAACTCTTGCTCTCCGCAGCAACTTTCAGCCTCCAAAAAGGCATACTCATTCTCATAACTGTGTTTTTTGTCTTGTTTTGTTTTGTTTTTGTCTTACTTCTCACCAATATATAAGAAAAATTAACAACAACCACTAGAAGATTAAAAAATGAAATGATATTGCTACTAAAGTCTGGTAAAGTCACCCTGAAACAAAATGAAGTGGTACAATCTCTGAAACCAAAACTGCAAGTATAATTACCAACCAAGTTTTTTATCTCTATATGAAACACCAGTGTACCATGCACCACAATATACATGAATATTGAGAACTGTATTGCAATGATAGTCCTTAAGCAGCTTTATCTTAAGCATCTTTATCTTAAGCAGCTTCTAACAACTGGGCTGCTGTAGCACCTTTTTGGGAGTAGTCTTAATGCACGTTTAGTTTTTTCATTAGCATTGTCATATGCCGACATATAAAAAAAAAATTTTTTTTGTTTTGTTTTTTTTTTTTCTTTTCTTTCCTTCTGACAAATCAAGATGTGATATTACCACTGAATGTAAGTGATCCACAAATTTTGAATATGGCTCTGCTCTCCTCTGTTTAATATTTATAAAGGAAAGGGGTTGCTTGTGCAGGATCATGAACAGTATGCAAAGCTTTATACGCCAATTCTTGTGAAAGTTGTAACACTTCAGTTTGAAACCATGACTGCAAATCTGCACGTACAAAAGGACAATCACCCAGTAACATTTGTGCTTGCACTCCGTGTAATGCATCGGTGTTCTATCTGGGAATCACAGCTGCATTTTCACATAGCATTTACCATTTATGATGAAATTGCAATTGTTGAGAAGGAGTTAACAGAGTATTTATGAGCATTTTTGTGTCATATGGCATCAACAATTGAGCAGTAAAAAGATGTTGCAAAAGAGATTGAGTAAATGACTCAAACCGATTTCAAACTGTACTGCGCAATGGCAACTTTGGCTTCTTTTATAATTTTCCAATATAATGCAACCCATTGACCTCCTCCTCCTGGTCCCACAATCACCGAAAAACCATCGGACTCATATTGGGAACCATTTCTCCTTCAACTATAGCATTTTGAATAATTCCCTTCCATCTAGTTACTGCATACACATTACCATCCCCCCCACTACCCTCCCCTCCCCATGTTGGATCTGGAAGAGGTAGAGCAGCGGGTGTTAAAGGGTTAAGGGAAATAGGAGCAGGAATAGGGAACGGATCAGGGGGTAAAAATGGATTAGTGCTCCATTGTTTGGGATGTTCCCTGGAGCAAAAACTAGAGTTTTTTCAGGGGTATACTCATCCTTGGTCTCCAGTTCTTTCAGTTTCTTCAGCAGTTCCCTTAGTTGCTTGTCTCTGAGTCCTAGTTCTTTCCTTGGCTGTTGCTCTATAGCAGGCACTGATGGTGTTGACAGGTAAAGCAGAGGATTAATTGATGGCAACTGTGGTCAAGAAGATAAATCAGGCGTCGGAGGTGGAAAGGTGGCAGAGCAGCCGGGAGCCGCGGCAGGCAGGCGTGAGGTGGGGAGTCTGCATTCCATGATTCCTTGCCTGTGTTCTCCGGCTTCTCTCCCTCTGGGTCCTCCGACGATTCTGATGGTGTTTTCGGTCGCTTTAGGTTTTGTTTCTCGGTCCCATTTTTACTTTTCATCTGACCCCCAGGGTCAAATGGCACAGTTGGCTGAGCTTGAATCAGTACAGTCCCCGTAGGTGCTGGTGGAGGTATTTTAGGTGTCTCAAATAACCGTTTAGAGGTCAAGTCCATATTTTGAGCATTCATCGGTACTGGTAGATCAGGCGTTAAGGCAGCAAACACTGAGGCTGCTGCTGACCTCTCACTTTTCATTTCTTTTAAGGTTTCTCTAATCAATTTCCAAAGTAACGTTAAGCATTGTGCCTCCTTATCTCCATCGCTAATTTTATCCCATAGGGCAATACCTATGGCTTCCCAAGTAGGTAACTCAAAAACAGTACCCATCGAGGGGATCAAGTCTCTGTCCCGTGCCCATTTCAGCAATTCACGTAAGGTCCTGCCTTCGTGTGATAAACCTGTCTTAGAGAGAATATATTGGAGGAGCTTAACTACTGCCTCTTCTTCTTTAGAGAGTGTAGACCCCATCTCCTCCCCAGCCGCTCACCTGATCAGGGCAAGATTCTTCGATTCCGAGCTCGTTTATTCCGTAGCCGGGCACCAGCTACATAGACCGCCAGGGCAGCAATCTCCTTTCGACTGGCTTCTCCGCTCCTCTCTCATTCGAGCTGTCTTCATTGCTCCTGGAAGCAACAGCATGAGAGTCCCTGGTCTGGGCCGTCCTTAGTCCCTGGTCCGGGCCATCCTTAGTCCCTGTTCGGGCGCCATTTGTGGGAAAACAGTCTGCGGAGGCTTAAGGATTCCATGTGCACATCAATATGATTGTATGAAATCGTTTATTAGCAACTTGCACTCACTTTATATAGAGAAGCCTTGTTTACACCATCTTATCATGCAGGTGGCTTTGTATTCCAATTACACATTCCATTCTCACGGAAAGATTCTTCTCACATAATTATTTTCCTCTTCTGTTGCCAATTAAGTTATCTCTTTCCCATTAGCTCATTCTCAGAAAGCCTCTAACTAGGCCTCAATAACCATTAACCCAATGTGGCCTGAAGTAAGTCAGGATTGCTCATAACCTGTATATTTCTGAACTGTTTCCCCAACACATGAATCTTACAGGGAAGGTTACAGCAAGCCCAGCACTGAAGACAAGATGTGGCCACCATCCGGGAACACTCAAAGGTGCCAAAGGCTCATAAAATAGGTCTTAGGCCCCTGTGGGCAGAGATGGTGGCCAGCAGCTGAGACAGGCTGGTGGACCTTGGCTGAAGGAAGCAGATCCCAGTGCTGCATTCAGGTGGCTTCCCAGGGGACGTTAGTGTCCATGTAAAGTGACCTGAGGACACAGTCTGTGCCACTGACCTTCATGGCACCCCTGGGAAGAGCTGGTGGTGTTTGTGCTCCCACAGAGCCTTATACCTGCTGAGCAACTCTGAGTTGGCCTGGTCACCCATCCCTGCACCCTGCACCCTGTCCCCAGGCTGCCCCCCACCCTGAGCTGGGGGTGCTGCTCTGCAGAGCACAGGGCTGGGGTGGCCAGGGCTGACTCTGTTCATGGGCTGTGCTGGTCAAGCTGGGAGGCAGACCCAGCTGATGGTGCTCACTGCCACTGACCACCTCCCACACAAGCTCTTGGGTGCCCATGCAGGGTGTTCAGAGGGGCCCTGCCTGATTCCAGAGCCATGGGCTGTCTTTATTGCAAAACATTCACCATCCCTGAGGGCTCTGGACACCAAAGAAGTGACAAAGGGACCAGTCCTAAGTCCTCAATCCCCCCCTGGGACCATGATGGCATCACAGGGAGCCCACAGAGAAAGCAGCACAGCAACAATCTCTGCAGAGTCGACTCCTTGGGCAGCTTCTTGAGAGCAAGTGTGGAAGAAGAGCTGAGCTGAGGAGATCCCCTGTGACAATGGAAGGGCTGTTCTGGAGGCCAGGTCTGTCACAGCAGTACCCGTGCCCTGTCCCTGCCTGCAGGAACAGGACTGTCACACCGCAGGGCTGTGACCAAGCTGCCAGAGCACTCAGGCCTTACCCAAGGGTGCAGAAGGAGACTGTGGAGGTGGAAAGTAGACACCTTGGAAAAGATCAATTGCTGGTGCTCCCGGGCAGTGCCCTTGTGCCAGGACTCTTTCCCCTCCACCTCTGTACACAGGCACTGCCCTGCAACTCCAGAGATGGTCTCAAAGGAAGGGCCTCAAGAAAAAAAAGTTCCTGGAAGGTTCTTTATTCCAGTTAAACACACACAGAGAGAAGAGCTCCTCACTGACACACTCTGAGGAAAGAAAAAAGTCTGGAGAGACACATAATGTGAAAAGGAACAAATAATGACATTCCTGTCTGGGCAATAGTTTGAAAGGGAAAAGAGAGAAAAAAACCAAAACAATTAACCCATTAATCAAAACCAATAAATATTCCTGAAGACTCTCTGGATTTGTAATGAGTTACATTAGAAAGCAAGTGTACAAGAAGTCAATTTTAATCCTTTGAAAAATATCCAGTGATCAGTTTTGGAAACGCACCCTTGAGCTCCTGGTTCCTTATGCTCTAGATGAGGGGGTTCACTGCTGGAGGAAAAACTGAGAACAGAAATGACAGCACCAGGTCCAGGGATGGGGAGGAGATAGAGGGGGGCTTCAGGTAGGCAAATATGGCTGTGCTGATGAACAGGGAGACGACAGCCAGGTGAGGGAGGCACGTGGAAAAGGCTTTGTGCCTTCCCTGCTCAGAGGGGATCCTCAGCACAGCCCTGAAAATCTCCACATATGACACCACGATGAAAACAAAACACACAAATGATAAAAAGGCACTGACGACAAGAAGCCCAAGTTCCCTGAGGTAGGAGTGTGAGCAGGAGAGCTTGAGGATGTGGGGGATTTCACAGAACTGGTCCAGGTTATTGCCCTGGCAGAGGGGCAGGGAAAATGCTGTGTGCAGCAGAGAATAGGGGAACCCAGTGCCCCAGGCAGCTGCTGCCATGTGGACACAAGCTCTGCTGCCCAGGAGGGTCCCATAGTGCAAGGGTTTGCAGATGGCTACTTAGCAGCCATAGGACATGATGGTCAGGAGAAAATACTCTGCTGACATCAAAAAGACAAAGAAGAGCTGTGCAGCACAACCCTTGTAGGAGATTTCCGTGTTGTCCTAGAGGGAATTGGCCATGGCTTTGGGCAGAGTGGTGGAGATGGATCCCAGGTTGAGGAGGGAGAAGTACATGGCGGTGTGGAGGTGGTGGTCCCAGGCGATGGTGGTGATGATAAGGCCGTTGCCCAGGAGGGCAGCCAGGTAGATGCCCAGGAAGAGCCAGAAGTGCAAGAGCTGCAGGTCCCGCCTCTCTGCAAATGCCAGGAGGAGGAACTGGCTGATGGAGCTGCTGTTGGACATTGGATGCCTCTAGGGATGTAGACCTGTCAGTGGAAGAAAATAAAGAGAGAATTTTCTATGGTCTTGACTAAAAAAAAAATATGAAATTTGTTCTATAGAAACACAGACTGCTTCTCCCCTTCCCTGAACACTTTTGGCATGTCCTTTTTTAAAAAACTCCATCTGGTGCTGTGTGGAGATCCATAAGACAGCTGGAGTGGTCAGTCATACCCAACAAAAACTGGTAAAAAGCAACATGGATATTTCAGATTAAATCCACTCTTGACATTGAAGAGATTTAGAGCTCTCAATGGACCACCTTGAAGATGAGAGATGAAAGGATTGTGGATGGTTTGGTCTGGTCAAGTTTCCAAAAAACACCCAAGGTAATATTTAAAGACAGAAGCCCCTGGCATTACTGCTGCTCTGCAAGTGAAACCTTGAGTGTGCTGAGCGGCAAAGGGACTGTCCCTTAGTGCAGACTGAGGACAGCCATTCTGTCCATCAGTACTGCTCTCAGCTGCAGAAAGAGGCAAAGACACTAAAGATGGGATATCTTGACGGGAGTGTGGGCTGACCTCCAGCCCCACACCCTGCAGTCCCCAAAACCCCAAATCTCAAGTGCTTTGGATGCTTTTCCTCCATAGGCACAGCATCAGGACAGGACCTGCAGCATCAGTGTCTGAGCTGTACCCGAATCCTCACCCCCCAGCCCAGCAAAAAGAAGGGGAAGAACAAGGGCAGCAGCAGCAGGGGCAAGAGGGGAACCCGCCAAAGTTCTGCTGCCAAAAGAGTTGGGACAGGGAGACACAGCCAGAGACTCCAGCATTTCTTCTCTCTGGTGGGGAGGCTGCTGGAAGGATCCTCAGAATTCAGTGCCAATGATCTGAAGGGCTGGGGGACTGTGCTGTGTGACAGATAGCAGGGTTTAGCTCTAGGGAGGGCAGCAGCTCTACAGGGGTGTGGCTGGCTGTTGCAGGAATCCCCCCTGCCATCCTCTTCCAGGCAGAAGCTCCCTCTCAATCCCTGCCCATCTCTGCTGCCTGCAGCTCTTTCTCTGTCCCCAGCTCTCCTCCCTGTCAGTGCTCACAGCCCCCTTCCCACCCACTGAGTGCTCAGCTCTGTCCTGCAGACCCCTCCTGGCAGAAGCAGGACCTGTCCCAGGGCATCTCTAGGTGTGCAGGGGCTTAGAAGATGCTCAGACAAAGGTTAGGGAAAACTTGGGTCTCTGTGCCTTCTTCATAGTCCAGAAAGAGATCTCCATGTCCTGGAGAGACAAATGGAAGCAGAGCCAGAGGAGAACCCAGTCAGGAGCAGGAAAGCTCTGCCCTGAAGGGACTCCTGAAAAGTCCCCTCAGAAATATTCTGGGCATCAGCTGGAGCTCTGAGCAGCCCTGAGCAATTCATCCCTGTCTCACCAGAACCAGGACCCTGCCCTGTGCTCCCTGTATCCTGCCAGCCACAGCTTCTGCCAGCACCAGGGAGCTCCCCGGGCAGGCTGAGAGCTGCCCCTGGCAGGCAGGCAGCAGAGTCCCTGCCCCAGCACACAGCCCCTGGGCTGCAGGATCCTGCTCTGAAGGACAGCCCTGGGCACCCCTGCCTGCCCACACACCCTCACTCCTCTTCACAATTCCCCTTCCACCTCCAGCCCCTTCCCCCCTTACAGCTCCCAGCAGCTCTAGCTCTGCAGCCTTAGGAGATGACTCCCAGAACTGCACCAGCTTCACTGCCCTGCACCAGATACTCACCATGTCAGAAGCTGGGAAGGTTCTCCTCCACTGATCTGGCACTCATCCCCTCCATCTTCACCCCCTTGAAGCTCTCTCTGCCTTGCTTATCTCCCCCAGATACCCTGGCAGTGCCCTCAGCCCTGCTGCGCTCTGCAGAGGAGCTGCTCCTGCCCAGAGCTGTCTCTTTGCAGCACTGCCCACTTGCCAGAAGCTTCCTCCACCCCAGGAGCTCAGCTCACATCTGTCAGGAGGCCTCTGGGGTGTTGATGCTGAGCCCAGGACAATTGCTCAAGAGGCAAAGAGAGGAAGCAGCAGAAGCTTCTTTCTCAACAAGAAAGCCCAAGGCAGAGTCCAAGTCCAAAATTTCTTGCCGTATGCCTGGGTCCCCATGAGGGTTAGCCCTGAGAAAGCAGCATCCCCTGGAGGCTGTGGGGGGAGGAGGAAGCAGGAGGCAGTGAAGGCAGGTGGGGAAAAGGAAGGTGCAGGTGGCTCTGGTGCTGAGGAAGCCTGGCTGTGTGTCAGGACTGCAAAGGGCCCAGCCCTGAGCCCATTCCCCAAAGGTGCCAGCCCTGACCTCCAGCCCCTGGCAAGGGTTGGAGATCCCAACCACCCACCCCGCATGGCACCAGCATCATCGGGGGCACTGCAGGGAGCCCCAAGCGCTGGCAGCGATTGTCCTGTCACACAATGAGGGGATGGGGCACCAGCAGCGAGCCCGTTCCTGCCCTGCCTGCAGGACACCTTCCCTTAGCGGCAGGAGGAGCAATGCATGACAAATGCCCCTTTCCAAAAGCCCGCAGCAGCCTCTCTTTCCTACGCCCTGCAGGTGGCACTTTGCATTTCCCCCTCAGAAAGGGAATGGTCATTCTTGGCATCACCCAGCATGGAAAGAATGTCCTGGTTTCAGAAGAAAACTCAACACAAAAAGGGGGGACACCCACTCCCACTGCCTCACGGGTGCCAGCCGTGTCCTCCGTGCCTCCCACCGGCCCTGGCCCCGCTGCGCTTGGTTTACCCCGGGGGCTCTGCAAGTGAAGAGGGGTGTCCTGGTTTGAGCCAGGATAAAGGTGATTTTCTGTCTTGTACTTTTGCTTTTAGCTGAGTCTCTTTAAGTAGTTGCACTTGCTGAAATTAACAGCAAAGAGGTCCCACCTGCAGCCTTCCCTTGGGGAGGAACAGACAAGATAGATGCCAGAATTGACCAAACAGAGTATTCCATCCCATATATGTCATACTCAGTATAAATTTGAGGGATCACGAGGGCCAAGCCATGATTTCCTGCTTCCAGCTTCCGGCTGCCTGCCCTTCCTGCCTTTCCTGTTTCCCTTCCTTCACCCGGCATCCTGGAAGGATTCCATCTGTTTGTCTGCCTGTGGTCCTGATCCGTGCCAGCCCATATCTCTGTGTTCCTGCCCCCAGTTCCTGACTGCTGCTGACTCCAGAAGTCCAGCCTGGACTTTCCCAGGGCTGCCCTGCAGCCTCAGTGATGACGTGAGAGTTACTGAGGGAAAAGGGGGGAGGAATGTGGTTTCCATTTTCCTGTATATTTGTGTATATTTAGTAATTTTTCCTATTTATCATTACTGTTTCATTAAAGTTGTGTAGTTTAGTTTCCAACCCATAAGTCTCTCTCCCTTATTCTCTCTCCTTTCTTTATCAAGGAGGAGAGAGAGATTAATAGAGAGCGTCTGTTATTCGGTTTAATTGCCGGGCCAGTGTTAAACCATGACAAGGGGAAAGGGGGAGGTGGGAGCCAGGGAATCCAAATGAAAATAGTCTCCAGCTGAAGCCAATAAAAGGTCAGGCTTTCTTACCAGGCAGTGATCTAGGGTAATCAGAGGGGTGGGGATTTGGTAGCATAGTGCCACATGGAGGTGCTGAACAAGTGCCAGCTGCCAGCCAGATGTGACAAGGTGGGGGTGGCAAAATTGCCCTGCCCTAGCACTTGAATGTCTTTTCCTCATATCAGACTTCTCCCCTGCAGTTTGAAGCTGGGTTTTATAGTTCTTTTGCACCAACCCATCTCACTTAGAGGACTGCTGTAGGAGTTTCCCTCTTTGCAAGCAAAGTAAAGCAAATAGTTTACTTATTATTCCATTTTTAGTCATATAATTGTTAGAACTAACATTAGAATTACTTCTAGTATTAATATTTAATTGTATCTTACTGCAATAATTTAAATATTTTTATCTCAATCCATAAATATTCTTATCTTTTCCTATATCACACTGTTCAGTGGTATGTTACTGAGAAGCTTTGAGGTGCTCAGTGCCTGGCTTTGGTTCAACCACAACAGTCTTTGTTTGGGCCTACATGGGTCAAAAAGAGCTGAGATAATGACAGATCTGATCAGAGAATGTGGAAATATCTAGTTTTAATTATTCCCTGTATGGGTTTAAGAGTCACTGGTCACCATGTTGGTTGGTTTGGTCTCAGAGCTGTTCTTAGAGCTGTGGGATGTCACACCTTCCTTGCTCCTTATTTTGCTGGCTTTCAGCTCTAGAGCCATCTCAAGGACATCACTGGGCTCTACTGTGTGACACTGATGGTGACACTGACCTGGGACCTGCAGCCAGCATGTTCTGCAGCTTTAGGAGATGCCTCCCGGAACTGCACCAGCTTCACTGCCCTGCACCAGACACTCACCATGTCAGAAGCTGGGAAGGTTCTCCTCCACTCAGCTGGCAGTCATCCCTTCCATCTTCACCCCCTTGAAGCTCTCTCTGCCTTGCTCATCTCCTCGAGTAACCCTGGCAGTGCCCTCAGCCCTGCTGCGCTCTGCAGAGGAGCTGCTCCTGCCCAGAGCTGTCTCTTTGCAGCACTGCCCACTTGCCAGCAGCTCCCTCCATCCCAGGAGCCCAGCTCACAACTGTCAGGAGCCCTCTGGCGGGTTGATGCTGAGCCCATGACAATTGCTCAAGAGGCAAAGAGAGGAAGCTGCAGAAGCTTCTTTCTCAACAAGAAAGCCCAAGGCAGAGGTCAAGTCCAAAGTTTCTTGCTGTGTGCCTTGGTCCACCTGAGGGACAGCCCTGAGAAAGCAGCATCCCCTGCAGGGTGTGGGGGGAGCAGGAAGCAGTGATGGCAGGTGGGGAAAAGGAAGGTGCAGGTGGCTCTGGTGCTGAGGAAGCCTGGCTGTGTGTCAGGACTGCAAAGGGCCCATCCCTGAGCCCATTCCCCAAAGGTGCCAGCCCTGAGCCCCAGCCCCTGGCAAGGCAGGGAGATCCTGTGCCTCCCTCAGCCCTCAGGGCTCTCCTGGCAGCACTGGGATGTGGAGATGGGCAATGCCAAGGGCAGGACTATGGCAGGGCACCTCCCAGCCTCCTGCATTTGGACAAGGAGGCCCTGAGCCCCAGTGCTGCTGGAAGCTCCACTTGTCTCCCCATGGCCATCAGGGACAGAGACAAGAGCCATCATCAAAGTCATGGAGAACTTGGCTCTGCCAAGTGTGGCTCCAGCTTTTCCACAGCTTTTCCCTCTCTCATCTCCACCACAGTCTGTCCTAGGGTGTCTCATCCCCTGTGCCTCTTGCCCTGCAGGCTCTGCTCCTTCACCTGCCTGCCCCACCTAGCTGTCCCGTTCCTCTCCTGACGTCTCTGTGTCCTCCCTGCCTCTGCCTTGGCACACAGAGCCTTGGGCTGATCCAGGCTCCTTCTGGGGGATGTGGTGTTCCCCAGCATGGCCCTTGCAGTGACATTTCTTTCTTCTGCTTTCCACTCCAGGCATCCCCAGCTGCACTTTGGGCCATTCTTTCTTGCCCAAGCTGTTTCCCACTGTGAAGAAAAGCTCCACCATGCCCAAACCCACCCTTCAGGCACTCTCAGGATACTCCTGTCCTGCCCCAGTCTGCCCAGCAAGGGGCCTTGACCCATCATCAACCTCTGCAGACTGGACATAGGCTCGGGGTGTCAAAACCCCATCTTGGGAGATCTCTGGGTACTCTCCATTGTAGCTGAGCTATTTGAAGTTTACAGAAACGGAGAATCAAGAACAATTTGGGTTTGAAGGGACCTCTATAGGCCCTCGGAATCAGTCCCTCTCCAACATTCCCTTAGGGCCCCTTGCAGCAATGGAAGTTCTTCCTGGGCCCTTCATTTCTTCCGGATGAACACCCCCCAGCTCCCTCGCTCTGTCTTCTTAGTAGAACTGTTCCAGCCCCCTGATCATTTTTGTGTCTCTCCTCTGGACCCAGTCCATCAGGTCCATGTCCTTCCTCTATTGAGGGCTCCAGAGCTGGATGCAGTTCTCCAGGTGAGGTTTTTTACCAAAGCAAAGTGGCAGAATCCCCTCTCTCAATCTGCTGGACACTCTTCTTTTGATGCAGCCCAGGATGGGATTGCCCTTCTGGCCTTCTGCACGTGTGCACTGTTGGCTCATGTCTAGCTTTCCATCCACCAGCACCCCCAAGTCCTTTTCTGCAGGGCTGCTTTCTAAAACCTCATCCTCCAGCCTTTACTGATGGTAAGAATTGTTCTGATCCAGGTGCTGCACCCTGCACTTGGTCTTGTTGAACCTCAGGAGGTTCACCTGGGCCCACCTCTCCACTTTGTCCAGGTCAATATTATGAATACTGCAGATGCACAGCACAGATCTGGCTGCAGGATTTTTGTCTGGCTTTCCCCGTTTTGTATCTCATTCTCAGTTCTCAGGGTACAAGGGACAGTAATTTGAAAACCCTTTCTGCCCCATAGCAAACCTGAGTAGGATTCATCCTAGAACATGTGTTTACATCGATACAAAATCATCCAAGTTTCAGGTGTAGCTTCCTTAGAATTCTCAAGCTGAATTCATCTGCCTGTTTTCTCATTTCATAACCAGCCTCCTGCATCCAAGCAGCAAAGAATCATCAAGCAGCTTGTGTCAATGCAACCACCCACAATTTCTGAGTCCTTTCCTTTTAGGGAATGATCTTTTTTGACTAACCTGATGTCCTTCTACAAAGGGATGACTAAATAACTAGATGAAGTGAGACCAGTGGATGTCATATAACTTGACTTCAGTAAAGCTTTAGACATGCTCTCCCATAACATGCTCATAACAAAACTCAAGAAATGTGGGACAGATGATTGGACTGTGAGGTGGATTGGTAACTGTCTCAACAACAGAGTTCAGAGGGTTGTGATGAGTGGCACAGAGTCAAGTTGGAGGCCTGTGGCCAGTGGTGTTCTCCTGGGATCAGTACTGGGTCCTGTTTTCTTTAATCTCTTCATCAACGACCTGTATGAGGGGATGGAGTGTACCCTCATGTCCTGGTTTGGGCCAGGATAAAGGTGATTTTTTGTCTTCTACTTTTGCTTTTAGCTAAGTCTCTTGTAAGTAGTTGCACTTGCTGAAATTAACAGCAAGTTTCTCAGACAGTGTGTGCTTCTAGGACTGATAACACCTGATGTTTATAGTTACTGCTAGAGACTGGTATGCAGAGCCAAGGACACCGCTCAGCTCTGAGGAAAACTTTTATCCTCCAGAAGGAAGAAAGAGGTCCCACCTGCAGCCCTCCCTTGGGGAGGAACGGACAAGATAGATGTCAGAATTGACCAAACAGAGTATTCCATCCCATATACGTCATACTCAGTATAAATTTGAGGGATCACGAGGGCCAAGCCAGATTTCCTGCTTCCAGCTTCCGGCTGCCTGCCCTTCCTGCCTTTCCTGTTTCCCTTCCTTCACCCGGCATCCTGGAAGGATTCCGTCCATTCGTCTGCCTGTGGTCCTGATCCATTCCAGCCCATATCTGTGTGTTCCTGCCTCCAGTTCCCGACTGCTGCCGACTCCAGGAGTCCAGCCTGGACTTTCCCAGGGCTGCCCTGCAGCCTCGGTGGTGATGTGAGAGTTACTGAGGGAAAAGGGGGGAGGAATGTGGTTTCCATTTTCTTGTATATTTGTATATATTTAGTAATTTTTCCTCTTTATCATTACTGTTTCATAAAATCCATGTAGTTTAGTTCCCAACCCATAAGTCTCTCTCCCTTATTCTCTCTCCTTTCTTTATCAGGGAGGAGAGAGAGATTAATAGAGAGCGTCTGTTACTCGGTTTAATTGCCAGGCCAGTGTTAAACCGTGACACCTCACAAGTTCACTGATGATCCAAAGCTGGGAGAGGTGGCTGAGACATGATCCAAAAACACTTGATCCAGCACTTGATCCAAAAATTCTGACTCTTTTAATAATTCCCATGTGGGATGGAACAAAAGGCACTTTCACCCCCTTTGCGAATTAAGCCACGCTGGGAAAACCCTTGAGCAACCTCATCTGGTTCATCCTGCCTTGAGCAGGGCACTCAGGCAAGGAGATGCTCAGGGGTCTCTTCCAGACTGAGGTATTCTGTGATTCTGAATGATCTGGAGGGTCATGGCACCACGGTGATGTCAGTTATTAACTGAAACACAATTACTGATGTCAGTTATTTACTGAAACATAAAATTTTAGAAAAAGTTGCATTTGAGCAATGTGAGCGTGGCTGGGGATAGGGGCAGGAATGTGAGATGGCTTTTGTCTCTCTGTGTCTAGATTTCTAGTGAGTTCCATGGGGGCAGGGACAGGGTTGGCTTCAGTTGGGTGGGAGCTGTCCCTACCCATGCATGCAGGGGGCTTGGAACAAGATGATCTTGAACCCTTCCAACCCAACCCAATCCATGATTCCATGATTCTGTTACACGGTCCAAGACAGTTCCAGACCTGGGCTCTCGACAGCACCACCAGGGCTTTGTGATGGGGTAGGTGCAGTTTCTCAGCTGTTCCCTTTACAGCTGAGACTCAGGCCCAATGAGGAGCCATGACAGCATCTTCATATTCTCGTGCTGTTTTAATCACATCACCCAGAGTTGGTTCCATTTCTCCAGGAACCCATAACATTACTGATAATGTATGGTTAAATGAGGATGGTGCAGCATCCCCAAACCTTTGCCTCACAGGGTTAGGGCATGGCATGTGATAAGGATCTACAGTCTCATCATCGGTATAGATCACATCTTGTACAACCAGTTCTTTCAGACACCTCATAGCTTTTCCAAGTGTGGCTGCTTTGACCTGTGGGCAGTCTGTTTCCTCTTTATAGGGATATTTCTTATGTGTATGAAATGTGTATCTCCTAGGTGTAAGTAGTAAATTTTTCAAAAATTTCTTCTGTCTTGGGGATGTCAAAACGTGTATGGTCCTATTAGTAGGAACCAACATGGCTCTAGAGGACCCATCAAGGATGAAGAGGCAGATGAAGTATAACTGCAATAGCTGAGACCTTGTTCTCACTTCACCTTCCCACACGTCTGCTGGAAATATAGCACAGCAGAGAGGGAACAGTCATGGAGGTTCCTGGAGTGTGTGGAAGAGACCTTCCTGAAACATCCTGATGCCACCAACAAGAGAAGACATCGTAATGAACCTCCTGTTTCCAAACAGAGGACTTGTTGTTGATATGATGGTTGGAGGCCATCTTGGGCACAGTGATGATGAAATAATAGAGATTTCCATCCCTAGAATCACAGAATCATCAAGCTTGGAAAGACCTGTAAGATCGTTGAGTCCAGCTGTCCACCCTACAACCCCTACCCACTAAACCACCCACTGTAGCTCTTCCTCTACCTGTCTTTTGAACACCTCTAGGGATGGTGCCCCCACCACCTCCCTGCGCAGCCTATTCCAATGTTGAACCACTCTTTCTGTGAAGAAGTTTTTCCTAATATCAAACCTGAACCTCCCCTGGTGTAGCTTTACCCCATTTCCTCTTGTCCTATCACTGGTCACAGAAGAGAAGAGGCCAGCGTCTGTGTCACTACCACCTCCGTTGAGGTAGTTGTAGAGAGCAATGAGGTCTCCCCTCAGCCTCCTCTTCTCTAAGCTGATCAACCCCAGTTCCCTCAGCCTCTCTTCATAAGTCCCGTTCTCAAGACCCCTGATCAGCTTGGTTGCCCTTCTCTGCACCCCCTCCAGCACCTCCATGTCCTTCCTATTCTGTGATGCCCAAAACTGCACACAGTGCTTGAGGTGCAGTCTCACCAAGGCTGAGGACAAGGGTAAGATCACCTCCCTGGACCTGCTGGTCACACTCTTCCTGAATCAGGCCAGGATGATGGTGTCCTTCTTGGCCACCTGGGCACACTGCTGGCTCATGTTGATCCAGCTGTCAATCAGCACCCCCAGGTCCCTCTCTGCTGGGCAGCTCTCCAGCCACTCCTCCCCAAGCCTGTAGAGCTGCTAAGGGTTGGTGTGGCCCAAGTGCAGGACCCAGCATTTGGCCAAAGTGAAACTCATGCACTTGGCCTTGGCCCATCCATCAAGCCTATCCAGATCCCTCTGCAGAGCCTCCCTACCCTCAGGCACATCAACACTTCTACCCAGCTTAGTGTCACCTGCAGATTTAATCAGGGTGCATTTTATCCCCTCATCTAGGTCCTTGATAAAGATGTTCAACAGGAGCAGCCCCAGCACTGAGCCCTGGGGGACACCACTCGTGATACCCCACCAGCTGGATTTAAGTCCATTGACCACGACTCTTTGGGCATTGCCATGCAACCAGGATGATCTGCTCCATCCATCTCCCTGGGACTGAGGTCAAACTGACTGCTCTGTAGTTTCACTGCTCATCCTTCTGTCCCTTCTTATATATGGGGATTACATCATCAGATTTCCAGCCTTCTGATCTCTCCCCAGTGATCCAGGACTGCTGATCAGTGATGGAAAGGGGCTTGGCAAGCACTGTCACCAGCTCTTTCAGCACTCTTGGGTGCATCCCATCCAGTCACACAGATTTATGCACATCCTCATGGTGCAGCAGGACACTGACTATCTCCTTCTGGATTATAGAGGAATCTCCCTGCTCTTGGTCCCTGTCCCCTAGCCTAGGGAGTTGAATTCCCTGAATATAACTGTCACTGCTACTAAAGACTGAGGCAAAGAAGTTATTAAGCACATCATTTCCTCATCTTTTGGTATCATGTTCCCTCCTACATCTATCAGGTGATGGGGGGGTCATCTGCCTCCGCGTCCTGGTTGGGGGGGTTTGAAAAAGACTTCAAACACAAGATCTCCCTTACTTGCCTTCCCCTTCATCCTTACCCATAAACACTCAACTTTGTCATCCCTGGAATCAAGCTCTATGCAGTTGAAACATTCCCTAACAGACAGAGCCACAACACCACCTCTCCTTCCTTTCCTATCTCTTCAGAAGAGCTTCTATCCATTCACTGCAGTGTTCCAGCCGTGACAGTCATCCCACCACATTTCTGTGATTACAGCTACATCACAGCTGTCCTGCTGTGCAATGGCTTCCATCTCGTCCTCTTTGTTGCCCATGCTCTGTGCATTGGTGTAGATGCACCTCAGCTGGGCCTCCTTTTGTCTGGGAGAAGCCCAAATCTCCTCCTGATTATACTCCAATATTCCCATAGCCCCCAACCTCACACCAACTCCTGTGTTCCCCCAGCCATATGCAGTGCCATTTTGCTCCTTCACCAAGACACAGGACTGGGAGCCCTTGCTTGCACACCCTTCTCCCCCAGGTACTGGTATATCACATTCAGGCTCCTCTCCAGTGACCCCACTTTCACCCCTGGTCCCCTACATACCTAGTGTAAAGCTCTGCTAATTAGCCCTGCTCTCTCCTGTCCTAAACCCCTTTTACCTCTGTGGGATAAGCTCTTCCCATCCCTTGTTAGGAAGCCTGGTCTCCTGTAAATCCAGCCTTGCTCAAAAAACTGGAGAAGTAAGGAGGAGGGTCAGCAGAACTTTCACCTTGGAGGTGTGGCAGGCAAATTTTGGCCTCTTCCAGAGTCTGGTTGAGAGAATCCCTTGGGAGGCAGTCCTGAAGGTCAAGGGATTTCAGGAAGTCTGGACACTGCTCAAGAAGAAACTCTAAAAGGTGAAGGATCAGATGGCCCCTTGTGCTGTAAGATGAACTGGTGGGGAAAGATGCCCTGCCTGGCTGAATAGAGAGATCTGGTAAAAACTCATCTAAAAAAGGAGAGTTTGTGGCCTTTGGAAAAAGGAGCAAGACACTCCGAGAGACTACAAAGATGTCAGGAGGCTACAGAGGGAAAAAATCACAATGGCCAAACACAGTGTGAAATTGCTCTGGATCCTGCCATTGAAGAACATAATCAATTTTCTGTGAACACATTTGCAACAAAAGAAGGGTGAAGGAGAATCTCTATCCTTTTTCAGATGCCAGGAAGAAAAAAAGACCAAGGGTGAGGAGAAGGCTGAGGTACTTAATGCCTTCTTTGTCCCAGCCTTCAGCAGTAGGAGCAGTTGTTCCTGGGGTACCCAGTCCCCTGAGGTGGCAGACAGGGACAGGGAGCAGAATGGAGCCCCCATGATCCAAGGGGAGATGGTCAGTGACCTCCTGCACCACTCAGAGACACACAAGACTATGGGGCAAGATGGGACCCACACAAAGGTACTGAGGGAGCTGGCAGAAGGGCTCACCAACCCTCTTGTCATCATTTATCAGCAGTCCTGGCTGACTGGGGAGGTGTCAGTAGACTGGAGATTGACAGCTGTCATCCCCACTTACAAGAAGGGCCAAAAGGAGGGTCCAGGGAGATACAGGCCTGTCAGCTTGACCAGTGCCAGGGAAGGTGATGGAGTAGATGGTCTGAGTGCCATTACACTGTGCAGGACAGCCAGGAGATGGGGGACAGACAGCATGGATATACGAAAGGCAGGGACTGCTTGACCAACCTGATCTCCTTCTGTGACAAGGTGACCATTGATTGAATGAGGGAAAGGTGGAGGATGTTGACTACCTTGACTTTAGTAAAGATTTCAGCAGCATTGTCCACAAAATCCTTCTGGAGAAACTGGCTACCTCTGGCCTAGACCAGTGCCTTCTTCAGTGGGTCAAACCCTGGCTGATGTCTGGGCCCAAAGTGTTGTGGTGAGTGGAGCTCAGTCCAGCTGGTGGCTGCTCACCAGTGGTGTTCCCCAGTGTGCTGGGACTGCTCTGCTCCAGTCTCTTTATCAATGATCTGGACAAGGGGGTGAGTGCACCCTAAGGCACTTTGCAGATGACGCCAAGATGGGTGGGCGTGTGGATCTGCCAAGGACTAGAAAGGTTCTGCAGAGGGACCTGGACAGGCTGAGTTAATGGAGTAAAATGAACTGCTTGAGTCTGTATCAGGCAAACTACCTGAAAGGAGGTTGTAGCCAGGTGGGGGTTGGTCTCTTTTGCCAGAAGACTTTCAACAAGACAAGAGGGCATGGTCTTAAGTTGTGCCAGGGGAAGTTTAGGTTAGATATTAGAAAGAATTTCTTTACGGAGAGAGTGATCAGGCATTGGAATGGGCTGCCCACTGAAGTAGTGGATTCTCTGTCCCTGGAGATATTTAAAAAGAGACTGGATGTGGCACTCAGTGCCATAGTCTAGCAACCGCAACAGTGGTTCAAGGGTTGGACTCGATGATCTCTGAGGTCTCTTCCAACCCAGCCAATTCTATGATTCTATGATAAAGAAATTTCTTCAAGTGTAGTTTGAAACCATTAGGATACATGATTCGGTAATAAAACTTTTTTTCATTTAATTCATAAAAAAAACCCAAAAAAACAAAAAAAAAAAAAAAGGGGAAAAGACAAGGGAAGAGCATATACCCTCATGAGAAGAAAAAAGAGCATGACCTCCTGAGAGCAATAATGAGTTATCAATAACATTTGTGATCAAACTTGTCAATGTAACAATTAGGTCTAGAAAAGAAGGGAAAATTTGAAATTTGGGTTTCTTGCTGTTTCATTTGTATCACACATAGCAACAGGAAAAGCCTTTGGTAAGAATTGATAAAAATCATAAAATATACCAGTTAGCTTGTTGGCTTACAGATTTAATTAGGCAAGGCTTATCAGTTATATATGTTATTATTGCTTTTATATTACTAGAATGTTATTATTGCTTTAGCATCAGTATGTATGTTATTATTGTTTTTGCATTATTGGCATGTTATTGCTTTTGGATTATTAGTATGCTGTTTATGACAATATATCATTAGCATGTTATCTTACGTAATGAAATGTCAGAATTGCTCAAAAAACAAAAAGGGGAATATGTTGGGGAAACAGTTCAGAAATACACAGGTTGTGAGCAATCCTGACTTACTTCAGCTTAGGCCACATTGGGTTAATGGTTATTGAGGCCTAGTTAGAGGTTTTCTGAGAATGAGCTAATGGGAAAGAGATAACTTAATTGGCAACTTAAGAGGAAAATAATTATGTGAGAACAGTGTTTCCGTGAGAATGGAATGTGTAATTGGAATACAAAGCCACCTGCATGATATGATGGTGTAAACAAGGCTTCTCTACATAAGTGAGTGCAAGTTGTTAATAAACGATTTCATACAATCATATTGATGTGCACATGGAATCCTTAAGCCTCCGCAGACTGTTTTCCCACAGTGCTGTCATTTCTGTCCTCGGTGGTTCCTCCAGCAGTGAACCCCCTCATCTACAGCATGAGGAACCAGGAGCTCAAAAATGCCCTGAAGAAACTTGATGTCTGAATTATTTTAAAAAAGGATTTAAATGGTTGACTTAATCTACAATTCTCTTCTAACATAACTCATTACAAACCCAACTCGTCTTCAGGGGTTTTTTATTTTTTATTGGTTGTAGATGTGGGTTATTTGATTTAGATTTTTCTCTTTTTTCTTTCAAATTATTCCCCAAAAAGCAGTGTGCCCTTTCTCAGTATGTGTCTCTGTATTTTTTTTTTTTTTACCTAGAGAGGTGTGTCAGTGAGGAACAGTTCTCTGTGTGTATTTAAGCAGAATAAAGAACCTTTTTTTTCTTGAGGCCCTTCCTTTGAGACCATCTCTGGAGCTGCAGGGCAGTGCCTGTGTGCAGAGGTGGAGGGGAAAGAGTCCTGGCACAAGGGCACTGCCCGGGAGCACCAGCGCTTGATCTTTTCCAAGGTGTCTACTTTCCACCTCCACAGTCTCCTTCTGCACCCTTGGGTAAGGCCTGAGTGCTCTGGCAGCTTGGTCACAGCCCTGCGGTGTGACAGTCCTGTTCCTGCAGGCAGGGACAGGGCACGGGTACTGCTGTGACAGACCTGGCCTCCAGAACAGCCCTTCCATTGTCACAGGGGATCTCCTCAGCTCAGCTCTTCTTCCACACTTGCTCTCAAGAAGCTGCCCAACGAGTCGACTGCAGAGATTGTTGCCGTGCTGCTTTCTCTGTGGGCTCCCTGTGATGCCATCATGGTCCCAGGGGGGGATTGAGGACTTAGGACTGGTCCCTTTGTCACTTCTTTGGTGTCCAGAGCCCTCAGGGATGGTGAATGTTCTGCAATAAAGACAGCCCATGGCCCTGGAATCAGGCAGGGCCCCTCTGAACACCCTCCGTGGCCACCCAAGAGCTTGTGTGGGAGGTGGTCAGTGGCAGTGAGCACCATCAGCTGGGTCTCCTTCCCAGCTTGACCAGCAAAGCCCATGAACAGAGTCAGGTGTATAGGGAAACGTGTGTCCAGCAAATCCAGCAAAAAAGTGTGTCAAGTCTTCCTAACCCTCTACTCTGACCTGGTGAGACCACTCCTGGAATACTGGATCCAGTTGTTCAAGAGAGACAGGGATCTACTGGAGAGAGTCCCAGGGAGAGCTTGGATTATTAATGGATGTGAACATCTCTCATATGAAGAATAACGGAGAGAGTTGGAGATGTTTAGCTTTGAGAAAAGGCTGAGGAGGGTTAGGAATGTCTATAAATATCAGAGGGGTGGGTGTCAAAAGGAAGGGGCCAATCTCTTTTCAGTGGAAAAATGGGTTTAAGCTACAATGTAGCAGTTTCTACCTCAACATGAGGATAAACTTCTTGACTGTGAGGTTGTCGGAGCACTGGAATAGGCTGCCCAGAGAGGTTGTGGAGTCTCCTTTTCTGGGGACTTTCAACACATACCTGGGTGTGTTCCTGTGTGGCCTGCCCTGGGTGATCCTGCTTTGTCAGAAGGGTTTGGCTGGATGATCTCTAGAGGTCCCTTCCAATCCCTAACATTCTATGATTCTATGACCTCAGTCCCTGGGACAGTGATGGGGTCCATCCTGCTCCAGGCAGGTTGTACGGGGATGGTCTGAAAGGCGGGGGTGTGCGGCGCTGCTGTATGCACAACCCCATGTTTTGAGACTGTTCAGAGTTAAAAGGACACCCTGTCCTGGACATTAGATTAGGAGAAGGCACAAAGTGAAAAACAAGTGGCTTCTACCCCTGCACCAATAGGATTTGCTTTTGCTGCATGTGAACAGCACCGGGTAACCTGTAGCAGGCAGTTTTGGAGTGCGGTGGAGAGGGGCGTTACCACTGTAACAGTATATAAGCGGTTTTTGTACGTAATAAAAGCCCCCCCTTTTTTCTGGAAGCATTGATTATACCTCTGTGAGGACTCATCTTTGACTTGCGCGCCAAACCCCTAATGTCGCCACCTTCCGCAACAGCAGGTGAAGGAATAAGAGGGGATTGCTGAAGCAGAGTGGGCAGGGGACAGAAAGGCATGGGGTGCACCCGGCCTTTAGCAAGCCCTTTGACATGCTCTACCATTGTCCTGTTGTAGCCAGACTGGTGATGCTTGGATTGAAGAGGTGGGTGATGTGGTGGGTGGGAAGTTCACGAGATGATGAGGGTCACAATGCCATCAGTGATACAAAGTCCTCCTGGCAAGCAGTGACAATGCCTCAGTGTCAAATACTTGTGCCAACACTGTTTCCTGTCTTTATTATCCCCATGTGGGGTGGGAAAAAAGGCATGTTTATCCCTGTGTGGATGAAGCCACGCTGGGGAAGCCCTTGAGCAACCTCATCTGGTTCATCCTGCCTTGAGCAGGGCACTCAGACAAGGAGGTGCTCAGGGGTCTCTTCCAGCCTAAGGTATTCTGTGATTCAGAATGATCTGTAGGATCATGCAGCAGGAGGTGCATGGGAAGCTCATCCTCGAGCAGCTCCAAGAGACACTACTGCTGACTGAGGCTGATGCTGTGGATGGGATTAAGAAGTGAGGATTTGCTTCAGTTGGGTGGGAGGTGTCCCTACTCATGCATGCAGGGGGTTGGAACTAGATGATTTTTAACCCTTCCAACCCAAACCATTCCATGATTCCATTGTTCTGTGAAACAGACCCAGGAAATTCCCGGCCTCGGAGTCTCCACAGCCATCACAAGGGCTTTTTGATGCAGGGTCTGGTGCCTGGACACCATTGTCATGGGGGTCTCCATGGTGCCCCTGGTGGTATAGAAGGGGTGTGGACACCTGGAGTGCCCATATCTGGGAGAGCACCTCCCACAGAAGTCAGCAGCTGCCATGGGTGACCATGGAATGTGTGGCAGAAAATTCCAAAGATCTCCATGGAGAAGGAGGTGGAAGCCTGCTCCCATCCCTCCACAAGACCCCAAGGTCAGTGAATGAAGGAAGGGCCAGCAGAGAAGTTCCCTTGCAGGCTGTGGGGAGAGGGCAGCTGTCCCCTGAAGCCCATGGAGGAGCACGGAGGGGCAGATGTGGATCTGCAACCCTGAAGCACCCTGCACCAGAGTGATGTCAGTTATTTACTGAAACACCTAAAATTTTAGAAAAAGTCACATTTGACCAATGTGAGCAGGGCTAGGGAAAGGGGCAGGAACGCGAGATGGCTTTTGTCTCTGTGTCTAGATACCTAGTGAGTTCCATGGGGGCAGGGACAGGGTTGGCTTCAGTTGGGTGGGAACTGTCCCTACCCATGCATGCAGGGGGTTGGAACAAGATGACCTTTAACCCTTTCAACCCAACTCTACCATGATTCCATGATTCTGTGACACAGTCCCAGACAGTTCCAGGCCTGGGCTCTCAACAACACCACCACAGCTTTGTGATAGGGTAGGTGCAGTTTCTCAGCTGTTCCCGTTACAGCTGAGACACAGGCCCAATGAGGAGCCATGACAGCATCTTCATATTCTCATGCTGGTTTAATCACATCACCCACAGTTGGTTCCATTTCTCCAGGAACCCATAACATTACTGATAATGTATGGTTAAATGAGGATGGTGCAGCATCCCCAAACCTTTGCCTCACAGGGTTAGGGCATGGCATGTGATAAGGATCTACAGTCTCATCATCGGTATAGATCACATCTTGTACAACCAGTTCTTTCAGATACCTGATAGCTGTTGGGAGTTTTTGGAAGAAAACAGACATGTAAGCAATCCTGACTAATTAGCTTTAGCCAGAGTGAGCTAAGGGCCTTGAGGCCCAGCTGCAAGGTTATTAAAAGATCAGCTATGTGCAAAAGATAAGGGAGTTGGCAGCAGAAAAGAAGAATAACAGGATGGGAAAGCATCGCATAGACAGCACATAAACAGTTGTATTTAACCAGTTCTGAGTCCCTGAGAAGAAGAAAGTTATGGTAGATAAAAAGTTGTAAACAGGATGCCTGCGGTCAGCAAAGCAGGACAAGGACGATAAGCAGTACCCTATAGCAATGCAACAACAGGTGTGTGAACAGCAACACACAGCCAATCAACATGAGCCACGAAGACGCCAAGACCATATAAATGTAATGCTTTGCTTAATAAAATCGAGCTCTGTTGTTAACTCATATTGAGTCGTCTCTTTGCTCCGCAAGCCCGCCTCCGCAGATAGCTTTTCCAAGCGTGGCTGCTTTGACCTGTGGGCCGTCTATTTCCTCTTTATAGGGATATTTCCTGTGTGTATGAAATGTGTAACCTATGTATATCTCCTAGGTGTGTGAAAAAACACTGTACCATGTACCACACTGTTGAAGACCATATCACAGTTATAGTTTGTAAGCAGCTCTTACCAAGAATAAACCAGAGAAACACTAATCCCAGATAAAAAGCCACAGATCACATATCCTGAATACCAAAGGTACATCATGATTGGTTTAATTTCCAACCCCGTGAAATTTCCAAAGAAAATAGTTTGATTCCCACTCAGCAGAGCCATCTGGGTATCCTCCCACTGAAGTCAAAATTCAAGCTATTCATATAAATGAGTTGAAATTTCAACTGGGCTCGAGCTAATTAGCTTAAGCCCCACGTTGGACATCAATAAATCTGTCAGGATTTAACGCTGGGCCAGCAATTAACTGAATGACAGAAGCTCTCTATTAATGCCCCTCCCCACCCTGATAAAGAAAGGAGAGAGAATAAGGGAGAGAGACTGATCAGTTGGAAAGTAAACTACACAGCTTAAATGAAACAGTAATGATAAAAAGGAAAAATTACTAAATACATACAAATATATAGGAAAATGGTACCATGTTCCTCCCCCCTCAGCCCCCAAAACTCTCATGTCACCACCAAGGCTTCAGGGAAGCCCTGGGAAAGTCCAGGCTGGACTCATTGGGTCAGCAGGCCTTGTTTAATCCCAGATCACTTGTAGTGGTGATGGTGGGGTGATCATTGCCATCTTGAGTTCCTCCCTCCTTGTCCTTCAGCTTAAAGCCTTTTCAAAGCAGTTTAAGGAAAGCTGCAGGCATGGACAGTGTAGGACAGCCTGCAGGACAGGTGGCCACGGGCTCTGGAAGGCTGAAAGGCCCAGTAGGATCAAGGGCTTTGTCACCTCAGACCTGGCAGCTGCCTCCACCACCAAGGTCTGACAGGAGCAATTTTGTCCTGAGGCTGTGGACTTCCTTTCCTCTTCTTGGGGAGGTCAGGATGTGTCAGATTTTTTTTTATTACTCATTTTCATACTCTACTGTCCCCAGGAAGAGTCCTTTCCCACAAGTGAGGGATGGGCTATGCCTCCCCCTTACCTGGAGTTCAGAGTTTGTCCTCACTGCTTCATTAATAAATAAATGATGAAAAATCCTTAGTTTCAGAGCCACCTTTCCAGAGCCTTTGCCTCCCAGCAACCACAATGTCCAGTGATCTGCTCTAAAAAGGCCATGAGGAAGCTCTGCCAGCAATGGTCCTCAGTGGGGCCAATCAATGCTTGAAGGTACTTCCAGGTTCCATTCTGACTTCTGGAGCACTTTGTTCATTTATCTCTCAGCACCTGAGGATCATGGACTCAGCACCAAACACACCCTGGGGCTCACTGAAATACAGAGAGCAATAAAGGGCCATGGCTCTCCATGTTATATCCTTCACATCTTCAAGACTTGTACAGACAATTGGAAAGGTTTTTCCCCACTGTAGTTACGGAGGAACATTTCATACTGTGATTAAGGAAAACTCTTTTCTCCTGATAGAAGTTCCCTGAACTCTGTCACAGTGTGGGTAACTTCTCACCCCCCCAAACCCATGATTGCTTTCATGTCCCACCTGGGACTTACATGCCTGGTCCTTGCATCAGACTTCCCCTCTCCTCTCTGCAACTGGAGGTTACAGACCCACTGCACCACCTCCCACTGTAGCAGGAGGAGCCTTTCTTGCTCCTGAGGCTTGATGAGCTACTGGCTTTTCCATTGCCTCGCACAAGAGTGAGCTTCTCTCTGTGGGTGTGGGTCCCGCCTTTATTGGCCCCCTGGTCTTGCTCATGCCCAATAGGGGCCTGTCTTAATCAGGCACAGGTGGACTCACACCCACTCTTTGGCAACTCAAGGCACCTGGTTTATCTTGTTTATCTACATTTCCCCTTTTTTTTTCTTCAATACTGATTACAAAATTTTTACAAACATTTAACACTGATTACAGGATTTTTACAAACATTTTACACTTACAGCTTATGGGATTTAACCCTAGCTTCTAAGACAGACACCGACTGACACAAACATACACTTATAGCTTACGGGATTTAACCCTAGCTTACAAATACTTTTTACAAAGTCCCTGCCTCTCCGACTTGAGTTGTTCTTCTCCCTCCTGTATCTGCTCTTCTCTTGGCTTCCCTCTGCTCAGGGGCTTCCAAAGAGCTTGCTGGTTCCACATGGGATTACAGGATTTAACCCTTCCTCATGGGATTCCATACACAGGTTTTAACCCTTCCTCATGGGATTCCATACACAGGCTTTAACCCTTCCTCATGGGATTCCATCCTCCTGGCTTCCCTCTGCTCAGGGGTTTCCAAAGAGAGAATCCTTACCTTGGCTTCCCTCTGCTCAGGGGTTTCCAAACCAAAGAGCTTGCTGGTCATACCTTTCAGGGAGAGCGTTAGCCCAGGCACTTTTTCAAATCAGGGAGAATGTTCTTGTTGCCAGTTCCTCACACTGCTGCTTCTTTCGACGTCTGCACATTGTCCACATCCTCCACTAAATGTAGCAGGAGGAGCCTTTCTTGCTCCTGATGCTTGATGAGCTGCTGATTTTTCCATTGCCTCACACCACAGTGAGCTTCTCTCTGTGGGTGTGGGTCCTGCCTTTATTGGCCCCCTGGTCTTGCTCATGCCCAATAGGGGCCTGTCCTAATCAGGCACAGGTGGACTCACACCCACTCTTTGGCAACTCAAGGCACCTGGTTTATCTTGTTTCTCTACATCCCACCTGCTCTCCTTAGAGAACTGACTACACACAGGCACAGCAGGAGTTTTCCTTTGTGCAAGCCAAGAAAAGTCAAACAGAGAAAGTGAAGAAGAATCTGAGGAGAAATGGTTTAGAGAGACAGATGGGAAAAGAGAGCTGTGATCATCATGACAGAGGTGGCTAAAGAGACAATCAGGCTGCTGAAAGGTGAGCTTTGAACAATCTGCTGCTCAAAGAAGCACCCAGGGGAGAGGCATCTGAATGAACAAAAAGTAGGAGAAGGGGACAATTGGAGAGGAATGGGAATGGCCTTTGTCTGGACAGTCTGTGTCTGGAAAGGTGAATTTAGAAATGGTCAGTGGATCACCACCACCAGGCAGAAGCTTATGTTGAGGTTCTGTACTTGGTTTGATCCTCGCATTTCGTTGGGCAATCTGAGAGGTGGTGTGCATTTTTCCTACAGTTTTTCTTTCTCATGATCATTCCCATGGCCCCGAGGAAGAATCCTGACCCACAAGTGAGGGACGGGCTCTGATATTTCATTGCCTGTCGTTCAGATTATGGCCCAAATAATCCATGACATAAATAATATAAATAAATAAATATATAAGCAAACAAGCAAACAAAAATATCTGTGGCTTTAGATGAATAAATATCTGTGGCTTTTACTTCTGAAGAGGGTTTTTTTTCAGGCTCCTCTAAGTACCTGAGGATCATGGACTCAGTCCCACTGGCACCATGGGGCCCTTTACTGTACTGAGCAGCTGTGGGAAAACAGTCTGCGGAGGCTTAAGGATTCCATGTGCACATCAATATGATTGTATGAAATCATTTATTAACAACTTGCACTCACTTATGTAGAGAAGCCTTGTTTACACCATCTTATCATGCAGGTGGCTTTGTATTCCAATTACACATTCCATTCTCATGGAACCACTCATCTCACATCATGATTTTCCTCTTCTGTTGCCAATTAAGGTATCGCTTTCCCATTAGCTCATTCTCAGAAAGCCTCTAACTAGGCCTCAAAAACCATTAACCCAATGTGGCCTAAATTGAAGTAAGTCATGATTGCTCACAACCTGTATATTTCTGAACTGTTTCCACAACACCACCCCAGCAGATAGTATTGCTATACAGAGGGTAGAGGCACAAATATCTTTAACAAATAGCAATTTCCACAGTGGGTAAGTCTACTGTGCTGCCCTTTATTTTACGGTTACTGAACATTAGTGCCCTATTGTCATTAGGATGGCTACATGTGGGAAAGCAATCTGCGGAGGCTTAAGGATTCCATGTACGCATCAATATGATTGCAGGAAAATCGTTTATTAGCAACTTGCACTCACTTTATATAGAGGAGCCTTGTTTACATCATCTTATCATGCAGGTGGCCTTATACTCCAACCACATACCATTCTCACGGGACCTTCTTCCCACATAACTATTTTCCTCCTCTGTTGCCGATTAAGTTATCTCTTTCCCAGTAGCTCATTCTCAGAAAGCCTCTAACTAGGCCTCAATAACCATTAACCCAATGTAGCCTAAATTGAAGTAAGTCAGGATTGCTCACAACCTGTATATTTCTGAACTGTTTCCCCAACATATTCCCCTTTTTGTTTTTTGAGCAATTCTGACTTATTTCGTTATATAATATAACATGCTAATGATATATTGTCATAAGCCGCACACTAGTAATGCAAAAGCAATAACATACCAACAATGCAAAAGCAACAACAACACACATACTGATGCAAAAGCAATAATAACATACTAGTAATATAAAAGCAATAATAATGTATATAACTAATAAGCCTTATCTAATTAAATCTGCAAGCCAACAAGCTAACTGGTATATTTTATGACTTTTATCAATTCTTTACCAAAGGCTTTTCTTCTTGCTATGTGTGATACCAATGAAACAGCAAGAAACCCAAATTTCAAATTTTCCCTTATATTCTAGGCCTAATTTTTACATTGACCAGTTTGATCGCAAATGTTATTATTGATAACTCATTAGTGCTTTCATGAGGTCACGCTCTTTTTTCTTCTCATAAGGGTATACGCTCTTCCCTTGTCTTTTCCCTCTTTTTTTTTTTTTTTTTTTTTTTTATGATATGTGTCTGCAGCCTTCCACACGGCTCAACACACCAAAAAAATTCTGTTTCATAGATAGTGAAATTCTCCTTTCAAAGAAAAGAAAATATCACTATGTTTTATGAGTAGCAGATAACCCTAAAGTTACTGCTTACCAAAATTCAGGCCTGGACATTTAATGCCCAGAACAATGTAAAAATATTTCTCACTTCTGCTGCATACCTTTAAGAACGCATTAGAGAAAACTTGTCTCTTTTTTGTCTTTTTAATGAGGCTCTGTGGTGTCCTTTCCTCCCCCTCCCAGCAGGGCTCACAGCTACAGTGTCTGTGGGGGCAGAGGCAGCACCTGCAGCTGTAACCAGCTTGCTGAGAGCACTCGCCAAGCACGTGAAGGGGGGTGGAAAAGCAGCCGCGGGGGAAAGAGGACGGGGGGGGGGGGGGGTGTGTGTGTAGATTTACTTTCTCTCCGCAGCAATTCTCAGCCTCTGAAAAACATTCTCATGAATCTTTCGTACTCCTTACCAATATATGAGATAAACTTAACAACACCTATCAAAACTTTAAAAACCCAAAACACTATTACTACTAAAATCTGGTGGAATCAGCCTAAAATAAAAGAAATCAATACAATCTCCCAAACCAAATACTTGTATCAGAAATATTATCACTGTGGATCCACATTTAAAGGCCTTTGTTTCCATGGTCGAACCCATCTGCTCGGTACCCAACGCACTCCAGTACCTGTAAGTAAGCACATATAACCCCGACCAGTCAGTTTCACCTCTGCTGGCCCTTCCCATTGTCCAGTGATGGAATTCTTGAATTCCACCAAAATTTTGTGGGAAGATTCCGAAGCAAAGTCTGTTAAAGCTTTTTGGTGAATCAGTATCGGAGGTTCTGTACGATCTCCTGTAAGGCGTAAATAGTTCATGACATATACAGCCTTACTTAACCGGTCCTGAGGAGGACTCCTTTCCTCCCCCCTTTTTTGTCTTTCAAGGAGTGTTTTTAGTACCGAATGGCAACGTTCCACTACTGCTTGACCCGTAGGGTTATGAGGAATACCAGTAACGTGACGAATACCCCATTGTCCACAAAACTGCCGAAAACGAGCAGAAGTATAAGCGGGGCCATTGTCCGTCTTAATAGACTGAGGTACTCCAAGAACAGCAAAGGATACATATAGATGTCTGATAACATGTTTCGTTGCTTCACCAGTCTGAGCAGAGGCCCAAACGGCCATAGAAAAAGTATCTATAACAACATGCACATATTTTAAGCGTACAAACTGTTGTACATGAGTGACATCCATTTGCCACAGTTCCAGGGATTTTAAACCTTTAGGATTAACTCCCATTCCAATACCAAGATCAACCTTTTGACAATCAGGACAAGATTTCACAATTCCCTGGGCATCCCCCAAAGGTAAATGAAATTGCTTTGCTAGCACTTTAGCAGATTGATGAAAAAATGCATGAGATTGTCGAGCCTGTGAAAAAACATCAACAGAAGGACCAGTCCACGCTGGTGCAACTAAATAATCAGCTCTGTTATTACCGATAGCCAAACCTCGGTCACTAAGATGACTCCGGATATGAGTGATAAAATAGGGATGTTCTCTTTCTGCTAAGAGTCTTAATAACTTCTGCAACAAGAAATACAAATGCTTATTCGAAATTTCCTTCAAAACGGCATGATACATTCTTAAAACAATACCTACTACATAAAGTGAATCAGAAACTATATTTACAGCAGCATTATTCCACTTTTCAAAACCCAAATAACTGCGGTAAGTTCAAGGGTTTGCAAAGAGTCAAATGACTTCCCTTGAATTAAATGTTCTTGCCATTGCCCAGGCGTCTCCTCCCAGGTGACAACAGCTTTATGGGATTTTCGTCCAGCATCTGTAAAGACCGTTAAGCCGTCCACTGGACTGTCAGACAAAAAACTACATGACTCCCACTGCATGTTAGATAAAAGTGGTAACAAGCGATATGAGGGGTAAGAATTCGTTATTTCCCCACCAAACTGTGCCAAGGCTATTTGCAAGTCTGTGGAAGTTCGCAACAGCCAAACCAAATAGTCTTGCATAAAGGGCAAGATGATCTGTCCTGGATCCGCTCCAGCGATGTCTTGACATCGCGCTCTGCCCTTTATAACAATTTGAGATAAAACTGCAACCCTTGTCGTAATTGTTTTGCGTAAACGGATTGACAAAAAGATCCACTCTAAGATTCGTAAAGCTTGTATTTTCTTAGCATCCCATTGAACTAATAGCCCAAAAGGATGAATTCGATCTTGACCTGAATTTATTACCATTAACGTTATCGGCAACTCGGATACAAAGCGAGATGCGTGACACGTTAAAATTTTCTCTTGAATAACAGTCAAGGCCTTTTGGTGTACGGGCTGTAACTCTCTTTTATCAGTCACATTAGACGTGGTACCCAAAAGATCAATTAAAGGCTGTAAATCATCATTAGTAATCCCACAAAGTGACCTTGCCCATTGGATGTCACCCACAAGCTTCTGTACATCACTTAAAGTATGAATTTCTGTTTTAAAAGCAACCTTCTGTGGCCGTACTGCACTCCCTGTGATTGTCCACCCCAGATATTTCCAAGGCTCATGCTTCTGTACCTTTTCTGGAGCAATTTTTAAACCACGTTGTTCTACAATCTGTGTTACATGCGCTAAAACATCATCATGATTGAGTGTTCTCCCTGCAATTAAAATGTCATCCATATAGTGATAGATAATCAACTCAGGAAATTGCAATCTTAAGGGCTGTAGGGCCCAAGCAACATAATTTTGACACATTGTTGGGGAGTTCTTCATTCCCTGCGGTAATACGACCCAGTGATATCTTTGTGCTGGCTCAGCCTTATTAACAGAAGGAACTGAAAAAGCAAAACGTTCAGCATCATCTGGATGTAAAGGAATTGTAAAGAAACAATCTTTTAAATCTATTACCAATAGATCCCAATTTTCTGGTAACATTACCGGGGACGGTAGTCCAGGCTGTAACGCTCCCATATCTTCCATGACCGCATTGATAGCACGCAAGTCATGCAGTAAACGCCACTGTCCAGATTTTTTAGGAATTGTAAATATAGGCGTATTCCATGGTGAGGTAGATGGTACAATATGTCCAGCCAGAAGTTGTTCTTGTACCAATTCCTTCACATGCTGCAGCCGATCATTAGTTAGCGGCCACTGATCTATCCAGACAGGATTGTCGGTAGACCACTTAATTTTTAGGATAGGCTGCTCCTCAGTGACCGCTACTAAAAAGGCTTTGTTACGAGCCTAGCATTCAGCTGACTGAGTACATCTCTCCCTATTAGCATAATAGGTGCACACATAACATACGGTCTAACTGACACTTGAGACCCGTCAGTAAATTGCAAAGCAACTGGATCTTTACTAATCCTGGTCTCCTGCGTTCCTCCTACCCCCATAATACTTGCGGGGGACGGTACTGTGGGCCATGTTAACGGCCAGTGCCGCTGAGAAATTATTGTGACATCTGCTCCCGTATCAATCATCATTGTCAATGTAATAGTCTCATTCCATTTAGATCTGAGCAATACTTCTACCTCAGGTTTCCCTTTCATTATATCCATTGCAAAATAAACCTCCGGCATTCCAGTGGAGCCAAAACCTCCACTTCCTCTATCCCTGTCACCTTTACACGGCACCTGTGACACAAATGGTACTAGTAGTGCGATCCTGCTGCCTTTTGGAATGGATACCAGTGGAGTAATAGTATAAACCATAATTTTTACTAACCCAGTAGAATCAGCATCAATCACGCCAGGAACTACAAAAATACCTTGCCTAGAAGTAGATGATCGTCCTAAAAGCAAAGCACACAAATTATGTCCTAAGGGTCCCTGAATATTCGAGTCCACTAAATGCACGTCAGTGTTTAACAATGTTACATCTACTGCGGTTTCCACGTCAACTCCGGCACTCCCGTGCGTGGCGGAGCTGGCAGTGTCAAGAGCTCCTGAGGTCCCTGAGGTCCCTGAGGTCCCTGAGGTCCCTGAGCAGCGGACCAAGCTCCCCGAACTTGTGTCTTGGCGCGCGGGTAGTTCGCGCTCCGCAGACGGTTTCCCGAGTGTCGGCACTCAGATGTATCATGATTATCTCTATTGCAATTCGAGCACCATTTTCGTCTGGATCCTGCACCTCTGCATTGGGATCTAAAATGACCTGTTTTCCCACAATTAAAACATTTTTTATCATTCGGCAACCTGCCTTTGGGCGCTGTTGAAACCACATCTTTCAGTGCCGCAGCCATATAGGCAGCCTTTTCCGATTGCCGAGAGCGTTCTACGAGCTCAATCATATCTGCAACCTCAGCCGATCGAGGCAATGGTCCTAAAATTTGCCTTGTTTTATCATTCGCATTATCAAAAGCCAAAACCCTAAACATACGCTGTTTGGAATCATCATCTAAATCAGGGTGGTTTTGGATCGCTCTGAACAGTTTATCAACAAAATCAGAAAAAGACTCATTTAAACCCTGTCTAATATGAGCGAAGGCATGCGGTCGGCCAGGTTCCTGGATTGATGTCAGCGCCTGTAAAGCAAGCTTTTGAGTTAATTGCAACACCTGTGGCGCAAACTGAATTTGCAAATTGTTATCGGCAAAAGGACCTTGACCCATTAGCATTTGCACTTGAATACCATATAATGGGTCGTCTCGTTGTCGCGGCTGAGATGCTTCAATACTGCATAATCTCTGCCATTCCCTAGAAAACAATAGTAATTGAGAAGGGGAAAGCAAAATATCAGTTAACTGAGATATATCTTGCGGTGTTAACAAATCACTCGTAAAGATATATTTCAACATTTGTTGGACCATAGAAGACTTAAGGCCATGTTGACTTATTGCTGCTTTAGCCTTTTCTAGTATTTTCCAATCAAAAGGCTCCCATTCTCGTGTCCCATCCGCTTGTATCGTCACGGGGAACGCCGCTAAGTTAGGTACAAACTGTCCCTCCAGTATTGCATCGCGTACGACCCCTCTCCACCTTTGTCCAGGTCCGGGTTCTCCTGGAAGCTCAGGAACCGGATTCCGCAAATTAGATGGAATAATTGCTCCCGCATACGGAGGAGTCTGTGAAGAGTTAAGTGGTACCAGGGCCGAAGACTCTGAACCCAAGCGCTCTCCTGCCGGTTTAGCTGTAAGATCCCCCAGTTTTTGAATAAGACTGTTTAGCAACTTTTCAACAGATCCTTCTCGTTCTGCGCTGATAAGAGAATTGTCTGACAATGGTGGACACTCTGTGCTCTGTAAGGCTTCCGATCGGTTAGCACACTGGGCTTCAGATAAAGTACCAGGCTCATTATTTAAAAAAAATTGTCTTAACTCATCCTCACTCAGAGGAGGCGGCAAACCGAGTTCATTAGATGCACTTTCTCCTGCAGCCGCACATTCCAGCTGTCCGTGCGATGTTGTGGTGCCGAAAGTTCCCCGTAAGGGCGGCGGCGGGCTACTGGCAAAAGGATTCAGTGGAAGCGCCTGCGGCATTTCGCTAGCAGGAGCCGCAGCGGCTGAGCAACCAGTCCTAACACTTCCACTATTCTCCTCGGGAATCGGTGCAGCGAAAACAGAGGCGGCTGCCTCTCTTTCACTTTCCATCTCTTCTAAAGTTACTTTAATCAACTTCCAAAGTAACGCTAAGCGTCCCGCCTCCTTATCTCCTTCGCTAATTTTTTTCCACAGGGCAATACCTATGGCTTCCCAAGTAGGTAACTCAAAAACGGTACCCATCGAGGGGATCAAGTCTCTATCCCGTGCCCATTTCAGCAATTCTCGTAAGATTTTGCTATCATATGATAAACCTCTCTTAGAGAGAATATATTGGAGGAGCTTAACTACTGCCTCTTCTTCTTTAGAGAGTGTAGACCCCATCTCCTCCCCAGCCGCTCACCTGATCAGGGCAAGATTCTTCAATTCCGAGCTCGTTTATTCCATAGCCGGGCACCAGCTACATAGACCGCCAGGGCAGCAATCTCCTTTCGACTGGCCTCTCCGCCCTCTTATTCCAGCTGTCTTTATCGCTCCTGGAAGCAACAGCATAAGAGTCTCTGGTCCGGGCTGTCCTTAGACCCTGGTCCAGGCCACCCTTAGTCCCTGTTCGGGCGCCATTTGTGGGAAAGCAATCTGCGGAGGCTTAAGGATTCCATGTACGCATCAATATGATTGCAGGAAAATCGTTTATTAGCAACTTGCACTCACTTTATATAGAGGAGCCTTGTTTACATCATCTTATCATGCAGGTGGCCTTATACTCCAACCACATACCATTCTCACGGGACCTTCTTCCCACATAACTATTTTCCTCCTCTGTTGCCGATTAAGTTATCTCTTTCCCAGTAGCTCATTCTCAGAAAGCCTCTAACTAGGCCTCAATAACCATTAACCCAATGTAGCCTAAATTGAAGTAGGTCAGGATTGCTCACAACCTTTATATTTCTGAACTGTTTCCCCAACAGCTACACTGACTTTGTTTGGGATGCTAATGAATTGCTTATGTGAGATATCTCAGCAGCCTGTGGACCTGAGAATTAAAACATTCCAGGGTGGGGGGATCCACCACTTCCCCTGGGAGACCATTCCAATGTCTGACTGCCCTCATGGGGAAAAACTTTTTATGTCCAATGGGAATATCCCAAGGAGCAACTTGTGCCCATTGCCCATTGTCATGAATAAGAAGGGAGAGAGACTGAGGGGCTGGAAACTCAACTGCACAGCTGGCATGGAACAGCACTTCTGGAAAGGAAAAGAATGAAACCTAGACACACAGAGAAAAAATTACCTGCCCCTTTCCACAGACATGCTCACATTGCTCAAATGTGAATTTTTAAAAAAAAATTTGTATATTTAATTTAAAAACTAAAATCACCCTGGCGTGGGTACTCCGGGGCTGCAGATCCATATCAGCCCCTCCATGCTCCTCCATGGGCTTCAGGGGACAGATGCCCTCTCCCCACAGCCTGCAGGGGAACTTCTCTGCTGGCCCTTCCTTCATTCACTGACCTTGGGGTCTTGTGGAGGGCTGGGAGCAGGCTTCCACCTCCTTCTCCATGGACATCTTGGACATTTTCTGCCACAGACATTCCATGGTCACCCAGGGCAGGTGCTGACTCCGAAGAGAGGTGCTTTCCAAGATATGGGCACCCCATGTCTCCACAGCCCTTATATATCCTCGCAATCACCACAGAGACCCCCATGACAATGGTGTCCAGGCACCAGACCCTGCATCACAAAGCCCTAGTGGTGTCTATGGAGATGCTCAGGCCTGGGACTGCCTGGGACTGTGTCACAGAATCATGGAATCATGTAATGGGTTGGGTTGGAAGGCTTAAAGATCATCTTGTTCCAACCCCATGCATGCATGGGTAGGGACACCTCCCACCCACCTGAAGCCAACCCTGTCCCTGTCCCCATGGAACTCACTTCTTAATCCCATCCACAGCATCAGCCTCAGTCAGAGCTGATTGACAGAAAGCTGAGTATCAGCCAGCTGTGCGCTCAGGTGGTCAAGAAGGCCACCAACATCCTGGCTTGTATCAGGAATAGCATGTCCAGCAGGAGTAGGGAAGTGATTATACCGATGGTTAAAGACAGGAAACAGTTTTGGAACAAGTTCTGGACACTGAGGCACCATCACATCCTTCCAGGAGGACTTTGGATCTCTGATGGCATTGTGACCCTCATCATCTCGTGAACTTCCCACCCACCACATCACCCACCTCTTCAGTTAAAGACATCACCAGTCTGGCTACAACAGGACAATGGTAGAGCATGTCAAAGGGCTTGCTAAAGGCCAGGTGCACCGCATGCCTTTCTGTCCCCTGCCCACTCTGCTTCAGCAATCCCCTCTTTGTCCTTCACCTGCCTGGAGCAGGATGGACCCCATCACTGTCCCAGGGACTCAGGTCATAGAATCACAGAAACATAGAATGTAAGGGCTTGGAAGGGACTTCTAAAGATCATCCAGTCCAACCCCTCTGCCAAAGCAGGATCACCTAGGGCAGGCCACACAGGAACACACCCAGATATGTGTTGAAAGTCTCCAGAAAAGGGGACTCTACAACCTCTCTGAGCAACCTCTGCTCCCACAACCTCACAGTCAAGAAGTTTCTCATCATGTTGAGGTGGAACTTCATATGTTCTAGCTGAAACCCATTATTCCTTGTCCTATTGATATACACCACTGAAAAGAGATTTGCCCCTTGCTTTTGACTCCCACCCCTCTGATATTTATAGGCATTCATAAGATCTGGTCTAAGCCTTCTTTTCTCATGGCTTAAAAGCCCTAATACTCTTAATCTTTCTTCATAGGAGAGATTTTCAAGTTCCTCAATCATCTTCCTAGCTCTCCCTTGAACTGTCTCCAGTAGATCCGTGACTCTTGAACAACTGGATCCAGTATTTCAGGTGTGCTCTCACCAGGGCAGAGTAGAGGGATAGAAAAACCTCCCTGGATATGCTGGACACATTTTTCCTGATGCACCTCAGGACACCATTGGCCCTCTTGTACACAAAGGCCCATTTTTTACCCATGGAGATCTTCCTGTCCACTGGGACTACAGATTTTTCTCCATGGAGCTTTTTTCCAGTAGAATGTCCTCTAATCTGCACTGGTGGTTGGTGTTATTCCTACCCAGATGCAGGACACTACAATTGTCCTTATTGAACTTTATGAAGGTACCCTTTGCCCAGCTCTCCAGCCTGTTCAGATCCCATTGAAGAGCAGCACAGCCTTCTGGTGTCTCAGCCACCTCTCTCAGCTTTGGATCATCAGTGAACTTGCTGAGGGTACACTCCATCCCCTCATCCAGGTAATCGATGAAGAGACTGAAAAAAACTGGACCCAGTACTGATCCCAGGAGAACACCACTGGCCACAGGCCTCCAGCTTGACTCTGTGCCACTCATCACAACACTCTGAACTCTGTTGAGCCAGTTACCAGTCCACCTCACAGTCCAATCTTCTGTCCCTCATTTCTTGAGAATTGTTATGAGGATGGTATGGGAGAAAGTGTCTAAAGCTTTACTGAAGTCAAGGTATATGACATCCACTGCTCTCCCTTCATCTGCCCATTTGGTCATCCCTTTGTAGAAGGATATCAGGTTAGTCAAACAAGATTTCTCCTTAGTAAATCAATGTTGGCTGCTCCTGAGGGCCTTCTTTGTGTTTGCACACAGAGTACTGAATATTCTGTAAGGCAGACTTCTTTCCTGCTCAGTATTGAGAGCTACATCTACCACTGCAGAGATATGGAATCCTGTTGTTATTATGTTGTTTATGGCAATTTATCATTAGCACGTTATCTCGCATGATGAAGTAAGTCAGGATTGCTCAAAAACAAAAAGGGGGATATGTTGGGAAACTGTCTGGAAGAAAACAGACATGTGAGCAATCCTGACTATTTAGCTTTAGCCAGGGTAAGCTAAGGGCCTTGAGGCCCAGTTGCAAGGTTACTGAAAGATGAGTTATGGGCAAAAGATAAGGGAGCTGGCAGCAGAAAAGAAGAATAACAGGATAATGATGTAGCCAGCAGAAGTTCTGTGAGAACAGGATTTGTGGCCAAGTTATAGCCACCTGCAAGATATTGTTATATAAACAAGAGCTCTCTATAAAACGAGTGTGAATTGTTAATAAAGGACTTCACTTTATGCATATTGGTGACTACATGTTGTCCTTAAGCCTCCGCAGATTTTCTACAGAATCCCCTCAGTTTCCACACAGGTTTTCTACTTCCCCTCTTTCATACTCCCCTGTGGTATTGACTGTAGAACAATGGACCTTCCGGTGCCTCTAGGACTCATAGTGGAAGCCTGAAGAGGGACTTCTTGCAAGGGCCTGGACTGATAGGATGAAAGGCAATGGGTTTAAATTTGAGAAGAGTGGATTTGAATTGGGTGTTAGCAACAAGTTCTTTATCATAAGGGTACTGGATAAAATGGCACATGTTGCCTAGTGAGGTGGTTGAGGCCTTAACCCTGGAGATTTTCAAGGTCAGGCTTGAGGATGCTCAGATAACCTGATCTAGTTGAGGGTGTCCCTGATTACTGCAGAGAAGTTAGAATGGATAATCATGAGAGGTCCCTTCCAAAAAAAAAACTCTGTGATTCTGTGATGATATGACCTTCAGACACCTCAATAACCATGGAGAGTGCCCAGAGATCTCCCAAGATGGGGTTTGGAGACCCCAAGCCCATGCCCAGTCTACACAGGTGTATGGGTCAAGACCCAGTGCTTTGGAGAGTTGTAGAGCAGTATCCTGAGAGTGCCTGAAGGGTGGGTTTGGGCATGGTGGACCTTTTCTTCACAGTGGGAAACAGCTTGGGCAAGAAAGAATGGCCTAAAGTGCAGCTGGGGACGGTGTTACCTCAAGGTTACAAAAATAGTCCTACAATATTTGGAAATCAATTAGCTAAAGAATTAGAACAGTGGGAATGACCACAGGGAGAGGGCACTCTTCTGCAATATGTGGATGACTTACTGATAGCAACTGAAACAAGAACAATGTGTTGAGTGGGCAATGTCGTTAAATTTCTTGGGTTTAAACAGTTATTGAGTCTCCCAACAGAAAGCACAGCTGGTGCAAGAAAAAGTGGTCTACCTAGGTTACAATATTTCTGGAGGACAGCGATCCCTGGGAACAGCGAGGAAAGAAGCCATCTGCCAGATGCCCAGGCCTAAAGCGGTGAGAGACCTGCAAGCCTTCTTAGGAGTGAAAGGTTGGTCTCGCCCGTAGATATATCAGTACGGGATACTTGTTAAACCTCTCTATGATTTCTTAAAAAAATCTAAAATTATTCTAGTCTGGACTCCTGAAGCAGAAGCAGCCTTTAGAAGACTGAAACAAGAGCTGATGAAAGCTCCAGAATTGGGCTTGCCTGATGTAACAAAACCATTTTGGCTGTTCTCACACGAGCAGCTTGGGCAAGAAAGAATGGCCCAAAGTGCAGCTGGGGATGCCTGGAGTGGAGAGCAGAAGAAATAAATGTCACTGCAAGGGCCATGCTGGGGAACACCACATCCCCCAGAACGAGCCTGGATCAGCCCAAGGCTCTGTGTGCCAAGGCAGAGGCAGGGAGGACACAGAGATGTCAGGAGAGGAAGGGGACAGCAAGGTAGGGCAGACGGGTGAAGGAGCCGACAGAATCTCCCTTCCCTTCCCAGGGGCTGGAGGTCAGGGCTGGCACCTTTGGGGAATGGGCTCAGGGCTGGGCCCTTTGCAGTCCTGACACACAGCCAGGCTTCCTCAGCACCAGAGACACCTGCACCTTCCTTTTCCCCACCTGCCATCACTGCTTCCTGCTCCCCCCACACCCTGCAGGGGACGCTGCTTTCTCAGGGCTGTCCCTCAGGTGGACCAAGGCACACGGCAAGAAACTTTGGACTTGGACTCTGCCTTGGACTTTCTTGTGGAGAAAGAAGCTTCTGCAGCTTCCTCTCCTTGCCTCTTGAGCAATTGTCATGGGCTCAGCATCAACCCCCCAGAGGGCTCCTGACAGTTGTGAGCTGGGCTCCTGGGGTGGAGGGAGCTGCCACCAAGTGGGCAGTGCAGCAGAGAGACAGCTCTGGGCAGGAGCAGCTGCGGGCACTGCCAGGGTATCTTGGGGAGATAAGCAAAGCAGAGAGAACTTCAAGGGGCTGAAGATGGAGAGGATGAGTGCCAGCTCAGTGGAGGAGAACCTTCCCAGCTTCTGACATGGTGAGTGTCTGGTGCAGGGCAGTGAAGCAGAGGAGAGGGTGTGTGTGCAGGCAGGGGTGCCCAGGGCTGTCCTTCAGAGCAGGGTCCTGCAGCCCAGGGGCTGTGTGCTGGGGCAGGGACACTGCTGCCTGCCTGCCAGGGGCAGCTCTCAGCCTGCCCGGGGAGCTCCCTGGTGCTGGCAGAAGCTGTGGCTGGCAGGATACAGGGAGCACAGGGCAGGGTCCTGGTTCTGGTGAGACAGGGATGAATTGCTCAGGGCTGCTCAGAGCTCCAGCTGATGCCCAGAATATTTCTGAGGGGACTTTTCAGGAGTCCCTTCAGGGCAGAGCTTTCCTGCTCCTGACTGGGTTCTCCTCTGGCTCTGCTTCCATTTGTCTCTCCAGGACATGGAAAGTTCTTTCTGCACTCTGCAAAAGGCACAGAGACCCCAGTTCTCCTCAGCCCTTGTCTGAGCTGCTCCAGAGATCCTGCAAACTCAGAGATGCCCCTGGACAGGTCCTGCTGCTGCCAGGAGGGGTCTGCAGGGCAGAGGTGAGCACTCAGTGGGTGAGATGGGGGCTGTGAGCACTGACAGGGAGGAGAGCTGGGCACAGAGAAAGAGCTGCAGGCAGCAGAGATGGGCAGGGATTGAGAGGGAGCTTCTGCCTGGAAGAGGATGGCAGGGGGGATTCCTGCAACAGCCAGCCACACCCCTGTAGAGCTGCTGCCCTCCCTAGAGCTAAACCCTGCCATCTGTCACACAGCACATTCCCCCAACCCTTCAGATCATGGGAACTGAATTCTGAGGATCCTTCCAGCAGACCCCCCACCAGAGAGGAGAAATGCTGGAGTCTCCTGCTGTGTCTCCCTGTCCCGACTCTCTTGGCAGCAGAACTTTGGCAGGTTCCCCTCTTGCCCCTGCTGCTGCTGCCCTTGTTCTTCCCCTTCTTTTTGCTGGGCTGGGGGGTGAGGATTCGGGTTCAGCTCAGACACTGATGCTGCAGGTCCTGTCCTGCTGCTGTGTCCATGGAGGAAAAGCATCCAAACTGCCTGAGATTTGGGGCTGTGGGGACTGCAGGGTGTGGGGCTGGGGGTCAGCCCAAACTCTCATCAGGATACCCCATCTTTAGGGTCTTTGCCTCTTTCTGCAGCCAAGAGCAGGACTGATGGACAGAGCAGATGTCTTCACTCTGCCCTCACTAAGGGACAGTCCCTTTGCCTCTCAGCATCCTCAAGGTTTCATGTGCAGAGCAGGAGAAATTCCAGGGGCTTCTGCATTCAGGTTTTCCTCATGTGTGTGGGAGAAATTGGACCAGACCAAACCACCCTGAATCCTGTCAGCTAAGGATGGTGCACTGGGTATGACAATGCTGAAAGTCTCTTGGATTCAAGATATCAAGGATGTCAAGAATGGATTTAATCTCAGATTCCGTCATGTTCCATTATAGCAATAGTTGTTAGGCAGGACTGATTAATGTAGAGCCCAGAGTGCAGCAACTGCTCCCAGGGAGCAACAACTTGTGAATGAATGATAGCTTGTGAATGGGACCTGCAAAAGGAGTTAGATATTTAGGGAGTTCTAGGAGTAACTAAGTGGATGTGCTCAGAAAAATCTGAGCTGACTTGTAGTGTAACAAGGCAACCAGGTGCTCCTAATTGCCAGGGAGTCGGCATGAGCTTGTGTTAAGCCCACCTGTGCCTAATTAGGGTGGGCCCCCACTGCGCATGAGCAGGACCAGGGGGCCAATAAAAGGTGAGGCCTGAGACATCTCCTCAGCTCAGTTCTGAGCTAGCCAGCAGAGTGGCTAGTTGCTCTTGGAGTAGCAGTACTGATCTGGGCTAGTCAACTCTGAGAGCCGTAGCCTTGGAGCATTGCTTGTGAGTCTCTGCTGGAACACCTGGTTGGACCTTGAAGCGCCGTTCTCTAAGAGAGGTTTGTCTTGCTACATCTGGTGGAGAATGCGGGCATAGACCTCCATCTAGCCCGTGTTCAGACGAATCAGAAAAAAAAGGGATCTAGTCCGGCGCAAACTAGCATTAACAGAAAACCCAAGGAGTCGGGTAAGGAGATCCACTACCATTCCTTCCCTACCACTGATTGACCAAGAAAAAGGAAAAGATGGGATTGTCAGCAAGCACCCCTGTTAATGAGAAGCTGGTGACACTGGCGAAGGAGCAAGAGCTCTCCTCCTCCTCATCCTCTGTGGCTGTGTGGGAACTCTGGCAGGAGGTCAGTAACCTATTGGGAGACCTCCATACTCAAGAAATTAACAAAAATATAACCAGATTAGACGGTACCTGGGGAGTGGTGATCAATGCCCTAAAAGAAATAAAAGCCGAGGCAGAAGCTGCCATCACCGCCTTTGCAGCACTCCTGCCGAAAGCTAGCGTTGACACTAGAGCACCACCACCAGAAGCAGGATCTGGTGTTGTCCCCACAGCACCTCCGCTACCCACCCCTCCTCCTGAGGATGGAAAAACCCGGAAGGCGTTCCTAGGACTAAGGGACAACAGCCTTGCCATCAAGGGCATGAGAGGGAAGCTGCACCATTCTATAGCTGAGTTTCTATTGGATATCAGGCTGGAGGAAGAAAAGGAAGCACCTGTTCCGAACACCGAAAGAAATGAACAAAAGAATGTGAAGATGCGGACAGCCCATGCCCCCGAGATGGGCGGCCCCAGCTGCTGCTTGAAACCATCCTTACTGCCACCTCCCAGCTCAGAAAAAGAGCATGGGAAAGAAGCAGCCACCCCACCAGCTGCACCCATCGGCCTGGAAGACAAAATAAAAGCCCTCCTGGAACAAACAAATCAGGCCATGAAATCTTTAGAAAAAAGGGTGACAGACATGGAACAATGCTCGTCTTTCTGTAAATATTGAGACCCACCCACCCTCCCTGATGATGATGAGGAGGACATTCCAACCCCGTTTTTATCAAGCCAGAACAACCAAGGCATCAAAGGTGCTGATAAACCCCGACCCGGAAGATGGTCTGGCTTCATCCGTGATGCCATTCTCAAAGGTGATTGGGAGGCCAGCACTGTTGCTTGCTCTGTTCTGCACGATAACAATGGGCCACCTCAATTTGAACAGCACAGTTGGAAAACCTTACAGCAAGCCAAGAAGACCCTGAGAGAGGGAGGCTTAAAACCAGAGAGTGGTCAGGCTGTCCTGGATTGTCTCTTCACTGCTGACACCAATTGCCCCCACGACTGCTGCAATCTGGCCAGGTACCTGCTTACCCCCTCCCAGCAGATTGTCTGGGCCAAAGAATGGGAACGCCTGGCCCAAGCAGAGGCAAACCGCCCTCGAGCACCCAGGGATCCACTATCAGGGATAACAGCTGAGATGCTTACGGGCTCGGGACGATATGCAGATGTCCAAGTCCAGCTGCAGTTCCTGACTGTGCTCCACCACATTGCTGCGCACCTAGCCCGCCGAGCCTTTTACGTGGTTCCAGAGCCTACTCCAGTCCCTTCATTTTCTGCCATTAAGCAAGGGATGAATGAGCCTTTTCAAAATTTTGTTGACAGACTCTGGCAGTCTATCATGGCTCAGTCCGAGCTGGGAGCAGAGCAGAAGGAATCCATGTTCAAGCTGCTGGCGTTTGAAAACGCAAATCCAAGAATGAAGTTGCTGATCTCTACCAAAAACAGCTGATGTCTCAGAGGTGCTAGAGGTGGCTTCCAGGGCCACCCAAACACAACAAAACCAAGGCATGGCCAGTGCCTTTGCTGCTGCCCTGGAACCCACCCAAAAGCTGCTCGCAGTAGTTGCGCAAAAACTAGACGGAAGGGAAAATCGATACAGAAGGAGAAATCAATCAAGAAAATCCACCCCAGTCTGTTTCTGATGTGGAGCCACAGGCCACTCAGCAAGAGCTTGCTCAGCCACAGTGTGGTGCGACCGATACCAGAGAGACAACCACAACAACCTGGCATGTAGGTCTACAAAAAACGGAAGGTGCAGCGCGCCAGGGCCCCGCGCTATGACACAAGTAGCCGGGCCAGCGCTTTACACCAGCTCCCTGCCCCAGCCACAGGGGGAAGCCTGGGCATCGATGTGCCCTCAGCAATAGATGTCACGCTCACGACAACACAGGTGCACCAGATACCGACAGGAATTTATGGACCAATATACCAAGAAGATAGCATGATTGGAGGAGAAGGAAATGCAAGGGCTGACTCCCTGGTCAGCCTAGGAATGCAGGGTCCCACAAGTCAGTTCGCAAAGGCTCAAAACAGCCATTCCTTATTCCACCAAAATGCCAGGGCGTTGAAGCGCATGTTTGAAATTTCATGGGAAGATGCAAAAGGGATTGTTAAAGCATGCCCTCAGTGCGCACAATTTGGCCCTGCTCTAGGAGTGGGAGTCAATCCACGCGAGTTGCAGGCGGGAGAGATCTGGCAGATGGATGTCACCCACATTCCAGAATTCGGACGACTCAAATACTTCCACGTAATGATAGACACCTTTTCGGGCATGCTCTGGGTGACAGCTCAGACAGGGGAAAAGGCTCTACATGTGGTCCGTCACCTGTCCAATTGCTTTGCTGTTATGGGGGTCCCTCAAGTAGTAAAAACTGACAATGTGCCTGCTTATACAGGCGGAAAAGTCAAGCAGTTTCTTGCTACTTTGGGAGTAAAACACATTACAGGAATCCCTCATTCGTCTACAGGCCAGGCAATAGTGGAAAGAGTTAATCGCACCCTGAAGACAGATCTTCAAAAACAAAAAGACAGCAAAGACATGGACCCACATATGCGGCTTAGCAAAGTGCTTTTTACACTAAATTTTCTTAGGCTAAGCTGCGATTCCCAAAAACCCCATGTGTTGCTCCACTACTCGTCCCAGAAAATCAACCACATGCCACAAGTCCAAATCAACTACAAGGACCCATCTATAGGTCAGTGGGTAGGGCCCAAGCCACTACTGTTTACTGGAAGTGGTTATAGCTGTGTCTCCACAGAATCTGGACCTCTTTGGGTACCCAGTAAATGGACAGGCCCTGCTGCCACCAGATCTCTAAGGGACAAGGATGCATCATCCAGCACGTCAAATTGAATAACCTTGCCAAATTCGCATGTTTGGACATAGTATGATTTTTCTTGTTGTTTGTGTTCTTCTAAAAAAACAACAAAAAAAAGCAAAAAACAAAAAAAAACCAAAAAAACCTTTAAAAACTTAAACTTAAAAAAAAAGAGGAATTGTTATTTCTGTTGTATTTGTGTTTATTATGTACTTATTACAATTGTCGCGGTAGTTCTTCACAAAAAAAAAAGGGGGGGGGGAAATGTAGTGTAACAAGGCAACCAGGTGCCCCTAATTGCCAGGGAGTGGGCATGAGCTTGTGATAAGCCCACCTGTGCCTAATTAGGGTGGGCCCCCACTGCGCATGAGCAGGACCAGGGGACCAATAAAAGGTGAGGCCTGAGACACCAGCTCAGCTCAGTCCCGAGCTAGCCAGCAGAGAGGCCAGTTGCTCTTGGAGTAGCAGCACCGATCTGGGCTAGTCAACTCTGAGAGCCGTAGGCTTGGAGCATTGCTCGTGAGTCTCTGCTGGAACACCTGGTTGGACCTTGAAGCGCCGTTCCCTAAGAGAGGTTCGTCTTGCTACACTGACTTACTTATCACTTTTGTTTCTCTGACAGTGCACCATCCTCAGAGGCACCAGGTGTCCAACAGCAGCTCCATCAGCCAGTTCTTCCTCCTGGCATTTGCAGACAGGCGGGAGCTGCAGCTCTTGCACTTCTGGCTCTTCCTGGGCATCTACCTGGCTGCCCTTCTGGGCGACGGCCTCATTATCACCACCATTGCCTGTGACCACCACCTCCACACCCCCATGTACTTCTTTCTGTTCGACCTGGGATCCATCTCTACCACTCTGCCCAAAGCCATGGCCAATTCCCTCTGGGACGACACGGACATCTACAATGGATGTGCTGCACAGCTCTTGTTCTTTATCTTCCACCTTTCAGCAGAGTTTTTCTCCTGACCATTATGTCCTATGACTGCTACGTGGCCATCTGCAAACCCCTGCACTACAGGACCCTCCTGGGCAGCAGAGCTTGTGTCCACATGGCAGCAGCTGCCTGGGGCCCTGGATTTCTCACTGCTCTGCTGCACACAACCAATACATTTTCCCTGCCCCTCTGCCAGGGCAATGCCCTGGACTGGTTCTTCTGTGAAATCCCACAGATCCTCAAGCTCTCCCGCTCACACTCCTACCTCAAGGAACTTGGGCTTAGTGTAATCTCCTCCTATTTTGCTTTTGTCTGTTTTGTTTTCATAGTGGTGTCCTATGTGGAGATCTTCATGGCTGTGCTGAGGATCCCCTCTGAGCAGGGACAGCACAAAGCCTTTTCTTCATGCCTCCCTCACCTGGCTGTGGTCTTGCTGTTCATCAGCACAGCCATCTTTGTTTACCTGAACCGCTCTCCATCTCCTTCCCATCCCTTGACTTGGTGGTGGCAGTTCTGTACTCGGTGGTTCCTCCAGCAGTGAACCCTGCCTTCCCATTGCCTGGGGTTTAGAGTGTGGCCTCACTGCTACATAAAAATAATAAATAAAAGCCACCTTTACAGAGCCTTTTCCTCCATGAAATCATGGTCTCCAGTGATCTGCTGTAACAAGGCCATGGGGAGGTTCTGGAAGCAATGGCCCTCAGTGGGGCCAATCAATGCTTCAAGGTACTTTCAGGTTCCATTCTGACTTCTGGAGCAGTTTCTTCATTTATTTCTCAGCACCTGAGGATCATGGACTCAGCACCAAACACACCCTGGGGCTCATTGAAATTCAGAGTTCAGTGAAGAGCCATGGCTCTCCATGGGATATTCTTCGCATCCTCAAGACTTGTACATCTAATTGGAGAGCTTTTCACTCTACAGTTAAGGAGGAACATTTCATACTGTGATTAAGGAAAATGGTTTGTGGGAGGGTTTTTTTTTATATTTTAACAGATCATCTCATGATTTTCAGTTTAGAGAAGAGACAACAGAAGTTCCCTGAGGGCTGACACTGTGTCAGTAACTTTACTTCTCACCTCCCCAGCCCCACCATTCCTTTCATGTCCAACCTGGGACTTCCATCCCTGGTCCTTGCATCAGACTCTCCTCTCCTCTCTGCAGCTGGAGGTTACAGCTCCACTGCACCACCTCCCACCTGCTCTCCTTAGAGAACTGACTGCACACGGGCACAGCAGGAGTTTTCCTTTGTGCAAGCCAAGAAAATTCAAACAGAGAAAGTGAAGAAGAATCTGAGGAGAAATGGTTTAGAGAGAGATGGGAAAAGAGAGCTGTGATCATCATGACAGAGGTGGCTAAAGAGAGAATCAGGCTGCTGAAAGACAGGCAAGCTTTGAACAACCTGCTGCTCAAAGCAGCACCCAGGGGAGAGGCATCTGAATGAACAAAGAGTATTCTCCACGCTGGAGACTTGAGCAGCCATCTTTTTAGAAGCATTGGCACAGGCTGCCAATGGAGGAGTCTCCATCCCTGGAGGTGTCCAACAAAGGGACAGCTGTGGTGCTTGGGGAGATGATGTGGTGGTTCCGGGGGTGTAGGACTGGCACTTGGACTCTGTGATCCTGAAGGTCTTTTCCAGCCATGATGGTTCCCTGATTATGTGATTCTTCAGGCATGTTCCAGCACCTTTCTGGGCATACCCAACCCGGCTTCCAGGTTACAAGGGGACACTTTGTGACATCCCCCCACCGCACAGGCCCAGCTGCTGGAGACAAATGAATGAAGGGCCTTTGGCTGCTTTGCTGTGCTCATGCATAGCAGTGGTTGCTGGGCAGATCCCCAGCCTGATCCGTGCCAGTCCCCTCTTTGGGTCCCCCTGTCCAGGGCTGGCTCTGTCCTCAGGAATTGGCACGTGGCCGGGTGCCAGGTAGGACCCTTCAGTCTCTCCTGCCATCATCTTCAGCTCACCCTCCTCCCTTGCTTTCTTAGATTCCCAGTCTGCTTCCAGCAGACACCTGGATCCTCTACCATCTGAGGACGAGGATGGCCAGGAGAGCTTTGAGGACTCAGGAGAAGTACCTATAGAGACTGCCACCTGCCTTGTGCCTGCTCTAGCTGAGGAGGTGCGTGTCAGCAGAGAGGTGGCTGACCAGGGCCCACAGAGCCTTTGCTGTCCTGCCCTCCCTGGCTCTCCCTTGGCCCCCACACGCCGGAGGGAAGGAAGAGATGCCGGCAGCGCCTGCCACGAAGCCGGGCAGGAGCCTGGTGCCCAGCACACGGTGTTTGTGCCACGCTGCTCCTCCACTGCTCCAGCAGCACAGAAATTGTCTGCTTCACACAGGCAAGAGAAATGCGGAACAGAGTCACACTGCATGGCATCTGGGGGAGAATGCAGGAAAACTGCAGAGGTCATGTTGCAGGGCCTGCTCCTCCTCAGGGAGATCATGGCTGCTCCCAAGACAGGAGACAAAGCCATCAACATCGCTCTGGTGCTGGGGCCGAAGCTCCCACCCCTCTTTGGTGATGTAAGGCTGCTGTGAGACCTGACCCCTCAGAGGGGCACGGGGCAAAGAGAGCTGCCCTCCAGCCCAGCCCTGCGGGCAGCACTTGGGCAGGGCTGTTGCCCTCCTCATGGCCCTGGGCTCTGGTGGGAGGGCTTCTGGGCTCTGCAGCCCAGCACAGCCTCTCCTTGGCAGGATGAGGCCTCTGCTGCCCCCATTCCCACCACCCCGGAGCATCTCCCCACTCAGAACCACGGTAACCGTGGGTAGGGAGAGGCTGTTGCTGCAGTCCCCCTGTCTTCCTTCCTTCCTCCCAGGAGTCCAGCCATGTGCGGGAGCTCTCCATCAGCCTCTTTGGAGAGATGATGGGGGCTGTGGTGTGCAGACAGAAGAGAGATGAAGAAGTTAATATGGAGGGCCCTGGTCTCTCTCTTGCTCAGAATGCATGACAACACTGAGAGCGTGGCCGAGGTACGGACTTCAGAGCTGACCCCCTGCTTTGCCCTTCCCTCTGCCCCAGCCCTGGCAGCAGCTCAGCAGCTCTTGCCCATCTCTCTGCTGCTGGCTGGCAGAGCATGATACCTGAGCTGGGGGCTGACCCAGGTCCCTGCCTTGGGCACTGAATCCCCTTCAGGCTCTGTCCCCAGCTGCCTCTTCCCAGAAGTAGCTGGGGACAGTTTGCAGCCTTGCCCAGAGGAGGGGGGTGAGAGGTCTCCTCCTCCCAGCTGTGGTGCCAGCTCCCACCCTGTGCTGCTTTTCATTCCTCTGGCAAAGCCCTCCTCACCTCTGCAAAGTTCCTGCGGTGGATGAAGCTCCTGTGAGAGAGGTCGAGAATAAGGAGATGTGGAGGACTGGAGAGACCCTGGTGAGGACAAGCCCCAGGTACCTGGGTACCTGGGTACCCCAGGCCTGGGCTGGACAAGGGATGCCCCATGTGCCCAGGGTGTTGGTGTGCAGCTGTTGCTGGCTGGCCCTGCTCCAGAGTGGAACACACAGCCTGGAGCTCAGTTCCCCTTTCCCTTGCTCTTCCCATTGTTCCCTTGCCTTTTCCCTTTTCACTTTACAAGAGGGGAAAAGCAGTAACACACGGGGTATGGAACAAAAACGGCAATCTGTACAAATCTGTACGCAACCCGGTCTGGATGCTGGCAGGGATGGGTGCCTGAGGGCCCCTGCAGCAGGGCCGACTCAGGAGGGGGCTCCAGGGCTCTGCCCAGCACCCGATGGGTGTGGATTCCTATGGGTACCGAGCTCTCAGGAAAGGAGCGCAGGGAAGCAGCAGCAGTGAAGCAAGGAGTGGGCGAAAGAGAGGGTGAGCTCCTGGCAGGGGATGGGAGGGAACATGGAGCCCTCTGCACTCCGCCCCTCCCCAAGGCTGCAGCCCCTGCTGCTTGAGTTCCTCCTCCAACTATGGCACCCCCCATGTGTCCGCCCCGTCTTGTGTCTGGCCAGTCTCACTGCCCTGTCCCCTCCATGTCGCATCCCCTCCCTGTGTATCCTCTGTGTGTCACCTCCATCTGCCTTCTCCTGTCACATCATCTCGTCCTCGTTGTCTCCCCCTGTGTCCCCGCCCATGTCACCCCCATAACCTTCCCTCAGTTTTACCCCCACTGTGTATCACTCCCCTCTGTCCAGGTCACCAACAGGCATGTGCACGGCACATGCCAACCGTGTGAGATTCGTGTACCAGGCGTGCACCAGGCATGCAAGGTGTGTGTGCCAGGGGTGTTCCAGGTGTGTCCCACGTGCATGAGAGGCATGTAAAAAGTGTGTGCCAAGCATGTGAGACGCGTGCACCAGGTGTGTACCCAGCACCTGAGATGTGTGCGAGAAGCTCATGCCAGGCATGTGAGATGCATGTGCCAACTGTGTGCCAGGCGTGTGAGCTGCATGTGCCAAGCACATGCCCAGTGTGTGCCAGGCGTGTTCACAACGTGTTCCAGGCGTGTGAGCTGCGTGTGCCCGGCTTTTGAGAAGCATGTGCCAAGCATGTGCCTGTGTCCTAGTTTGGTCCAGGATAAAGGTGATATTCTGTATTGTCATTTTGCTTCCAGCTAAGTCTGTTGTAAGCAGCTGCATTTGCTGAAATGAACAGCCAGTTTCTCAGTCAGTGTCTGCTTCTGGGGCTGTTAACACTCAATGTTTATAGTTACACCTGGAGAATGGTGTGCAGAACCAAGGACAATGCTCAGTTCTGAGGAACATTTTGCCCTACGGAAGGAGAAAAGGAGTAAAGAGGTCCCACCTGCAACCCTCCTATGGGGAGGAGCAGACAAGATAGATGGCCAAAATTGACCAGAGTATTCCAATCCATACACGTCATACTCAGTATAAATTTGAGGGATAACAATGGACAAGCCCCTTCCTGCTTCCCCTTCTTTGCCCGTTCCCTGTTTGCTTCAGCATCCGGGGAGGATTCCATCCATTCCTCTGCCTGTGGTCCTGATCCATGCCAGCCTGAATCTCTGTGTTCCTGCCTCCAGCTGCCAACTGCTGCTGACTCCAGGAGTCCAGCCTGGACTTTCCCAGGGCTGCCCTGAAGCCTCGGTGGTGACGTGAGAGTTATTGGGGGAGAGAGGGGAGGAACGTAATATCAGTTTTCCTGTATATTTATATATTTGTATATATTTAGTAATTTTTCCTATTTATCATTACTGTTTCATTAAAGTTGTGTAGTTTTGTTTTGCAACCCATAAGTCTCTCTCCCTTATTCTCTCTCCTTTCTTTATCAGGGAGGAGAGAGAGATTAATAGAGAGCGTCTGTTACTCGGTTTAATTGCCAGGCCAGTGTCAAACTGTTGCGATCCACTTATTATTTTATATATTGATTATGAGGATAAATCAGCCACTACCCAGAGACGACGCTTGAATTAAAAAGTAACCAGACTGTTGGATTTAAAATTAGTTACAAGGGTTTATTTCTAAAACAGATAAAGCCGGTTTTACTGGAAACAAGGCCTTTTGTATAAAGTAATTACCTTAACTAGAGAGTCGTTAAGAGTGGCAAAGGGAGAACAAAAGAGAGAAATTGTCACCATCCACGCGGGACCTGGCCTCGGGCTGGGGGCTGCTCCTGTTTCTCCGTCCTTCGAGTTGTTGCTCTGTCTTTTTGTAGCTGGAAGCCGAGGTGCCGAGCTGGGGGAGCGTCTGGATGAAGAAGCCCGCTTTTCCGTCTTTTCCTAGGGTTTTTTATACCCCAAAAAGAAAGAGGGGTCCCTTCATTGAAGATGACCCTGATACATACAAATCTCCAGGCTTCCTGGGATGAGTCATTTCTTATCTTTGTTTCCTGGAGTCCTGCTAGGTTTGGGCGACCTGATAAATAGCCTTTATCTTCTAGGTGTCTGTCAGGCATACATTGAGGTAAACATATGGTAATTACAAGCCGGATAAACAAAAAGGAAAAACTGATTCAAGAGACATATTTTATATTTTCGGTTCCACATGTATACCACACAAACCTTGACAGATTTATTGGCGCCCAACATGGGGCCCGAGCTAATTGGCTCGAGTCCAGTTCAAATTTTGACTAATTTCCCTGAATTGTTTGAATTCCAACTCCAGTGGGAGAATGGCTTTGCTGAGCTGGAATCAGACCTTGTTCTTTGGAAATTTCCCAGGGTTAGAGATTAAACCAATCATGCCCTACCTTTGGTACTTAGGGTATGTGATCTGGTTTTTTGCAGCTGGAATTGGTGTTACTATGTGGTTTGTTTTTTGTAAGAGCTGCTTAAGAACCATCGTTTCAATATGGTCCTCAATACTGTTGTATATCATGGTGCATGGTGCAGTAGTGTTTCATACAGAGATAAAAAACTTGGTTGGTAATTACACTCCCAGTTTTAATTTGGGAAATTATACCATTCCATCTTATTTTGGGCTGACGCCACCAGATTTTAGAAGCAATAGCATTTCATTTCTCAGTCTTCTGGTGGGTGTTGTTAATTTTTCTCATATATTGGTGAAGACTAAGACAAGAACCACAGTCATGAGAATGAGTATGCCTTTTCAGAGGCCGAGAGTTGCTGTTCAGAGAATGAGTTGCTCCTCATACAGAGAGCAACCCCACTCCTGCCTCTGCAGCCACTTCTCGCCCTCCCTCACGCAAGGGCACAACTCAGATAAGGCCGGCGAACATTGCCAGTGTATCTGCTACAGCTGCAGCTGCTGTCTCTACCCCCACAGGCACTGCTGCTGCTCAGAAAGTGAGCCCTGCTGCTGCTACTGCTGCAGACACCACAGACTCTCCCCCTCAGCCCACACAGCTACTTGTTGACCCTGTAACTAGGAGAAAAGGCAAACAATGGAAATCAGAAATGAGCCTTAACCCTTCCAGGTCTGAACGAGACGACCGGGTGATAGAGGAAATAGAGGATATTGCCTCTCCTTGTAGAGCAGCTAGAGCAGACTCTAAAGCAGAGTCAGCAAAGGAGGACTCAGACTCAGAATCTGCTCAGTCCTATTCCATGAGGTACTTGCGTACTCTGAGAAAAGACTACAGCCGTTTTTCAGGTGAACCACTCCTCTCTTGGTTACTCCAATGCTGGAATGAAGGGGCTGCTACCATAACATTAACCCAGAAGGAAGCCAGGCAGTTGGGGATCCCTGGCCAAAGATGCAGGTATTGATCAGGCTTTTGGGGAAAAGGTTAGAACCACCAGCCTATGGAAATGACTCTTGTCAGCTGTAAGGCAGAGATATCCCTATAAAGAGGAAATAGACTGCCCACAGGTCAAAGCAGCCAAACTTGGAAAAGCTATCAGGTATCTGGAAGAATTGGCTGTACGAGATGTGATCTATAATGATGAAAACATTGAAGATCCTTTTCACATGCCATGCCCTAGACCTTTGTTGCAAATGTTTGTGCATGCTGCACCACCACGTTTTAACCATACACTATCAGTAATGCTATGGGTTCCTGGAGATATGGATGAAATTGTGGGTGATGTAATTAAAACAGAATGAGAATGTTAAGATGCTGTAACAGCCCCTCGACAGCCCTGAATTGCATTCACCCCTTTTTCCTCAGACAGAAGGACGCCGCACTGCAGCCATTAAGAGGAGACGCCCTCCTATGAGATGGAATCGAGAGAAACAGATTTCATTAAGAGGAATGCTATGGGCACTCCTGAGTGAGTATGGAGAGGACATGAAAAAGTGGGATCAGAAACCTACTGCTGTCCTACAGGACTAAGTATGTAAGTTGCTAAGACAAAGGCAAAAGGAGGTCCCTCTAAAAAGATGGCTGCTCAGGTCTCCAGTGTGGAGTTACCCAATTCAAATATGCTGGTGACCCAAGATCCCTGTACATCGGGTGTGAGTCCTGGGGATGCAAACTCCAGCAGTGCATGTACTGGCCATGTTGTATGTGCTCAAATTAAGAGGTGCCCTGCCTCCAGACAGGTGGAGGAGAGGGACAACCAAATTTATTGGATTGTGTGGATTTGATGGCCTGGCACATTAGAGCCAAAAAAGTATAAAGCCTTGGTGGACACTGATGCACAGTGCACCCTAATGCCATCAAATCAGAAAGGGACAGAATCTGTCACAATTTCTGGAGTGATGGGGGGATCTAAAGAACTGACTATTGTGAAGGCTGATGTGAGCCTCACTGGAATAAAGTGGCATAAACACCCGATAGTGACTGGTCCAGATGCTCCGTGCATCCTTGTCATAGACTACCTCAAGGGAGGTGATTTTGAGGACCCAAAAGGGTACCGGTGGTCCTTTGGTACTGCAGCTATTAAGACTGAGAATGCAGAATGGCTGCACGCTTTGTTTGGCCTTTCAGATAAATCCTTTGTAGTGGGGTTGCTGAAGACTATAAACCAGCGTCTGCCAACTGCTACTTCAATAGTGCATCGTAGACAATATCGTGTCAACAGAGATGCTGTGATCCCCATTCACAAGCTGATCCGGCAACTAGAGAGCCAAGGAGTGATCAGCAAGACTCATTCACCCTTCAACAGTCCTGTATGGCCAGTGAAAAAGCCTAATGGAGAGTGGAGGCTGACAGTGGACTATCGTGCCCTGAATGAGGTTACACCGCCACTAAGTGCTGCTGTGCCGGACATACTAGAACTTCAGTATGAGCTGGAGTCAAAGGCAGCCAGGTGGTATGCAACTATTGACATTGCTAATGCATTTTTTGCTATTCCTATAGCACCAGAATGCAGGGCACAGTTTGCTTTCACCTGGAGAGGTGTCCAGTACACTTGGAATCGACTGCCCCAGGGGTGGAAACACAGTTCTACCATCTGCCATGGACTGATCCATGATACCTTGGAAAAGAGTGGAGCTCCAGAACATCTACAGTACTTTGATGACATTATTGTGTGGGGTGACACAGCAAAAGAAGTCTTCGAGAAAGGTAAGAAGATAATTGAAATCTTTCTAGAGGCTGGTTTTGCTATTAAAAGGAGCAAGGTCAAGGGACCTGCACAAGAGATACAGTTTCTGGGCGTTAAGTGGCAAGATGGACGTCGCCACATCCCAATGGACGTGATTAACAAAATAACAGCTATGGCCCCACCAACTACCAAAAAGGAAACTCAGTCCTTGTTAGGAACTGTTGGTTTCTGGAGGATGTATATTCCTGCTTATAATCTGAGGCAGTACAGCCTCGGACTGTCAGCACCGAACAATTGCTGATAGAACAATTTTACATAAGCTTTGGGCTATGTACAAGGACAGTGCTGCTTAAAGCATATTTTGTAACCACAAGGAACAGTGCGTTAGGACATTTGAAGGTTAAGGAGTAAGCAAGACGATTAGATTAAGGGACTCGGCACAATTGCAACATCCACGAAGAAGCTCGAATGTGTGAAAGATAAGCTTTGTTAGTTAATTGTTGCTAAAGGTTTTGTAGCCAATCAAGTTAAAACGTGTGTAACGAGATGTAGAAATCACCAATCAGCAATATGTATACGTGGCATTAGCTCTTAGATTAGTGTATAAATATCGCCTTCTGATTCAATAAAGTTGGACATTTGTTTGCATCAAACAGGTCTCCGTCTCGCACTGCGACAATAATCAGATTGTGAAACCTCTCTATGAGGTTACCTGGAAAAAGAAAGACTTTAAATGGGGCTCAGAACAACAAGCTGCTTTTGAAAGCATTAAACAGGAGATTGTGCAGGCAATGGCCCTTGGGCCAATTCGAAAAGGGCCAGACATTAAAAATGTTCTTTGCACCGGAGATGGAGGTGATGGTCCTCCATGGAGTCTCTGGCAGAAAGCTCCAGGAGAGATTCGAGGCTGACCTCTAGGATTTTTGGGGTCAAAACTACAAAGGCTCCGAAGCCAACTACGCAGCCACTGAAAAGGAGATATTGGCCGCATAAGAATGAGTTAGAGCTGCTTCAGAAGTGATTGGTACTGAAGCACAGCTCCTCCTGGTGCCACGATTACCTGTACTGGGTTTTATATACACAGGTAGAGCATCTTCCCTTCATCATGCTGCCGATGCTACCTGGAGTAAATGGATTTCTTTACTCTCATGGGGAGCTAGTATAGTAAGACTCGATCATCCAGGAATTGTAGAAGTAGTAACAGACTGGCCAGAAGGCACACACTTTGGAATGCCACCAGAAAAAGTGGTAAAATGGGCTGAAGAAGCCCCACCAAATGACCAACTACCAGAGAATGAGAAACAATATGCTCTTTTCACTGGTGGATCTTGTCGTCTGGTAGGAAGCCATCGAAGGTGGAAAGCTGCTGTATGGAATCCTACACGACTAGTTGCAAAAACAGATGAAGGAGATGGTGAATCAAGTCAATTTGAAGAGGTGAAAGCCATCCAATTGGCTTTGGACATTGCTGAACAAGAAAAGTGGCTGAGACTTTATACTGACTCATGGATGGTAGCAAATGCCTTATGGGGTTGGTTAAAGCAATGGAAGCAAAACAACTGGCAACGTAGAGATAAACCTATCTGGGCTGCTGAACTCTGGAAAGACATTGCTGCTAGGTTAGAGAAACTTGATGTAAAAGTACGTCACGTAGATGCCCACGTACCTTCATATCGAGCTACTGAGGAACATCAAAACAACCAACGAGCAGATGAGGCTGCTCAAGTGTTCCAAATAGATCTGGACTGGGACCATAAAGGTGAACTGCTTTTGGCCAAATGGGCTCACAGTGCTTCAGGTCATCAAGGCAGGGATGGAACATATTGATGGGCTCGTGACCGAGGGGTGGATTTATCTTTGGACACTATTGCGCAGGTTATCCACGATTGTGACATATGTACTGCAGTTAAGCAAGCTAAAAGGTTGAAACCTCTGTGGTATGGAGGGAGATGGTCAGAATATAGGTATGGGGAGGCCTGGCACATCGACTGTGTCACACTGCCTCAGACCTGCCAGGGTAAGCGCTATGTGCTTACAATGGTGGAAGCAAGTACAGGATGGCTGGAAACATATCCTGTGCCTCATGCCACAGCCTGGAACACCATCCTGGGCCTAGAGAAACAAGTCTTGTGGAGACATGGTACACCAGAAAGAATTGAGTCAGATAATGGAACTCATTTCAAAAATAGTCTCATAAATAACTGGGCCAAAGAACATGGTATTGAGTGGATATACCATATCCCCTATCATGCACCAGTCTCAGGTAAAATTGAAAGATACAAAGGATTGTTAAAAACTACCTTAAAAGCAATGGGTGGTGGAACATTTAAAAACTGGGACAAGCACTTGGCAAAAGCCACCTGGTTAGTTAACACCAGGGGTTCCATGATCATTCGAGCTGGTCCTGCTCAGTCAGACCTTCTACACACAGTAGATGAGGACAAAGTGCCTATGGTGCATGAAAAGAATCTGCCGGGTAAAACAGTTTGGGTTTTTCCTGCCTCGGGCAAAGGCAAACCCATTTGTGGGGTTGCTTTCACTCAAGGGCCTGGACACACTTGGTGCCTGATGATGGAAGACTGAAAAGAACGATGTGTACTACAAGGGAATCAAACACTAGGTGATAATAAATCTTTTTTGCATGGCTAGCTTAATCAGTAGAGCATGGAATTTTGGGGGTTTTGAATTCATGTCTCAAATTAATTGCTGTTATGTGAATTTTTCCATAAACTAACAGTGTTCTGTGAGTGTTTTTATGCTAATGTTGTGGTGATCAAACCAGAATAGGTTTCATCAACTGGCATCCAGTAAGTTCCTCGAAGTTAGCATCTGCAAGCTGCAGCTTGTGGACTGTGGACACAAAATGTGACAATTGCTTTAAGAGTCTACTACATTAGATGAATATCTGCAATCATAAACTAAATTAACTTAGTAGGTTTTAGTATAGAGAATTAGTAATAAATTCTGTATAGATTTTTGGGGGATAAGAGATAATAATGACTGGAGCATGACACAAATACTATAGACTAAGGGGTGGAATGTCCTGGTTTGGGCCAGGATAAAGCTAATTTCCTATTGTGTAATTTTGCTTTCAGCTCAGTCTCTTGAAAGAATCTGCACTTGCTGAAATGAAGAGCAAATTTCTCAGTCAGTGTGTTGTATACACGTGGAATTGAAAACATAAAATATGTCTCTTGAATAATTTTTTTTTCTCTTTCCTTCTTCCTGCTTGCAATTAACATATGTTTACCTCAATGTATGCCTGACAGACACCTAAAAGATAAGATTACTTATCAGGTCACCTCCTGGTGCAGGGTGGAGACCAAAACACAATGAACCTAGCAGGGCAGCAGAAGACAAAAAGATAAGGATGACTCATCTCCGGGAAGTCTGGAAATCTGTATGTATCAGGGACTTATGCAATAAAGGGACCCCTCTTTCTTTTGGGGTATAAAAAACCCTAGGAAAAAAGGAAAAAGCAGCAGCTTCTTCCAGACGCCCCCTCCTCTCGGCACCTCGGTTTCCAGCTATGGAAAAGACACAGCAGAGGATCGAACGGCAGAGAACCCAGAAGCAGTTCCAGCCTGAGGCCAGGTCCCGCACAGACGGTGATAAACCCTCTTTTGTTCTTTCCTTTTTACTTTAATGACTCTCGCATCAAGGTGGCTAATTTATGCAAAGGCTTTCTGCTAGCAAAACCGGCTTTGTCTGTTTAAAATAAACCCTTGTAACTCATGTTAAATCCGACAGTCTTGTTATTTTTGTAAAATTCACGCGTTGTCTATAAGTACTTGTAGAGAAACAAGATAAACCAGGTGCCTCGAGTTACCAAAGAGTGGGTGTGAGTCCACCTGTGCCTGATTAGGACAGGCCCCCTATTACCAGGGGACCAATAAAGGTGGGACACACACCCACAGAGGGAAGCTCAGCTCATTCCTGTGTGAGGCAGTGGAGAGGCCAGCAGCTCGTTGAGCCTCAGGAACAAGAAGAAAGGCTCGTCCCGCTACAAGTAGTGGCTGATTTATCCTCATAATCAATATCATAGAATCATAGAATTGGCTGGGTTGGAAGGGACCTCAGAGATCATCGAGTCCAACCCTTTTACCACCGTTGCGGTTGCTAGACTATGGCACTGAGTGCCACATCCAGTCTCTTTTTAAATATCTCCAGGGATGGAGAATCCACTACTTCCCTGGGCAGCCCATTCCAATGCTTGATCACTCTCTCCGTAAAGAAATTCTTTTTAATATCTAACCTAAACTTCCCCTGGCACAATTTAAGACCATGCCCTCTTGTCTTGTTGAAAGTCTTCTGGCAAAAGAGACCAACATCCACCCGGTTACAACCTCCTTTCAGGTAGTTGTAGACAGCGATGAGGTCTCCCCTGAGCCTCCTCTTCTCCAGGCTGAACAGCCCCAGCTCTGTCAGCATCTCCTCATAGGGTCTGTGCTCGAGTCCCTTCACCAGCCTGGTTGCCCTCCTTTGGACCTGCTCCAGGACCTCGATATCCTTCCTGAACTGGGGGGCCCAGAACTGGACACAGTACTCGAGGTGTGGCCTCATCAGGGCTGAGGGGCAGGGGCAGAATCACTTCCTTGGACCTGCTGGCGATGCTGTTCCGGATACAGGCCAGGATGCCATTGGCTTTCTTGGCTACCTGGGCACACTGCTGGCTCATGTTCAGCTTCCTGTCGATCCAGACTCCCAGGTCCCTTTCTGCCTGGCTGCTCTCCAGCCACTCTGTCCCCAGCCTGTAGCGCTGCATGGGGTTGTTGTGGCCAAAGTGCAGGACCCGGCACTTGGCCGTGTTAAACCTCATCCCATTGGAATCAGCCCAACTCTCCAGTCTGTCCAGGTCCCTCTGCAGAGCCCTCCTGCCTTCCAGTTGATCGACACTTCCCGCCAGCTTAACGTCGTCTGCGAATTTGCTGATGATGGACTAAATCCCCTCATCTAGATCATCAATGAAGATATTGAACAGAACCGGGCCCAACACTGATCCCTGGGGGACACCACTAGTGACCGGCTGCCAACTGGATGCAGCCGCCATTCAGCACCACTCTCTGGGCCCAGCCCTCCAGCCAGTTCTTAACCCAGCACAGGGTGCTCCTGTCCAAGCCACGGGCTGATAGTTTTTTCAGGAGGATGCTGTGGAAGACGGTGTCAAAGGCCTTGCTGCAGTCCAGGTAGACCACATCCACAGCCTTCCCCTCATCCACCAGTCAGGTCACCTGATCATAAAAGGAGATCAGGTTGGTCAGGCATGACCTGCCCTTCCTAAACCCGTGCTGGCTGGGTCTGATCCCTTGCCTATCCTGCAGGTGCTGTGTGATTGCACTGAGGATGATCTGTTCCATGACCCTGCCAGGCACTGAGGTCAGGCTGACGGGCCTGTAGTTTCCTGGGTCTTCTTTCCGGCCCTTTTTGTGGATTGGTGTGACATTCGCCAACTTCCAATCATCTGGGATGTCCCCATTGAGCCAGGACTGTCAATAGATGGTAGAGAGAGGCTTGGCAAGCTCTTCTGCCAGCTCCTTCATTACCCTTGGGTGGATCCCATCTGGTCCCATAGACTTGTGGGGATCCAAGCATCTCAGTAGGTCACTGACTGTGTCCTTCAGGATTACAGGGGGGCTGTTTAGATTCATGTCACTTTCCATGAGCTCCAGAAGACATCCATCTTCAGGGTAACCTGTCTTTCTGCTGAAAACTGAGGTAAAGAAGGTGTTAAATACCTCAGCCTTTTCTTCATCACTGACAACTATATTCGCACCCGTGTCCAGTAAAGGATGGATGTTTTCCTTGCCCCTTCTTTTGCTGCTGATGTATCTGTAGAAGGACTTTTTGTTATCCTTCACAGAGGTGGCGAGATTCCGTTCACATTGTGCCTTTGTCTCCCTGATTTTCTTTCGACATGACTTAACAATATTCCTTAATTCCTCCTCAGTAGTTAGCCCTTTTTTCCATAATTGGTAGGCCCTCCTCTTAACCCTAATTTCTTTCAGAGTCTCCCAATTCAGCCAGGCCGGTCGTCTTCCCCGCCGGCTCGCCTTTCGGCACACTGGGACAGCCTGCTCCTGTGCTTTCAAAATTTGTTCCTTGAAGAACGACCATCCCTCCTGTACCCCTCTGTTTTCAAGGTCTGTTTCCCAGGGTAAATTATTTTATTATATATTATTTATTTATTTTATTTAAAAAATTATTTTATTATATATAAAATAATAAGCGGATCATGACACAGTGTCTGCTTCTAGGACTGATAATGCTCAATGTTTATAGTTACTGATAGAGAATAGTCTGCAGAGCCAAGGGTTTCAGCTGAAAACTGAAACGTCTTCTCCATCAGCTCTTTTTCCTACCTCTCCAGTCACTATACTGTAAACTGTTTTATGGCCATCTCAGCGTGGAAAAAAGAGAGGGGGTTTTTGGGGTGGGGCCCCAACCACAAAGCACCCAAAGCATTCTCCAAAATTTGTAGCCCACCAGCCACGAGGGATTGCTCCATTGCACATTTGTAAGATTTTCTTGAATATTTATTAATAAAAAACAACCCTCAAATGGTATCAAACTTCAGGCTAGTGTACCTCAACCCATTTTTGCACCCACAGTCATCTGGACACTGAAGTGTAAAGTCTAATTTCTGCATCTAAATCTCCTTAAGAGGGCATCTTAGTGGAAAAGGTTTCTTTTCACTTCAAAATGACGCAATCCCAAATTTTTGGTCCTGTTTTCTTTCCAAGTCCTACTGCAAAGTCACACTGAAATGCTCCATATGGGCGCTCCCTAAATAAATAAAAAAAAAAAATAGACCTGGTCCTATTCAGACATCTCCCCTGACAAGTGTGTCGTTGTGGTAATCACTTCCTTATTTTACCTTATATTGTTTAAAAGAATCTAGATATGTGGAAGCTTGGAATCTCTAAAGCTTGGAAAATATGGTGACGTTGACCATGCCCCTTCATTTCTGGTGGTGGCTGAGGTGGGTCTGGTGATGAGAGGTGAGATCATAGCTCTGGTAAAAACTCTTCTCACACTGGGATCAGCTTTAGGATCGTTCACCCCTATGAAGGTGCTGATGTCTCAGCAAGTGGGGGCTTTGCCTGAAGCTCTTGGAGCAGTGGGGACATGAATAGGGTTTTCTCCCTTGTGTGGATGAGATGATGCCTGATAACATCAGAGCTCCTGGCAAAGCTCTTCCCACAGTCAGGACACTTGTAGGGACATTCGCCCTTATGGATCCCTAGGTGTTGGGTGAGACCCGAGCTGGATGTGAAGCCCTTCCCACACTGGGGAAACGTGTAGGGTTTTTCCCCAGTGTGGACATGGTGGTGGTGAATCCAGGAGGTGCTATCGCTGAAGGCTTTCCCTCAGTGTGTGCAGGGATACAACTTCTCTCCTGTATGGATGCGGTGATGGCGTGATAAATTGGAACCCCGGGAAAAATTCTTCCCACACTCCAGACACTTATAGGATCTCTCTCCTGTATGGATGTGGCGATGCTGTAATAAATTGGAACTCTGGGAAAACTCCTTCCCGCACTCAGAACATTTAAAGTGTTTCTCACCCATGTGGATCCGTTGATGCCGGATAAAATGCCCTCTCCTGCTAAAACCTTTCCCACAGTCAGGGCAGGTGTAGGACATGGTGCCTGTGTGATGATGTCCCTGTTGGACCAGATCCGAGCTGTCGCTAAACCATCTCCTGCAGTCAGGACATCTCTGGGGTCTCTCACCCTGATGGATTTTCTGATGGTGGAGATGGACCAAGCAGATCCTAAGCCTTTTCCCACATTCCTGGCCAATGTCAAATTTTTCTCCTGGATCGATTCAATGATTTTTCACAGAAGTCAAACTTTGACTAAAAGCTGTCGGATCTTTGGGTCTCCCAGAGATGTTTTTGCTGAGATGGAGTCACCCCGTGTCTGTGAAAGAAACCATAGTGCAGTGACAAAGTAGGGGTGGGCTTTTTCTGTGGTGATGGAAAACAAAACCTACATCAAACCTACTGTAGGTGAAAATGGAGTGTGAGGTGGAATAGGGAGGTTACCCAAAGAATTGGACACCCACTGATCATCCTTTACTACATCTTTAGGAGCTACACTGGCACCCAAAACCCTTAGAGGGCATTGGGGGGGGCAGGGGGTGCTGGGGTTTTAAGCCACTCCTTGCTTGAGTTGGGATCACCCCATTGCACTTAAACTCCAAGAGATGATTTAGGGCTCTCCTACTTCTGTCGCCAATCCCTGGCGTGATTAAGGGGTCACTGCATCCGACCCAACCACTAGACTAGGAGTTTGGGTCCCTCATTATGGTACCAAATTTCCACCATGACATAGGGGTTCCCCCATCACACCCACGAGCTACCATTCACTGGAATGAGTTGGGGGCTCGTGAGATGTTTTGGGAGTTCCCAGTTGTGGCTCTTGAGCCCTGGGGCTATTAAGTCCCCTAGAAATATTCAGGGATTGCCATCATTACTCCTGGTTCCAGCGTGATTTGAGGGTCCCCAGTTATAGCCAACAAACCCTTGTGATGACTTGGGGATCCCCTATCACAGCTCTGCCCACCAGAATGTTTTGGGGTCCCTCAAATTACTTGGAGGGAGATAAAATCACAGCTCCTCTACCCTCCAGATGAGTTGGAGGGTCGCCAATCCCACCACCCTCACCCCATGGATAAGTTAAGTTCCCCCCTCACACCCATCCTCCCTCCCCCATCTTGTGCTGCTCACCCCCAGTTTGGGCAGTTTTGGGATAACCACCCCCCTCCCATTACCTCCCAGTACCTGCAGGGGGGGGCCCAGCCCAGGCCGGTGGGGAGGGGGGGCCGATGCTCTGGCAGTCACCACTTGGGGGGTTCTGGCTGCAGGGCAGGGGGTGTGGGTACAGCCCTGGGGCAGTGGAGCGAAACCTACCAGGAGCTGCAGGGCGGTCGTGGGAAGCGGCGGGGGGAGGAAGAAAAGGTGGGGAGGGACCTTGGGAGGGAGGGACCCGACCTGGGAGGTGTGAGGTAGGAAGTTGGCAGGAGGGGGCCACCAGGGTTGTGTCCTGGGGGGGGTTGGGGACATCAGGCTTGTGGAATGGGCACGGGTAGGGGACACACCACAGCTGGGTGGTACTGACCCAAACTCAACAGAACACCCGCAGGCCCTGGAGATAAGAGGCTGTTAATTCACTGCTTTCAGGTGTAAACTCAGGGGAACAATGCCCAACCCAGGTCAAGGTTACTGCCCTGAAAGTTCTTCATTTCCATTTCACACTCAGCTTGTTCCTCTTCTGTAGTGGAACAAAGCAATCAGATGCCTCTGATCACCGAGAAGTGGGTGTGAGCCGGTATCAAATCCACCTGTGCCCAGTTAGGGCAGGCCCCCTATTGAGCATGTGCAAGACCAGGGGGCCAATAAAAGGTGAAACTCACGGCCACAGACTAGCTCACTGTTGGGCTTTTAGACGAGAGAGATCAGTAGCTCTACGAGCACTGCATTACCTTCATTGCGTCACTAGTGCTCATTGCCCTCAAGGTGAGGCTCTTGTGGCGCAGCTGGTTAAGACCCAGTACTGCAATGCCGAAAGCCCCAGGTTCAAGACTCCACAGAGAGCCTCACCCTGAGGGCAATGAGCGCTAGTGGCGCAATGAAGGTAATACAGTGCTCAAAGAGCTGCTGATCTCTCTCGTCTAAAAGCCCAAAAGTGAGCTAGTCTGTGGCTGTGAGTTTCACCTTTTATTGGCCCCCTGGTCTTGCACATGCTCAATAGGGGGCCTGCCCTAACTGGGCACAGGTGGATTTGATACCAGCTCACACCCACTTCTCGGTGATCAGAGGCATCTGATTGCTTTGTTCCACTACACTCTTCATAGAAATGAATTCATCCTAAAATAATTTTTCTCTTAACAGAACCTCGAGTTTTGGAAGGCTGCAGACTATGTAAGAGCAAGGGAGATCAGAAGTGTTTTGTTTGGTTCTCCACAGATCTGGAATGAGGGATTCATGTGACCATGATGTAAAGTCTAGGACAGCTGCTCTGACCTGGCCAACCCCAGTGTTCCACAGTATGACCACCAGTACCCTCCCTGTAGAGCGCGAAGTTGGACTAGATGCCCTTTCAAGGTCCCATCCTACCCAAACCATTCTATGACTGAAGTTTGGGGGGATGGCTTGGCTTCTTCCATGGCTGCCTTCCCCAGTGGGTCCCATCCTACCAGACAAAGTCCCCATAGCTGGGACCTCCTCCACATAACATGACCCTTGCCTTCCCATTGGAGCCATTGTACTCATTGTTAATACTAGATTATTATTCTTCTCCTTTTAAATATGGTTTCATTGTAAGCCCCAGAGCTCCACTCTCCCCCATACAGGGGGGTTCTGGTGACAGAAAAACTGTCCAACCCAAGACAATTCTCCAAAGTGGTATGAGCTTTGCGAATGATCACCTGGCATCCCCTCTATCATTTCCAAGGGTTACACATTTTATCACAGAATCATCAAATTAGGGGGGATGAGGAGGGACTTTTGACAAGGGCTTGGAGCAACCACACAAGGGGGGAATGGTTTCAAACTCAAAGAGGTGTTATTGACTTGAGATATGAGGAAGAAATTCTTTGCTGTGAGGGTGATGAGGCACTGGCCCAGATTACCCAGAGAATGTCTGGCTGTCCCATCCCTAAAAGCTGCCTATTCAAGGCCAGGTTGGATTTGGCTTAGATTGGGCTTAGAGCATCCTGGTCAAGTGGGAGAACTCCCTGCTCTTGCAGGGGGTTGGAGTTAGATGATCTTTCAGGTCCCCTCAAACCCAAACCATGCTGTGATTCATGGCTCTACAAGCACAAACAGAGATGGTTATGGGTTGTATAAAATACCCCCATGAGTCTCAAAGGGAGGATTTATTTTTTAAAAGAAAAGGGTTAGAAGCCACAAAAGTTATTCCAGGCTTAAAAAACCTGAAAGGCTGGTATAATGGGGGTGGGAAGTAGGAAATGGGAGGACACACTTCCTGACATAGTCACAAAGAAAAGATCTCAGGAGCCTGGAGATAAGAAGCTGTTGAATCAGTGCTTTCAGGTGTAAATCAAGAGGACAATGACCAAGGCAGTCTTTACTGCCCTGAAGATTCTTCTTTGTCTTCTCCAAAGGCCTCAGGCTTTGGGGAAATGTCTCCTGGGACCTTTTCTGGGCAGATCTTAATAAACCAAATATCTCTGCTCTGGGTGGCGACTGGTTTTTAATACAGGAGACAACTGACAGAAGCCTCACTGCAGGCTGCTCAAGGTGTCCCATCACATCACCCATGGTGTCACAGAGGTTTCAGGAGAGCTCATAAAGCATCCCTCCTCACAGGCAAGGAGCAGTAACGCTCCTCTGAAGAGCTTTGCCAGCTCCTGGAGTCTACAGCCAGGCAGAAACACCCATGCCCCCCACTCCCCAGGCTCCCTGGCAGCAGGACTGAGCAGTCAACAGAAATTCTGCCTGAACAGAACCAGGGGGGTATGGGGAGAAAAGCCTTAGAATCAGCTCCTCAAACACCCAGAGCTTTTGCCAGCTGTGATACTCGAGCATTTCAAGCACACACAATCCAAACACAACTCTCACAGAAGCCACAGTGCCTCTGCCATCAACATCTTCAAGCAGGGGAAAGGAACCACTCTGAGAGCTGCAGGGTAGAGGAGAGGGGCAGCTGAGAGAAGTCCCCAAGGGGACAGCAGTGCTGGAGCAGAGACACCTTCCCCTCTGGGGAAAGGAGAGAGGAGAAGGGAGAGAGACTGAGGGGCTGGAAACTCAACTGCACAGCTGGCATGGAACAGCACTGCTGGAAAGGAAAAGAATGAAATCGAGACACAGAGAGAAAAAAGCCATCTCACCTTCCTGCCCCTTGCCCCAGCCATGCTCACATTGCTCAAATGTGATTTTTTTCTAAAAGTTTACATATTTCAGTTAATAACTGATGTCACTCTGGTGCAGGGTGCTCCAGGGCTGCAGATCCACATCTGCCCCTCCGTGCTCCTCCATGGGCTTCAGGGGACAGCTGCCCTCTCCCCACAGCCTGCAGGGGAACTTCTCTGCTGGCCCTTCCTTCATTCACTGACCTTGGGGTCTTGTGGAGGGCTGGGAGCAGGCTTCCACCTCCTTCTCCATGGACATCTTGGGCATTTTCTGCCACAGACATTCCATGGACACCCAGGGCAGCTGCTGACTCCTGAGGGAGGTGCTCTCCCAGATATGGGCACCCCAGGTCTCCACACCCCTTCTATGCCCCCATGGTCACCATGGATACCCCCATGACAATGGTGTCCAGGCACCAGATCCTGCATCACAAAGCCCTGGTGGTGGCTGTGGAGATTCCCATGGCTGGAACTGTGTCACAGAATCATGGAATCATGGAATGGGGTGGGTTGGAAGTGTTAAAGAGAGTCTAGTTATAACCCAACCCATTCCATGATTCCATGATCCCACTCAACTGAAGCCAAACCTGCCCCTCTCCCCATAGAACTCACTTCTTAATCCCATCCACAGCAGCAGCCTCAGGCAGCAGTAGTGTCTCTTTGAGCTTCTCGAGGACGAGCTTCTCATGCTCCTCCAGCTGCACGATCCTACAGATAATTCCCATGACCCTCCAGATTATTCTGAATCATGGAATACCTCAGGCTGGAAGAGACCCCCGAGCATCTCCTTGTCCGAGTGCCCTGCTCAAGGCAGGATGAACCAGATGAGGTTGCTCAAGGGCTTCCCCAGCGTGGCTTCGTCCGCAAAGGGGGTGAAAGTGCCTTTTGCTCCACCCCACAGGGGGAGTATAAAGACAGGAAACAGTGTTGGCACAAGTTCTGGACAATGAAGTACCATCACATCCTTCCAGGAGGACTTTGGATCTCTGATGGCACTGTGACCCTCATCATCCCGTGAACTTCCCACCCACCACATCACCCACCTCTTCAGTTAAAGACATCATCAGTCTGGCTACAACAGGACAATGGTAGAGCATGTCAAAGGGCTTGCTTAAGGCCAGGTGCACCCCATGCCTTTCTGTCCCCTGCCCACTCTGCTTCAGCAATCCCCTCTTTGTCCTTCACCTGCCTGGAGCAGGATGGACCCCATCACTGTCCCAGGGACTGAGGTCATAGAATCATAGAATCACGGAATGTTAGGGGTTGGAAGGGACCTCTAGAGATCATCCAGTCCAACCCCTCTGCCAAAGCAGGATCACCTAGGGCAGGCCACACAGGAACACACCCAGGGATGTATTGAAAGTCTCCAGAAAAGGAGACTCCACAACCTCTCTGGGCAGCCTGTTCCAGTGCTCTCACAACCTCACAGTCAAGAAATTTTTGGTCATGTTGAGGTGGAACTTCCTATGTTCTAACTTAAACCCATTATTCTTTGTCCTAGTAACGGGCACCACTGAAAAGAGATTGGCCCCTTCCTTTTCACACCCACCCCTCATATATTTATAGGCATTTATATGATTTGGTCTAAGACTTCTAAAAAGCCCAAATTCTCTCAGTCTGTCTTCATAGGAGAGATGTTCAAGTTCCTCAATCATCCTCCTAGCTCTCCCTTGGACTGTCTCCAGTAGATCCCTGCCTTTTGGACACCTGGATCCAGTATTTCATGTGTGCTCTCACCAGGGCAGAGTAGAGGGATAGAAAAACCTCCCTGGATATGCTGGACACATTTTTCCTGATGCACCCCAGGACACCATTGTCCCTCTTGGCCACAAGGTCCCATTGTTGACCCACGGAAAATTTACTATCTACTGGGACTCCAAATTTTTCTCCATGAAGCTGTTTACCAGCAGAACGTCCCCTAATCTGCACTGGTGGTTGGTGTTATTCCTACCCAGATGCAGGACACTACACTTGTCCTTATTGAACTTGAGGAAGTGTAGAAAATCCGCGGAGGCTTAAGGACAACACGTAGTCACCAATATGGTTAAAGTGAAGTCGTTTATTAGCAATTTACACTCGCTTTATATAGAACCCTTGTTTATATAACAATATCTTGCAGGTGGCTATATCTTGGCCACGAATCCTGTTCTCACAGAACTTCTGCTGGCTACATCATTATCCTGTTGTTATCCTTTTCTGCTGCCAGCTCCCTTATCTTTTGCCAATAGCTCATCTTTCAGCAACCTTGAAACTGGGCCTCAAGGCCCTTAGCTTACCCTGGCTAAAACTAAATAGTCAGGATTGCTCACATGTCTGTTTTCTTCCAGGCAGTTTCCCAACATATCCCCCTTTTTGTTTTTGAGCAATCCTGACTTACTTCATCATGCGAGATAACGTGCTAATGATACATTGCCATAAACAACATAATAATAAACAACTAATACAAAAGCAATAATAACATACTAATAATCAAAACCAATAATAACAAATATAATTGATAAACCTTGTCTAATTAAATCTCTAAGCTATCCCCATATCCTTAAATGATTTAACCATTCATTTAACCCAGTATATGCAGCAGTTATTTTTTTCATGTTAATCAGTCGCTTTTGGTTGTGAATTGACTCTGAATGATCAGGTAAATTTATGCAAATACACCCCTTCCCATCTTCACAAACATAACCTAAAAGCTAATAATAAAAAGTCAGTGGCAGCACGATTTTTTAAAACTGCATGTCTGACACTATCAACATCTTTTAGCATCTGTGTTAAAATACCAGAAGTTAAGTTCATCTGAGGCAGTACAGCCTCAGACTGTCAGCACCGAACAACTGCTGATAATTTCAACATAAGCTTTGGGCTATGTGCAAGGACAGTGCTGCTTAAAGCATATTTTGTAACCACAAGGAACAGCACATTAGAACATTCGAAGGTTGTTGGGGAAACAGTTCAGAAATATACAGGTTGTGAGCAATCCTGACTTACTTCAATTTAGGCTACATTGGGTTAATGGTTATTGAGGCCTAGTTAGAGGCTTTCTGAGAATGAGCTACTGGGAAAGAGATAACTTAATTGGCAACAGAGGAGGAAAATAGTTATGTGGGAAGAAGGTCCCGTGAGAATGGTATGTGTTGTTGGAGTATAAGGCCACCTGCATGATAAGATGATGTAAACAAGGCTCCTCTATATAAAGTGAGTGCAAGTTGCTAATAAACGATTTTCCTGCAATCATATTGATGCGTACATGGAATCCTTAAGCCTCCGCAGATTGCTTTCCCACAAATGGCGCCCGAACAGGGACTAAGGGTGGCCCGGACCAGGGTCTAAGGACGGCCCGGACCAGAGACTCTTATGCTGTTGCTTCCAGGAGCGATAAAGACAGCTGGAATAAGAGGGCGGAGAGGCCAGTCGAAAGGAGATTGCTGCCCCGGCAATCTATGTAGCTGGTGCCCGGCTACGGAATAAAAGAGGTACCTCGGAGTTGAAGAATCTTGCCCTGATCAGGTGAGCGGCTGGGGAGGAGATGGGGTCTACACTCTCTAAAGAAGAAGAGGCAGTAGTTAAGCTCCTCCAATATATTCTCTCTAAGAGAGGTTTATCATATGATAGCAAAATCTTACGAGAATTGCTGAAATGGGCACGGGATAGAGACTTGATCCCCTCGATGGGTACCGTTTTTGAGTTACCTACTTGGGAAGCCATAGGTATTGCCCTGTGGAAAAAAATTAGCGAAGGAGATAAGGAGGCGGGACGCTTAGCGTTACTTTGGAAGTTGATTAAAGTAACTTTAGAAGAGATGGAAAGTGAAAGAGAGGCAGCCGCCTCTGTTTTCGCTGCACCGATTCCCGAGGAGAATAGTGGAAGTGTTAGGACTGGTTGCTCAGCCGCTGCGGCTCCTGCTAGCGAAATGCCGCAGGCGCTTCCACTGAATCCTTTTGCCAGTAGCCCGCCGCCGCCCTTACGGGGAACTTTCGGCACCACAACATCGCGCGGACAGCTGGAATGTGCGGCTGCAGGAGAAAGTGCATCTAATGAACTCGGTTTGCCGCCTCCTCCGAGTGAGGATGAGCTAAGACAATTTTTTTTAAATAATGAGTCTGGTACTTTATCTGAAGCCCAGTGTGCTAACCGATCGGAAGCCTTACAGAGCACAGAGTGTCCACCATTGTCAGACAATTCTCTTATCAGCGCAGAACGAGAAGGATCTGTTGAAAAGTTGCTAAACAGTCTTATTCAAAAACTGGGGGATCTTACAGCTAAACCGGCAGGAGAGCGCTTGAGTTCAGAGTCTTCGGCCCTGGTACCGCTTAACTCTTCACAGACTCCTCCGTATGCGGGAGCAATTATTCCATCTAATTTGCGGAATCCGGTTCCTGAGCTTCCAGGAGAATCCGGACCTGGACAAAGGTGGAGAGGGGTCGTACGCGATGCAATACTGGAGGGACAGTTTGTACCTAACTTAGCGGCGTTCCCCGTGACGATACAAGCGGATGGGACACGAAAATGGGAGCCTTTTGATTGGAAAATACTAGAAAAGGCTAAAGCAGCAATAAGTCAACATGGCCTTAAGTCTTCTATGGTCCAACAAATGTTGAAATATATCTTTACGAGTGATTTGTTAACACCGCAAGATATATCTCAGTTAACTGATATTTTGCTTTCCCCTTCTCAATTACTATTGTTTTCTAGGGAATGGCAGAGATTATGCAGTATTGAAGCATCTCAGCCGCGACAACGAGACGACCCATTATATGGTATTCAAGTGCAAATGCTAATGGGTCAAGGTCCTTTTGCCGATAACAATTTGCAAATTCAGTTTGCGCCACAGGTGTTGCAATTAACTCAAAAGCTTGCTTTACAGGCGCTGACATCAATCCAGGAACCTGGCCGACCGCATGCCTTCGCTCATATTAGACAGGGTTTAAATGAGTCTTTTTCTGATTTTGTTGATAAACTGTTCAGAGCGATCCAAAACCACCCTGATTTAGATGATGATTCCAAACAGCGTATGTTTAGGGTTTTGGCTTTTGATAATGCGAATGATAAAACAAGGCAAATTTTAGGACCATTGCCTCGATCGGCTGAGGTTGCAGATATGATTGAGCTCGTAGAACGCACTCGGCAATCGGAAAAGGCTGCCTATATGGCTGCGGCACTGAAAGATGTGGTTTCAACAGCGCCCAAAGGCAGGTTGCCGAATGGTAAAAAATGTTTTAATTGTGGGAAAACAGGTCATTTTAGATCCCAATGCAGAGGTGCAGGATCCAGACGAAAATGGTGCTCGAATTGCAATAGAGATAATCATAATACATCTGAGTGCCGACACTCGGGAAACCGTCTGCGGAGCGCGAACTACCCGCACGCCAAGACACAAGTTCGGGGAGCTTGGTCCGCTGCTCAGGGACCTCAGGGACCTCAGGGACCTCAGGGACCTCAGGAGCTCTTGACACTGCCAGCTCCGCCACGCACGGGAGTGCCGGAGTTGACGTGGAAACCGCAGTAGATGTAACATTGTTAAACACTGACGTGCATTTAGTGGACTCGAATATTCAGGGACCCTTAGGACATAATTTGTGTGCTTTGCTTTTAGGACGATCATCTACTTCTAGGCAAGGTATTTTTGTAGTTCCTGGCGTGATTGATGCTGATTCTACTGGGTTAGTAAAAATTATGGTTTATACTATTACTCCACCGGTATCCATTCCAAAAGGCAGCAGGATCGCACAACTAATACCATTTGTGTCACAGGTGCCGTGTAAAGGTGACAGGGATAGAGGAAGTGGAGGTTTTGGCTCCACTGGAATGCCGGAGGTTTATTTTGCAATGGATATAATGAAAGGGAAACCTGAGGTAGAAGTATTGCTCAGATCTAAATGGAATGAGACTATTACATTGACAATGATGATTGATACGGGAGCAGATGTCACAATAATTTCTCAGCAGCACTGCCGTTAACATGGCCCACAGTACCGTCCCCCGCAAGTATTATGGGGGTAGGAGGAACGCAGGAGACCAGGATTAGTAAAGATCCAGTTGCTTTGCAATTTACTGACGGGTCTCAAGTGTCAGTTAGACCGTATGTTATGTGTGCACCTATTATGCTAATAGGGAGAGATGTACTCAGTCAGCTGAATGCTAGGCTCGTAACACAGCCTTTTTAGTAGCGGTCACTGAGGAGCAGCCTATCCTAAAAATTAAGTGGTCTACCGACAATCCTGTCTGGATAGATCAGTGGCCGCTAACTAATGAACGGCTGCAGCATGTGAAGGAATTGGTACAAGAACAACTTCTGGCTGGACATATTGTACCATCTACCTCACCATGGAATACGCCTATATTTACAATTCCTAAAAAATCTGGAAAGTGGCGTTTACTGCATGACTTGCGTGCTATCAATGCGGTCATGGAAGATATGGGAGCGTTACAGCCTGGACTACTGTCCCCAGTAATGTTACCAGAAAATTGGGATCTATTGGTAATAGATTTAAAAGATTGTTTCTTTACAATTCCTTTACATCCAGATGATGCTGAACGTTTTGCTTTTTCAGTTCCTTCTGTTAATAAGGCTGAGCCAGCACAAAGATATCACTGGGTCGTATTACCGCAAGGAATGAAGAACTCCCCAACAATGTGTCAAAATTATGTTGCTTGGGCCCTACAGCCCTTAAGATCGCAATTTCCTGAGTTGATTATCTATCACTATATGGATGACATTTTAATTGCAGGGAGAACACTCAATCACGATGATGTTTTAGCGCATGTAACACAGATTGTAGAACAACGTGGTTTAAAAATTGCTCCAGAAAAGGTACAGAAGCATGAGCCTTGGAAATATCTGGGGTGGACAATCACAGGGAGTGCAGTACGGCCACAGAAGGTTGCTTTTAAAACAGAAATTCATACTTTAAGTGATGTACAGAAGCTTGTGGGTGACATCCAATGGGCAAGGTCACTTTGTGGGATTACTAATGATGATTTACAGCCTTTAATTGATCTTTTGGGTACCACGTCTAATGTGACTGATAAAAGAGAGTTACAGCCCGTACACCAAAAGGCCTTGACTGTTATTCAAGAGAAAATTTTAACGTGTCACGCATCTCGCTTTGTATCCGAGTTGCCGATAACGTTAATGGTAATAAATTCAGGTCAAGATCGAATTCATCCTTTTGGGCTATTAGTTCAATGGGATGCTAAGAAAATACAAGCTTTACGAATCTTAGAGTGGATCTTTTTGTCAATCCGTTTACGCAAAACAATTACGACAAGGGTTGCAGTTTTATCTCAAATTGTTATAAAGGGCAGAGCGCGATGTCAAGACATCGCTGGAGCGGATCCAGGACAGATCATCTTGCCCTTTATGCAAGACTATTTGGTTTGGCTGTTGCGAACTTCCACAGACTTGCAAATAGCCTTGGCACAGTTTGGTGGGGAAATAACGAATTCTTACCCCTCATATCGCTTGTTACCACTTTTATCTAACATGCAGTGGGAGTCATGTAGTTTTTTGTCTGACAGTCCAGTGGACGGCTTAACGGTCTTTACAGATGCTGGACGAAAATCCCATAAAGCTGTTGTCACCTGGGAGGAGACGCCTGGGCAATGGCAAGAACATTTAATTCAAGGGAAGTCATTTGACTCTTTGCAAACCCTTGAACTTACCGCAGTTATTTGGGTTTTTGAAAAGTGGAATAATGCTGCTGTAAATATAGTTTCTGATTCACTTTATGTAGTAGGTATTGTTTTAAGAATGTATCATGCCGTTTTGAAGGAAATTTCGAATAAGCATTTGTATTTCTTGTTGCAGAAGTTATTAAGACTCTTAGCAGAAAGAGAACATCCCTATTTTATCACTCATATCCGGAGTCATCTTAGTGACCGAGGTTTGGCTATCGGTAATAACAGAGCTGATTATTTAGTTGCACCAGCGTGGACTGGTCCTTCTGTTGATGTTTTTTCACAGGCTCGACAATCTCATGCATTTTTTCATCAATCTGCTAAAGTGCTAGCAAAGCAATTTCATTTACCTTTGGGGGATGCCCAGGGAATTGTGAAATCTTGTCCTGATTGTCAAAAGGTTGATCTTGGTATTGGAATGGGAGTTAATCCTAAAGGTTTAAAATCCCTGGAACTGTGGCAAATGGATGTCACTCATGTACAACAGTTTGTACGCTTAAAATATGTGCATGTTGTTATAGATACTTTTTCTATGGCCGTTTGGGCCTCTGCTCAGACTGGTGAAGCAACGAAACATGTTATCAGACATCTATATGTATCCTTTGCTGTTCTTGGAGTACCTCAGTCTATTAAGACGGACAATGGCCCCGCTTATACTTCTGCTCGTTTTCGGCAGTTTTGTGGACAATGGGGTATTCGTCACGTTACTGGTATTCCTCATAACCCTACGGGTCAAGCAGTAGTGGAACGTTGCCATTCGGTACTAAAAACACTCCTTGAAAGACAAAAAAGGGGGGAGGAAGGGAGTCCTCCTCAGGACCGGTTAAGTAAGGCTGTATATGTCATGAACTATTTACGCCTTACAGGAGATCGTACAGAACCTCCGATACTGATTCACCAAAAAGCTTTAACAGACTTTGCTTCGGAATCTTCCCACAAAATTTTGGTGGAATTCAAGAATTCCATCACTGGACAATGGGAAGGGCCAGCAGAGGTGAAACTGACTGGTCGGGGTTATATGTGCTTACTTACAGGTACTGGAGTGCATTGGGTACCGAGCAGATGGGTTCGACCATGGAAACAAAGGCCTTTAAATGTGGATCCACAGTGATAATATTTCTGATACAAGTATTTGGTTTGGGAGATTGTATTGATTTATTTTATTTTAGGCTGATTCCACCAGATTTTAGTAGTAATAGTGTTTTGGGTTTTTAAAGTTTTGATAGGTGTTGTTAAGTTTATCTCATATATTGGTAAGGAGTACGAAAGATTCATGAGAATGTTTTTCAGAGGCTGAGAATTGCTGCGGAGAGAAAGTAAATCTACACACACACACACCCCCCCCCCCGTCCTCTTTCCCCCGCGGCTGCTTTTCAACCCCCCTTCGTGTGCCTGGCGGTGCTGCCAGCAAGGCTGCTACAGCTGTAGGTGCTGCCTCTGCCCCCGCAGATACTGTAGCTGTGAGCCCTGCTGGGAGGGGGAGGAAAGGACACCACAGAGCCTCATTAAAAAGACAAAAAAGAGACAAGTTTTCTCTAATGCCTTCTTAAAGGTATGCAGCAGAAGTGAGAAATATTTTTACATTGTTCTGGGCATTAAATGTCCAGGCCTGAATTTTGGTAAGCAGTAACTTAAGGGTTATCTGCTACTCATAAAACATAGTGATATTTTCTTTTCTTTGAAAGGAGAATTTCACTATCTATGAAACAGAATTTTTTTGGTGTGTTGAGCCGTGTGGAAGGCTGCAGACACATATCATAAAAAAAAAAAAAAAAAAAAAAAAAAGGAAAAGAAAAGTAACTTCAATTAGATAGTGTCACTACTCTGCTTTTATGCAAACTCCAGATATTTTAAAACAACTTACTTTGATGGGCACATTGATTATATTTTGATCTATTATTTAAAAGAGTTTAAAAGATGCTCAAAGCTGCATTGCAAAATACTGTATACTATGCAGGGAGTGGTGTGATAGAAAAAAAATTTCTTCAAGTTTAGTTTGAAACCATTAGAGCACATGATTGTAATAAAACTATTTTCATTACAGTCAAAAAAAAAAAAAAAAAAAAAAAAAAAAAGAGGGAAAAGACAAGGGAAGAGTGTATACCCTTATGAGAAGAAAAAAGAGCGTGACCTCATGAAAGCACTAATGAGTTATCAATAATAACATTTGTGATCAAACTGGTCAATGTAAAAATTAGGCCTAGAATATAAGGGGAAATTTGAAATTTGGGTTTCTTGCTGTTTCATTGGTATCACACATAGCAAGAAGAAAAGCCTTTGGTAAAGAATTGATAAAAGTCATAAAATATACCAGTTAGCTTGTTGGCTTGCAGATTTAATTAGATAAGGCTTATTAGTTATATACATTATTATTGCTTTCATATTACTAGTATGTTATTATTGCTTTTGCATTGTTGGTATGTTATTGCTTTTGCATTACTAGTGTGCTGCTTATGACAATATATCATTAGCATGTTATATTATGTAACGAAATAAGTCAGAATTGCTCAAAAAACAAAAAGGGGAATATGTTGGGGAAACAGTTGAGAAATATACAGGTTGTGAGCAATCCTGACTTACTTCAGTTTAGGCTACATTGGGTTAATGGTTATTGAGGCCTAGTTAGAGGCTTTCTGAGAATGAGCTGCTGGGAAAGAGATAACTTAATCGGCAACAGAGGAGGAAAATAGTTATGTGGGAAGAAGGTCCCGTGGAAATGGTATGTGTTGTTGGAGTATAAGGCCACCTGCATGATAAGATGATGTAAACAAGGCTCCTCTATATAAAGTGAGTGCAAGTTGCTAATAAACGATTTTCCTGCAATCATATTGATGCGTACATGGAATCCTTAAGCCTCCGCAGATTGCTTTCCCACAGAAGGTTAAGGAGTAAGCAAGACGATTAGATTAAGGGACTCGGCATGATTACAATATCCACGAAGAAGCTCGAATGTGTGAAAGATAAGCTTTGTTAGTTAATTGTTGCTAAAGGTTTTGTAGCCAATCAAGTCAAAACGTGTGTAACGAGATGTAGAAATCACCAATCAGCAATATGTATACGTGGCATTAGCTCTTAGATTAGTGTATAAATATCGCCTTCTGATTCAATAAAGTTGGACATTTGTTTGCATCAAACTGGGTCCCCGTCTCGCACTGCGACAAATGGTGACCCCGATGTGATTCGGGTTGAAGATTTTCCGGTCGCAGGTCTCCAAGAACTTAGGATTGAAGAAGAAAGGCTGTGAAGAAGCCGGTTATTTGGTGAGCACCTCATCACCTCCTCGCGATTGGTAGGTGAAGCTTGGAGAAACTTACTTCTTTTTGTTATGGGTTCAAAAGAAGAACAAGACCTTTATTATACTTTAAAGACTTTACTTAATAAGGATAAAAAAGTTATATCCGGCCATGATCTAAAACTGGTTTTAATATGGACTCGTGAGCATTTTTCTGACATCAATTCGGTCTCTATTTATGAGCCTACATTTTGGGACGAGGTCGGAATTAAATTATGGGATGCCACTACACGGGGCAATAATGAAACTGCCAAACTCTTAGCACCTTGGCGAACACTTTTTGAAACTTTAAAAGGAAAAGAGTCTACTACTTCATCTGCTCCCCCTTCTGCCCCCCCGCTGCCAACCACTGCCGCTATGGTGAATGCGGATTTGGACCAAGAACCCTTTGACCCTGGGGGCTGGTTGAAAAGTAAAAATGGGACCGAGAAGCAAAACCAAAAGCGACCGAAAACACCACCAGAATCATCGGAGTTCCCAGAGGGAGAGAAGCCGGAGAACACAGGCGAGGAATCTTGGAATGCAGACTCCCTCCCTTGCGCCCGCCTGCCGCAGCTCCTGACTGCTCTGCCACCTTTCCACCTTGGAAGCTTGATTTATCTTCTTAACCACAGTTGCCATCAATTAATCCTCTGCTTCACCTGTCAACACCATCAGTGCCTGCTATAGAGCAACAGCCAAGGAAAGAACTGGGACTCGGAGACAAGCAACTAAGGAAACTGCTGAAGAAGCTGACAGAACTGGAGACCAAGGATGAGTATACCCCTGAAAAAACCCTAGTTTTTGCTCCAGGGAACATCCCGAACAATGGAGCACTAATCCATTTTTACCCCCTGATCCGTTCCCTATTCCTGCTCCTATTTCCCTTAACCCTTTAACACCCACTGCTCTACCTCTTTCAGATCCAGCATGGGGAGGGGAGGGTAGTGGGGGAGGTGGTAATGTGTATCCAGTAACTAGATGGAAGGGAATTATTCAAAATGCTATAGTTGAAGGAGAAATGGTTCCCAATATGAGTCCGATGGTTTTCCAGTGATTGTGGGACCAGGAGGAGGAGGTCAATGGGTTGCATTAGATTGGAAAATGGTAAAAGAAGCCAAAGTTCTCATTGCGCAGTACGGTTTGAAATCGGTTTGAGTCATCTCCTTTGCAGTATCTTTTTACTGCTCAATTGTTGATGCCATATGACACAAAAATGCTCATTAATACTCTGTTAATTCCTTCTCAACAATTGCAATATAGTTCTTAATATTGATGTATATTGTGGTGCATCACACTGGTACACTGGTTTTTCATACAGAGATAAAAAACTTGGTTGGTAATTATACTTGCAGTTTTGGTTTAGGAAATTGTACCATTTCATTTTGTTTCAGGGTGACTTTACCAGATTTTAGTAGCAATATCATTTCATTTTTTAATCTTCTAGTGGTGGTTGTTAGTTTTTCTTATATATTGGTGAGAAGTAAGACAAAAAACACAGTTATGAGAATGAGTATGCCTTTTTGGAGGCTGGAAGTTGCTGTGGAGAGCAAGAGTTGCTCCTGGTACGGAGAGCACTCCCACTCCTGCCTCCGTAGCCGCTTCTCGTCCCCCCGCACACACTGCTGCTGCTCAGAAAACGAGCCCACCATACCTTAAAAACTATATTATAGAAACAAAAAGGAGGAGTTGGAGCATTATCAACACCTGAAGGGAGACTGCTCAAGGCTATATATACTTTTAATTTTTTAAATTGTTATACTTCAGATGTGCCTCCCAATGCTAAACACTTTGCGAGTAATAATCTTTTCCAATTCCAGGAAAGACCTCCAGTCCTTATTAAAGATATGGAAACGGGACAAATTAAAGGCCCATATTCACTCATAACATGGGGGAGGGGTTATGCTTGTGTTTCCACAGATCAAGGACCTAGATGGATTCCAGCGAAAAATGTTCGACCCTACAGGCTACGAGCCGCGCAGGACTAATAATTCCTGTTATTACTGTTTCACCTGTAGTAACTTTTACGCTACCTAAAGAAAATATGTGGCTCACTTTATTATAATTATACCTCTAAAAATGTATCTAAATCCACTAACAAACTTTTATTGCTTCCCCCGGGCTTGTTTTTTTTTATAGACCATGGCCTGAAAGTTGCTGAGGAGAGTGAGAACTGCTCCTCGTACAGAGAACACAGAGTCAAAAAAAAAAAAAAAAAAGAAAAAAAAAGAAAAAGAAAAAAAAAAAAAAAAGAAAAAAAAAAAAAAAAAAAAAAAAAAAAAAAAAGAAAAAAAAAAAAGTGTGTGTGCCTTTGTTATTTATAGGCTTGGAATTTTGTCTGTAAATAATTTTATTAGGCTTTTTTAGGCTTTAATTTGGCAACCATGGAGGAAACTAGGACTCCACCGTGCTGTGATCCGGGAGGGGTCTGGGGACGCTTTTGGGGCCCCCCGACCAATTTTTGTCGGATAAGCCTCCTTTACCCCCTTGGTTCTATGCGCCAGTGGACATCTGAACTTCCTCATACTAAAAAGTTATTTAAGTCCTTCCACTGCAGTGTGAAATGTGCTTTTCGTATTGTATTGATAACAGGCTTTTGTTAATGTTGTAATTCATGTGATCGTTTATATGTTGACTAAGGGATCCCTCGTCTATATGTTGATTGTTGATTGTACTATTCTGTTGTACTGCTCTTTTATTGATAGCTTTTAGGTCATGTTTGTGAAGATTTTGGTTAAGACTGTTTGTTATGCCTTACTTGCTTTTTTACTTTCTCTAACCTTGCTACCCTGTATTTTTCAATGCTTTCAACGGATGCTCGATCGTGCCATGAAACGAGTTTATCTTGTCCAATCGGAAGGGGGAATTGAGGCAGTACAGCCTCAGACTGTCAGCACCGAACAATTGCTGATAATTTCAACATAAGCCTTGGGCTATGTGCAAGGACAGTGCTGCTTGAAGCAACTTCTGTAACCGCAAGGAACAGTACGTTAGAACACTCGAAGGTTAAGGAGTAAGCAAGACGATTAGATTAAGGGACTCGGCACGATTGTAATGTCTACAAAGAAGCTCAAATGTGTGAAAGACAAGCTTTGTTAGTTAATTGTTTCTAAATGCTTTGTAACCAATCAAGTTAAAACGTGTGTAACGAGATGTAGAAATCACCAATCAGCAATATGTATACGTGGCAATAGCTCTTAGACTAGTGTATAAATATTGCCTTTTGATTCAATAAAGTTGGACAATTTGTTTGCATCAAACTGGGTCCCCATCTCGCACTGCGACAACAATGCATCTGAGTGCCGGCAATCGGGAAACCGGCTGCCAAGCGCAAACTACCCGCACGCCAAGACACAAATTCAGGGAGCATGGTCTGCTGGTCAGGGGAATCAGGTACCCCAGGGGCCCTGGACACCGTCAGCTCTGCCACTCACGGGAGCGCCAGCGTTGACATGAAACCCGCAGTAGATGTAACATTGTTAAACACTGACGTACATTTAATGGAATCGAATATTCAGGGACCCTTGGGGCATAATTTGTGTGCTTTACTTTGAGGGTGGTCATCTACGTCTAGACAGGGTATTTTTGTAGTCCCTGGTGTGATCGATGCTGACTATACTGGATTAGTAAAAATCATGGTTTATACTATTACTCCACTGGTATCCATTCCAAAAGGCAGTAGAATTGCGCAATTAGTACCTTTTTTGTCACAGGTAGCGTGTAAAGGTGAAAGGGACAGAGGAAGTGGAGGCTTTGGCTCCACTGGAGCACCACAAGTTTATTTTACTATGGATATTATGAAAGGAAAACCTGAGGTAGAGGTACTTATTAGATCTAAATAGAATGAGACTATTAATTGAAAATGATGATTGATACAGGAGCAGATGTTACAATAATTTCTCAGCAGCATTGGCCCTTAACATGGCCCACCATACCATCTCCAGTAGGGATTATGGGAGAAGGAGGAACGCAGACGACTAGAGTTAGTAAAGATCCAGTTGCTTTACAATTTACTGATGGGTCACAAGCGTCAGTTAGACCCTATGTCACGCATGTACCTATTATGTTAATAGGGAGAGATGTCCTCAGTCAATGGAATGCTAGACTTGTAACACAGCCTTTTTAGTAGCGGCCACTGAGGGGCAGCCAATCCTAAAAATCAAGTGTTCTACCGACGATCCTGTCTGGATAGATCAGTGGCCGCTAACTAATGACCGGCTGCAGCATGTAAAGGAATTGGTACAAGAACAACTCATGGCTGGGCATATTGTACCGTCTACATCACCATGGAATACGCCTGTATTTACAATTCCTAAAAAATCTGGAAAGTGGCGTTTATTGCATGATATACGTGCCATCAATGCGATCATGGAGGATATGGGAGCGTTACAGCCAGGACTACTGTCTCCGGTAATGATACCAGAAAATTGGGATCTATTGGTAATAGATTTAAAAGATTGTTTCTTTACAATTCCTTTGCATACAGAAGATGCTGAGCGATTTGCCTTTTCAGTTCCTTCTGTTAATAAGGCTGAGCCAGCACAAAGATATCATTGGGTCGTATTACCGCAGGGAATGAAGAACTCCCCAACAATGTGTCAAATTTATGTTGCTTGGGCCCTGCAGCCTTTACGATCACAGTTTCCTGAGTTGATTATCTATCATTATATGGATGACATTTTGATTGCAGGGAGGACACTCAATTACAACGATGTTTTAGCTCAGGTGACGAAGATTGTAGAGCAACGTGGTTTAAAAATTGCTCCAGAAAAGGTACAAAAGCATGAGCCTTGGAAATATCTGGGGTGGACAATCACGGGGAGTGCAGTGCGACCACAGAAGGTTGCCCTTAAAACAGAAATTACTACGCTAAGTGATGTACAGAAACTAGTGGGTGATATCCAATGGGTGAGGTCACTTTGTGGGATTACTAATGATGATTTACAGCCTTTGATTGATCATTTCGGTAATTGATGTAATTAATAAAAGATTAATTGTAATTATTGTAAATGTAATTGATAAAAGAGAGTTGCAACCAATACACCAAAAGGCCTTGACTGTTATTCAGGAGAAAATTTTGACGTGTCATGCATCTGGCTTTGTAGAAGAGTTGCCGATAACGTTAATGATAATAAATTCAGGTCAAGATCAAGTTCATCCCTTTGGGTTATTAGTTCAATGGGATGAAAAGAAAAAAAAAGCTTTAAGAATTTTAGAATGAATCTTTGTGTCAATCCGCTTACACAAAACAAATACAATGAGGGTTGCAGTCTTATCTCAAATTGTTATAAAGGGCAGAGCGCGATGTCAAGACATCACTGGAGTAGACCCAAATCACATCATTTTGCCCCTTACGCAGGACTATTTGATTTGGTTGTTGCGAACTTCAACAGACCTACAAATAGCCTTGGCATAGCTTAGCGGGGAAATAGCGAATTCTTACCCCTCATATCGCTTGTTACCACTTTTGTCTAACATCAAGTGGGAGTCATGTAGATTTTTGTCTGACAGTACGGTGGACAGCATAACGGTCTTTACGGATGCCGGGAAAAAATCCCGAAAAGCTGTTGTTGCCTGGGAGGAGACGCCTGGACAATGGAAAGACATTTAATTCAAGGGAAGTCATTTGACTCTCTGCAAACCCTTGAACTCACCACTGTTATTTGGGTTTTTGAAACATGGAATAACACTGCTGTTAATATAGTCTCTGACTCACTTTATGTAGTAGGCATTGTTTTGAGGGTGTATCGTGCAATTTTGAAGGAAATTTCGAATAAGTATTTGTATTTGTTATTGCAGAAGGTATATTTGTATTTGTTATTGCAGAAACTACTGAGACTCTTAGCAGAAAGAGAACATTCTTACTTTATTACTCATATCCGGAGTCATCTTAGTGACCAAGGGTTGGCCATTAGTAATAACCGAGCTGACCATTTAGTTGCACCGGCATGGACTGGTCCTTCTGTTGATGTTTTTGCACAAGCTCGACAGTCTTATGCCTTTTTCCATCAATCTGCTAAAATGTTAGCGAAGCAATTTCACTTACCTCTGGGAGATGCCCAGGGAATTGTGAAATCTTGCCCTGATTGCCAAAAAGTTGATCTTGGTATTGGGATGGGAGTCAATCCTAAAGGTTTGAAGTCTTTGGAACTGTGGCAAATGGATGTCACTCATGTACAACAGTTTGGACGCTTAAAATATGTGCATGTTGTTATAGATACTTTTTCTACGGCCGTTTGGGCCTCTGCTGAAACTGGTGAGGCAACAAAACGTTATCAGACATCTATATGTATCCTTTGCTGTTCTAGGAGTGCCTCAGTCCATCAAGATGGATAACGGCCCCGCTTATTCTTCTGCTCGCTTTCGACAGTTCTGTGGACAATGGGGCACCCGACATATTACTGGTATCCCTCATAACCCTACGGGTCAGGCAATAGTGGAACATTGCCATTTAGTATTAAAGGCTCTCCTTGAGAAACGAAAACGGGGAGGAAGGGAGTCCTCCACAGGACCGGTTAAGTAAGGCTGTATATGCCATGAATTATTTGCGCCTTACAGGAGATCATACAGAGCCTCCGATATTAATACATGAAAAGGCTTTAGCAGACTCTGAAGCTTTGGAACCTTCCCAAAAAATTTTGGTGGAATTCAAGAATTTGAACACTGGAGGATGGGAAGGGCTGGCAGAGGTGAAACTAAGTGGTCGAGGTTATATGTGTTTACTTACAGGTACCGGAGTGCGTGGGGTACTGGCCAGATGGGTTCATCCATGGAAACAAATGCCTCCAAACGCGGACTCACATGATGCTGTTTGTGATATGAGTTTTGGTTTGGGAGATTGTACTACTTCATTTTATTTTAGGCTAACTTCACCAGATTTTAGTAGCAATGTCATTTCATTTTTGAATCTTCTAGTGGTTGTTGTTAATTTTTCTCATATATTGGTGAGGAGTGGAAAAAACCAACACAGTTATGAGAATGAGTGTGCCTTTTCAGAGGCCGAGAGTTGCTGTGGAGAGTGAGAGCAGCTCCTCATACAGAGAGCACCCCCACTCCTGCCTCCGCAGCCGCTTCTTGCCCCCCCACGCACAAGGGCACAACTCAGATACGGCCGGTGAGCATCGCCAGTGTATCTGCGACAGCTGCAGCTGCTGTCTCTACCCCCACAGACACTGCTGCTGCTCAGAAAATGAGCCCTGCTGCAGACACCACAGCAGAAAAAAAAAAAAAAGGGTGTGTGTTTGTGTGCCTTTGCTGTTTAAAGGCTTGGAATTCTGTCTCTAAACAATTTTATTAGGCCTTTTTGGGCCTCAATCTGGAAACCATGGAAGAAACCAGGACTCCACCGTGCCATGACTCGGGAGGGGTCTGGGGACGCTTTTGGGGCCCCCCGAGGAATTTTTGTCGGATAAGCCTCCTCTACCCCCTTGGCTCTATGCGCCAGTGGACACTTGACCTTCCTCATACTAAAAAGGTGTTTAAATCCTTCCACTGCAGTGTGAAATGTGCTTTTCGTATTGTGTTGCATTGATAACAGGCTTTTGTTAATGTTGTACTTTATGTGATCGTTTATATGTTGATTATGGGATCCCTCGTCTATATCTTGATTGTTGATTGTGCTGTTCTGTTGCACTGCTAAGCAGATGAACTTAACTTCTGGTATTTTAACACAGATGCTAAAAGATGTTAGAGTTTCAGACATGCAGTTTTACAATATCGTGCTGCCACTGACTTTTTATTGTTAGCTTTTAGGTTATGTTTGTGAAGACTTGGATGTAGTGTATCTGCATAAATTTATCTGATCATTCAGAGTCGATTCACAACCGAAAATGATTGATTAAGATAACATGAAAAAAATTAACTGTTGCATATACTGGGTTAAATGAATGGTTAAATCATTTAAGGATATGGGGATAGCTTAGAGATTTTTTCCCACACATTTCTTCTGTGAAATCCCCCAGATCCTCAAGCTCTCCTGCTCACACTCCTACCTCAGGGAACTTGGGCTTCTTGTCATCAGTGTTTGTTTAGCATTTGTGTGTTTTGTTTTTATAGTGGTGTCCTATGTGGAGATCTTCAGGGCTGTGCTGAGGATCCCCTCTGAGCAGGGACAGCACAAAGCCTTTTCCATGTGCCTCCCTCACCTTACTGTGGTCTCCCTTTTTTTCAGCACAGCCATCTTTGCCTACCTGAAGCCCCTCTCCATCTCCTCCCCATCCCTGGACCTGGTGATGGCGTTTCTGTACTCGGTGGTTCCTCCAGCAGTGAACCCCCTCATCTACAGCATGAGGAACCAAGAGCTCAAGGGCTGGCATCCCCAGCTGCACTTCGGGCCATTCTTTCTAGCCCAAGTTTTTTCCCTCTGTAAAGAAAAGCTCCACCATTCCCGGACCAGCCCTTCTGGAACTTCCAGGACTAGGACTTAGGAGAGGTGTTCCAGACCTCTGATAATTTTCATAGCCCTGCTCTGAACCCACGCCAACCGGTCCATACCTCTCACAGTTTAACACTGGCCCGACAATTAAATTCAATGACATATGGTCTCTATTAATCCCCCTCCCCTCCTTGATAAAGAAAGGAGAGAGAATAAGGGAGAGAGACTTATGGGTTGGAAACTAAACTAGACAGCTTTAGTGAAACAGTAATGATAAAAAGAAAAAAAAAATACTATATATACACAAATATACAGGAAAATTGATACTTCCCCCCTTTCTTCCAGTTGCTCTCACATCAACACTGAGGCTGCGGGGCAGCCCTGGGAAAGTCCAGGCTGGGCTCCTGGACTCAGCAGCAGTCGGGAACTGGAGGTAGGAACACAGAGATTCAGGCTAGTATGGATCAGGACCACAGGCAGACAAACAGAGAAAATCCTCTCAGGATACTGAAGCAAACAGGAACAGATGAAGAAGGGGAGGAAGGGAAGGGGTTTGACCCTCGTGATCCCTCACATTTATACTGAGTATGACATGTATGGGATGGAATACCCTGTTTGGTCAGTTTTGGTCATTTATCTTGTCTGTTCCTCATTAAAAGTGGATTGTAGGTGTGACCTTCTTTCTCCTTTTCTCTTTCTGGAGCACAAGATGTTCAGAACCGAGCAACAGCCTTGGCTCTGCAGATCATACTCCAGCAGTAACTATAAACATGGAGTTTTATCAGTCCTAGAAGCAGACATTGACTGAGAAACTTGCTGTTAATTTCAGCAAGTGCAGCTACTTGCAAGAGACTTATCTGAAAACAAAATTGCAAGAGAGAAAATTAGCTTTATCCTGGCCCAAACCAGGACATTCCTCCCCTTATTCCATAACACTGGTGTCATGCTCCGGTCATTACTTTCACTTATCCCTAAATATGCTCCTACACAAATTATTACTCTCTATATATACTAAAACCTACAAAGTAATTTAGTCAATGATTGCAGATGTTCATCTATTGTAGAAGATTATAAAAACAGGAAGCAATTGTCACAGTTCATGTCCATGGTCCACAAGTTGAAGGTTGTAGAAGGCTGAAGGTTCAAGGAAGTTACTGGATGCCAGTTCTGGTTTCATCACCATAACATTATCCTGAAAAACAGTCATATAACACTGTTAATTTATGCAACAATTCACAAAACAGCAATTAATGTGGAGCATGAATTCACACTCTCCAAAATTCCATGCTCTACTGACTGAGCTAATCAAGCACAAATAAGGTATTCTCACCCAGTGTTAGATTCCCCTGTAGTACACATTGTACTTCTCCATCTTCCATCATCACCCACCAAGTGTGTCCAGGCCTTTGAGCAAAAGCAACCCCATAAATGGGTTTACCTTTTCCTGAGGAAGGAAAAACCTAAACTGTTTTTCTCAGCAGATTCTTTTCATGCACCACAGGCACTCTGCCCCCAAAGGTGGAAGGTCTGACTGAGCAGGACCAGCTCGATTGATGGAAGCCCTGGTGATAACTAACCAGTTGGCTTGTGCCATGTGCTTGTCCCTGTTTTTAAAGGTTCCACCACCCATTGCCTTTAAGGTACTTTTTAACAGTCCATTATACCTATATATCGAAATAAGATGGAGTGGTGGACACTCTAGTGGACTCAGCCCAGAATGAAAGAGTGGTAACATTTCCCAAATTAAAACTCAGTGTGTAATTATCAACAAAATTCTTTATCTCTGTATGAAACACTGAACCAAGTATCACGCTGTATATCGGTATTCAAGACCATATCACAACTGCAGTTTTCAAGCAGCTCTTACCACAGAGCAACACGAATCCCAGCTATATAAGCACAGACACATACCCGAATACCAAAGTTACAGCATTATAACTTTAATTTCCAACCCTGTGAAATTTCCATCGGAAAAAGTTTTATTCCCACTCAGCAGAGCCATGACAGCATCTTCATATTCTCGTGCTGTTTTAATCACATCACCCACAGTTGGTTCCATTTCTCCAGGAACCCATAACATTACTGATAGTGTATGGTTAAATGGGGAGGGTGCAGCATGCACAAACCTTTGCCTCATAGGCTTAGGACATGGCATGTGATAAGGATCTACAGTTTCATCATGGGTATAGATCACATCTCGTACAGCCAATTCTTTCAAATACCTGATAGCTTGTCCAAGTGTGGGTGCTTTGACCTGTGGGCAGTCTATTTCCTCTTTATAGGGATATTTCCTATGTGTATGAAATGTGTAACCTATGTGTATCTCCTAGGTGTATGAAACACCACTGTGCCATGTACCACACTGTTGAAGACCATATCACAACTATGGTTCGTAAGGAGCTCTTATTAAGAATGAACCACAGAGCAACACTAATCCCTGCTAAAAAGCCACAGATCACATACTCTGAGTACCAAAGGTACAGCATGATTGGTTTGATTTCCAACCCTGTGAAATTTCCAAAGAAATAGTTCCTGTTCATCGGATCCATCTGGGTATCCTCCCACTGAAGTAAAAATTCAAACTTTTCATATAAATGAGTTGAAATGTGAACTCAGCTTGAGCTAATAAGCTTAAGCCCCACGTGGGTCGCCAATAAATCTGTCAGGGTTAAACACTGGGCCTGTAATTAACCGAATGACAGAAGCTCTCTATTAATGCCCCTCCCATCCCTGATAAAGAAAGGAGAGAGAATAAGGGAGAGAGACTGATCGGTTGGAAACTAAACTACACAGCTTTAATGAAACATTATTGATTAAAAGGAAAAATTACTAAATATATACAAATACATAGAAAACTGGTACCATGATTTTCCCCCCTCACTCCCACAAGTGTCACGTCACCACCAAGGCTTCAGGGCAGCCCTTGGAAAGTCCAGGCTGGACTCCTGGGGTCAGCAGGCCTGGTTTAATCCCAGATCCGTTGTAGTTGTGATGGTGGGGTGATCATTGCCATCTTGAGTACTTCCCTCCTTGTCCTTCAGTTGAAAGCCTTTTAAAAACATTTTAAAGGAGCTGCAGGCATGGACAGTGTAGGACAGCCTGCAGGAGAGGTGGCCATGGGCTCTGGAAGGCTGAAAGGCCCAACAGGACCAACGGCTTTGTCACCTCAGACCTGGCAGCTGCCTCCACCACCAAGGTCTGACAGGAGTAATCTTGTCCTGAGGCTCTGGACTTTCTTTCCCCTTCTGGGGGAGGTCAGAATGTGTCACATTTTTTTTTGATTACTCATTTTCATACTTCTCTGTCCCCAGGAAGAGTCCCGACTCAAAAGTTAGGGATGGGCTCTGCCTTCCCATTGACTATAGTTCAGAGTTTGTCCTCAATGCTTCATTAATAAACAAATAACGAAAAACCCTTGGATTCAGAGCCACCTTTACAGATCCTTTGCCTCCCAGCAATCATGGCCTCCAGTGATCTGCTGTAACAAGGCCATGGGGAGGTTCTGAAAGCAATGGCCCTCAGTGAGGCCAATCAATGCTTCAAGGTACTTTCAGGTTCCATTCTGACTTCTGGAGCACTTTGTTCATTCATCTCTCAGCACCTGAGGATCATGGACTCAGCACCAAACACACCCTGGGGCTCATTGATATACAGAGAGCAATAAAGGGTCATGGCTCTCCATGGGATATTCTTCACATCATCAAGATTTGTACAGCTAATTGGAGAGGTTTTCACACTGTAGTAAAGGAGCAAAATTTGATACTGTGCTTAATGAAAACTGTTTGTAGCACTTTTGGGGTTTTCGATTTATGTTATTTTTTAAATTATATTTTAAAAGATCATCTCATAATTTTCAGTTTAGAGAAGAGGTGACAGAAGTTCCCTGAGGGCTGACACTGTGTGGGCAACTTTACTTCTCACCTCCCCAGCCCCACCATTTCTGTCATGTCCCACCTGGGACTTCCATCCCTGGTCCTTGCATCAGACTTCTCCTCTCCTCTCTGCAGCTGGAAGTTACAGCTCCACTGCACCACCTCCCCACCTGCTCTCTTTAGAGAACTGACTGCACACGGGCCACAGCAGAAGTTTTCCTTTGTGCAAGCCAAGAAAAGTCAAACAGAGAAAGTGAAGAAGAATCTGAGGAGAAAATGGCTTAGAGAGACCAGATGGGAAAAGAGAGCTGTGGTCATCATGACAGAGGTGGCTAAGAGAGAATCAGGCTGCTGAAAGACAGGAGAGCTTTTGAACACCTGCTGCTCAAAGCAGCAGCCCAGAGGAGAGGCATCTGAATAAACAAAGAGCAGGAGAAGAGGACAATTGGAGAGGAATGGGAATGGCCTTTGTCTGCACAGTCTGTGTCTGGAAAGGTGACTTTAGAAATGGTCCCTGTATCACCACCACCAGCAGAAGTTTCTGTTGAGGCTCTGCAGTTGGTTTCGTCTTGACCCTTCTTGGTGTAGTAGGGAGGTGTTGTTCATTTTTCCTACAGTTTTTCATTGCTCATCTTCACACCCCACTGCCCCCAGGAAAAGTCCTGACCCGCAAGTGAGGGATGGAATCTGATTTCCCATTGCCTGGGGTTCAGAGTTTGGCCTGACTGATCCATAAAATACATAAATAAATAAATACATAAACACACAAACAAATAAATTATCTGTTGCTTCAGAACCACCTTTACAGAATCTTTTCCTCCCTGCAATTATGGGCCCTCCAGTGACCTTCTCTAACAAAGTATCTGTGGAGGCTTTGTCAGTAATGGGACCCAATGGGCCAATGAATACTTTAAGATAATTTGGGTGTTGCGAGACTGAACCTTTCTGTAGGGATCGATGCCTCAAGGTCTAATTAGGTGTAGCAGTTTAGACTTGTGAGTTGTGCTCTAAGTCTAGTCACTCACGTAGTGGAACTAGCAAGATCAGACCGTGGCTCGAAGAGCTACCAGCCTCTCTCGTGACTAGCCCAAGAGTGAGCTAGTCTGTGGGTGTGAGCCTCACCTTTTATTGGCCCCCTGGTCTTGCACCATGCTCAAATAGGGGGCCTGCCCTAACTGGGCACAGGTGGATTTGATACCAGCTCACACCCACTTCTTGGTAATCAGAGGCATTTGATGCTCTTGTTCCACTACATTCCCCCCCCCCCCCCTTTTTTTTTTTTTTTTTTGTGAATAAACTCGATACAACAAAAAGTGCTAATCCCTCTCACCTCTTTTTTTTTTTTTTTTTTTTTTTTTTTTTGTTGGGGGGGGGCACCACCAACAAGTAAGAAGAGTCATGTAATGTCTAGGCAAATTTGTCCGGATTAATTAATTCGAACTGCTGGATGCTGCACCGTTGTTCTTTAAAGGTCTGTTTGTGGCAGGGCGTGTCCACTTACTGGGTACCCAGAGAGGTCCGGAGTCTGTTGAGACACAGCTATAACCTCTCCTGGTAAACAGTAGTGGTTTGGGCCCTGCCCACTGGCCTGTAGATGGGTCTTTGTAATGAATCTGGATGTCCGGCATGCGGTTGATCTTCTGGGATGAGTAGTGTAGCAGCACAGGGGGTTGTTGTGAGTCACGGCTTGGGCTAAGAAAATTTAGCGTAAACAGTACCTTGCCAAGCCGCATCTGCGGGTCCATCTCTTTGCTGTCTTTCTGTTTTTGCAAGTACGTCTTCAGGGTGCGATTAGCTCTTTCTACTATCGCCTGGCCTGAAGACGAGTGGGGGATTCCTGTGATGTGTTTTACCCCCCAAGTAGCAAAAAATTGTTTGACTTTCCCGCCTGTATAGGCGGGTGCATTGTCGATTTTTACTACTTGGGGGACCCCCATGACAGCGAAGCAATTAGTTAGATGACGGACCACATGTAACGCTTTTTCCCCCGTTTGAGCTGTTGCCCAGAGCATGCCCGAAAAGGTATCAATCGTGACATGAACATATTTCAGACGTCCACATTCTGAGACGTGGGTGACATCCATCTGCCAGATTTCATAGAATCATAGAATCCTTGGGGTTGGAAGGGACCTCAAAAGATCATCTAGTCCAACCCCCCCTGCCAGAGCAGGGCCACCTAGAGCACTTCGCATAGGAACGTGTCCAGGCGGGTTTTGAATGTCTCCAGTGAAGGAGACTCCACGACCCCCTGGGCAGCCTGTTCCAGGGCTCTGTCACCCTTACAGTAAAAAAATTTTTTCGAATATTCAACTTGAACCTCCTATGCTCCCATTTACACCCATTACCCCTTGTCCTATCACTGGTCACCACTGAGAAAAGCCTAACTCCATCTCCCTGACACTCACCCTTACATATTTGAAAACATTGATGAGGTCACCCCTCAGTCTCCTTTTCTCCAAACTAAAGAGACCCAGCTCCCTCAGCCTTTCCTCATAAGGGAGATGTTCCACTCCCTTAATCATCTTTGTAGGATTTCTCCGCTTGCAGTCTGCGTGGGTTGACTCCTACTCCCAGGGCTGGGCCAAATTGCGTGCATTGAGGGCACGCTTTAACAATCCCTTTCGCGTCTTCCCACGGAATGGAATTGCAAACATGCACTTCAATGCCCTGGCATTCTGATGGAATAGAGAGTGGCTGTTTTGAGCCTTTGCGAACTGACTGACGGGATTCTGGAATCCTAGGCTGACCAGGGAGTCAGCCTTTGCATTTCCTTCACCCTGTCCCAGAGAGGTTTTATGGCTTCTGATGTGTAGTATGCAGCATGGTTCCGTTCGAATTTTTGGCACACGTTGTAGCGTAAGGAAGAGCTCCCATAGCCGCTTATTTTGTACCGGCTTGATAATAGCATCCTCGATACGGTTCGCAACTCCGACTGCATATTGCGAGTCGGAGACAATGTTAAGGGGAGCCTGTCGCCATTGCGTTAGGGCCCAGATAATAGCCAGCAATTCCAGAGTCCGTAGATTATCTTCCGCAGTGCCCGGAATCAGGTGTTGTTTCCACCGACCCTTATCCTACCATACGCAGGCGGCCGTTTTCGACCTCACTCCGGCATCGGTGAAAACTGTGATACCAGGCACTGGGCGCTCTGAAACGATCGGACGCTCAATCCAATGAAGCTGGCTGATGGTCTGTAAACGCTTATGTGTTGGGCCTCCATGGCGGACTTCCCCAGAATATCCAAATAGAGCAAGTTGTAGAGGCACGGAGCGTTGCAGTAGCCAGTCAAAGTCGATTGCTTTTATGGGGATGCTGATCCATCCCGGCTCTTGACCGTCTACCTCCAGGCAACGCTGCCGTCCCTTACGTATCAAGAATGCTATTATCTCAGTCTGTTGCCATATACCTTTCTGCGGCGTGTGCGATGGAAATAGCCATTCCAAGATGGCTATGGAGCCTGGTCTCAGGGAGCTCTGATTGCGTTTTCGGTTATCGTTTTTGCAGTTGTCCTTTTGCCAGTTAAAGTCTTGTAATAACAGGGCGAATGGGAATGATGGGTGATTACATATCCAGATGCCGATGGGTTGTGTGGCATCTCGCCGATCCGCATAGCCGGTTGCCAGTTTATGGACGACCTGTTTTAACGCATTAGTGTGGCTATCTGTCCAGTTCACTAACGCATTTGGATGCGTGCCCCGCAACAATGACAAAGAGGGGTGGATGTCTGCGTTGGTGAGGCCTACAATGGGTCGAACCCATTGGAGCTCGCCCACTAGCTTTTGGGCATCGTTCCATGTTTTAACCGAACTTATTACCTCCAGTTTCTGTGGTCTCACCATGGCGTCGGTAACTTTCCACCCTAAGTAGCTCCAGGGCGATTGGGTCTGCACTTTTTCCGGAGCAACTATTAGTCCCTTCGTCTTCAGTCGGTTGGTCAGGATTTGACTGAAGTCGTCAGGGAGCGGGGCTTCTTGGCAGAATAGTATGTCGTCCATGTAATGGTATGTTAGTGTATTTGGCATTTCGTCACGGATCGGCAATAGCGCCCATGCCACATACATTTGGCATAATGTCAGAGAGTTTTTCATCCCCTGTGGCAGCACTACCCATTCATACCTCTTTGCAGGTTCACTTTTGTTGATGGAAGGGATGGTGAATGCGAAGTGCATTGTATCTTCTGGATGTAAGGGAATATTGAAGAAACAGTCTTTGAGGTCAATGACCAGAAGGTGCCAGCCTCTTGGTAGCATCGTAAGTAATGGTAACCCAGGTTGGAGGGCGCCCATTGGCCACATCTGGTTATTGACCTTTCGTAAATCCTGTATTAATCGCCATTTTCCTGATTTTTTCGGAACAACAAAGATAGGTGTGTTCCAAGGACTGAGTGATGGCTGGATGTGTCCTGCATCCAGCTGTTCTTTTACTAGTCTATTAGCAATTTGTAGCCGCTCTTTTGGTAGAGGCCACTGCTCTACCCAGACGGGGGTGTCTGATTTCCATTTCAGTCTGGGGGTTGGTGGCACTACTGCAGTGGCCCTTACTGAAAATTTTGAAGAGATCGGGTGGGCTCAGGGATGGAGAGGACGGCTCCTAGCTGACTCATTACTTCTCTGCCGATCAACCCTCCTAGTTGCCCTGGCAATGACAATACATAGGGACGCACGGTTACCTTCTGTCCTTCAGGAAACTGTAGTTGCACTGGTTCTAGGGCCTGAAGGGGGGTGGAACCACCACCTACTCCCTGGACGGCATCACGGGCAGTGACAAGTTTCCAGTGACGAGGCCATACGTTGAGGTTGATGATTGTGACATCAGCCCCCGTGTCCATCATCACGGAAAGTGTCTTTGCCTCTTTTCCGGCGATCATCTTCACGACAATAATGGGCCTGGTCTTCATCTGTTGCACTAAGTTTACTAGAGTGCCTCCAGATGATCCAAAGCCCCGACCGCCTCGTGCCGTGGGGACGTTCTTTCCCAAATTCATTTTTGGGAGGAGGACCAATTGTGCTATCCGGGTTCCCGCTTTGATTATCAGGGGAGGCGTCAACGTGAAACACGTGATCATTATCTCCCTGTAGAATCCGCGTCTATAACCCCTGGGAGCACAATAAGTCCTGCGACTCCTGTAGATGAACGTCCCATTAACAAGGCTCCTATCGTGCTGTTTCCTGATGTATAGGTCCGTGTATTCCCGTCGGTAACCGGTAAATCTGAGTAGTCGCCAATGTAATGTCTATTGCACAGGGCACATCGATGCCCAAGCTTCCCCTTGTGGCTGGGGCGGGAAGCCGTTGTATAGCGCTGGCCCGGCTACTTGTGTCGTGGCGCGGGGGCCTTGCGCGCTGCGTCTGCCGTTTTTTGCGAATCTGCAAGCCCGGTTGTTATGATTATCTCTTTGGCAGCGGTCGCACCACACTGTAGCCGAGCAGTCTCTCGTCAAGTGGCCTGTTGTCCCACACCGGAAGCAGACGGGGGTGGATTTCCTTGGTCGGTTTCTCCTTTTGAACCGATTACCCCTTCCGTCCAGCCTCTGTGCCACTGCTGCGAGGAGCTTCTGTGTGGGTTCCAGAGCGGCAGCAAAGGCACTGGCCATTCCTTGATGCTGCTGTGTCTGGGTGGCCCTGGAAGCTACCTCTAGCATGTCCGAAACGCCAGCTGTCTTCGGTAGTGTGGAAAACAGTGACTTCATTTTCGGATTTGCGTTTTCAAACGCCAGCAATTTAAACATTGATTCCCTTTGCTCAGCTCCCAGCTCGGACTGAGCTGTGACGGACTGCCAGAGCCTATCGACAAAGTGTTGGTATGGCTCATTCATCCCTTGTTTAACAGCAGTAAACGAAGGGAGTGGAGTGGGCTCGGGAACCACGTTAAATGCTTGGGGCCAAATACGCCACGATGTGATGGAGCACAGTCGGGAACTGGAGTTGTACTTGAACGTCCTGCAAACCGTCCCGCGCCCGTGAGCATCTCGCCGGTTATCCCTGACAATGGGTCACCGGGTGCTCGAGGGCGGGTTGCCTCTGCTTGGGCCAGGCGTTCCCACTCTTTAAGCCAAACAATCTGTTGGGAGGGGGTGAGTAGATACCTGGCCAAATTTCGGCAATCGTGGGGACAGTTGGTGTCCGCGTGAACAACCAGTCCAGGACGGCCTGACCACTCTCCGATTTTAACCCCCCTCTCTCAGGGTCTTCTTGGCTTGTTGTAGAGTTTTCCAGCTATGTTGTTCGAATATAGGCGGCCCATTGTTATCATATATGATGGGGCAAGCAACAGTGCTGGCCTCCCATTCCCTTCGAGGATGGCATCTCGGATGATTCCGGACCATCTTCCGGGTCGGGGTTTACCAGCACCCTTTGATGCTAGGGTTGGTCTGCCTCAATAACAGTGGGGCGAATCTTCTTCATCGTCAGGGAGGGCGGATGGGTCTCAATAACCGCATCCTCGATACGTTCGCAACTCCGACTGCATATTGCGAGTCGGAGACAATGTTAAGGGGAGCCTGTCGCCATTGCGTTAGGGCCCAGATAATAGCCAGCAATTCCAGAGTCGTAGATTATCTCCACAGTGCCCGGAATCAGGTGTTGTTTCCACCGACCCTTATCCTCCATACGCAGGCGGCCGTTTTCGACCTCTCCAGCATCGGTAAAAACTGTGATGCCAGGCACTGGGCGCTCTGACACGATCGGCGCTCAATCCAATGAAGCTGGCTGATGGTTTGTAAACGCTTATGTGTTGGGCCTCCATGGCGGACTTCCCCGGAATACCCGAATAGGGCAAGTTGTAGAGGCGCGGAGCGTTGCAGTAGCCAGTCAAAGTCAATTGCTTTTATGGGGATGCTGATCCACCCCGGCTCTTGACCATCTACCTCCAGGCAACGCTGTCGTCCCTTCCGTATTAAGAACGCTATCATCTCGGTCTGTTGCCAGATACCCTTCTGTGGCGTGTGCGATGTAAATAGCCATTCCAAGATGGCTATGGAGTCCGATCTCAGGGAACTCTGATCGCGTTGTCGTTTATCGGTGTCACGGAAATATTCCCCATTTTCCTTATTCCAGCTGAAGTCCTGGAGTAGTAGCGCGAATGGGTATGATGGATGGTTGCATACCCAGATCCCAATGGGTTGTGTGGCATCCCGCCGATCCGCGTAGCTGGTTGCCAGTTTGTGGACGACCTGCTTTAATGCCTTGGTGTGGTCATCGGTCCAGTGTACTAATGTACCTGGATGCGTGCCCCGTAACAGTGACAAGAAGGGGTGGATATCTGAATTGGTAAGACCTATTATGGGTCGGACCCATTGGAGTTCACCCACTAATTTTTGAGCATCGTTCAAGGTTTTGATTGAACTTATTACTTCCAGTTTTTGAGGTCTTACCATCGCGTGGGTAACTTTCCACCCCAAGTAGCTCCAAGGTGATTTCGTTTGCACTTTTTCTGGAGCCACTATTAATCCTTTGGTCTTTAGTCGGTTGGTCACTGTTTGACTGAAGTCTTCGGGGAATGGGGCTTTTTGGCAAAACAGTATGTCGTCCATATAGTGATATATTAATGTATCTGGCATCTCATTGCGGATTGGCGATAATGCCCAGGCCACGTACATCTGGCATATCGTTGGGGAATTTTTCATCCCCTGTGGCAGGACAACCCATTCGTACCTTTTCGCAGGTTCACTTTTGTTGATTGAAGGGATGGTGAACGCGAAGCGCGCTGTATCTTCTGGATGAAGGGGAATATTAAAGAAACAGTCTTTAAGGTCAATGACCAGAAGGTGCCAGTCTCTTGGTAGCATCGTAAGTAAGGGCAGCCCAGGTTGGAGGGCGCCCATTGGCCACATCTGGTTATTGACCTTTCGTAGATCTTGTATTAATCGCCATTTTCCCGATTTTTTGGGGACCACAAATATTGGCGTATTCCATGGGCTTACTGATGGTTGGATGTGCCCCGCATCCAGTTGCTCTTTTACTAAGTTTTTTGCAATTTGTAGCCGCTCTCTCTGTAAAGGCCACTGCTCCACCCAGACGGGGGTGTCTGACTTCCATTTTAGTCTGGGTGTTGGCGGCACTCTTGCAGTGGCCCCTACTGAAAATTCTGGAGGGATCGGGTGGGCTCGGGAATGGAAAGGACAGCTCCGAGTTGACTCATTACTTCTCTCCCGATCAAACCTCCGAGTTGTCCAGGCAAGGATAATACATAGGGACGTACGGTTACCTTTTGACCTTCGGGAAACTGTAATTGCACGGGTTCTAGGGCCTGAAGGGGAGTGGAACCACCACCTACTCCCTGGACAGCATGACGGGCGGTAACAAGTTTCCAGTGACGAGGCCACACGTTGAGGTTGATGATCGTAACGTCAGCCCCTGTGTCCATCATCACGGAAAGCGTCTTCATCTCCTTTCCAGCTATCATCTTTATGATGATGATGGGCCTGGTCTTCATCTGGTGCACTAAATTTACTAGAGTGCCTCCAGATGATCCAAAGCCTCGATCGCCCCGTGCTGTTGGGACGTTCTTTCCTATAGTCATTTTTGGGAGCAGGACTAGTTGCGCTATCCGGGTTCCTGCTTCGATTATCAGGGGAGGCGTCAACGTGAAACATGTAATCATTATTTCCCCTGTAGAATCTGCATCTATTACCCCTGGAAGCACAATAAGTCCTGCGATCCCTGTGGAGGAACGTCCCATTAACAGAGCCCCTACCGTGCCATTTTCCCGATGTATGGGTCCGTGTATTCCCGTCGGTAGTCGATAAACTTGGTTAGTCGTTAACGTTATATCTATTGCGCAGGGGACATCGAAGCCCAAGCTCCCTCTTGTGACTGGGGCGGGGAGTTGTTGTAAAGCGCTGGCCCTGCCACTTGTGTCATGGCGCGGGGGCCTTGCGCGTCCGTTTTTTTTGTACCAGCATGCTCGGGTGTTGTGATTATCCATCTGGCAGTGTCACACCAGACGGTGGCTGAACACTGCCTCGCTGAGTGGCCCGAAGTCCCGCAACGATAACAGACGGGGATGGAATTTCTCGGTCGACCTCTCTTCTTAAAATGGTTTCTTCTTTCACCGAGTTTCTGTGCTACTGCCGCAAGAAGCTTTTGGGTGGGCTCTAAGGCGGCAGCAAAAGCATTGGCCATCCCTTGGTGCTGCTGCGTCTGGGTGGCTCTGGCAGCAACCTCTAGCATGTCCGAGACCCCTGCTGTTTTTGGTAATGTAGAAAATAGCTATTTCATTTTTGGGTTGGCGTTTTCAAATGCCAAAAGTTTGAACATCGAGTCCCTTTGTTCGGCCCCTAATTCAGATTGAGCCGTGACAGACTGCCAGAGTCTGTCAACGAAGTGTTGGTATGGCTCGTTTAATCCTTGTTTCACAGCGGTGAATGAAGGGAGCGGGGTAGGCTCTGGGACTACGTTAAACGCCTGGCGGGCCAAGCGCGCCGTAATATGATGTAGTACGGCCGGGAATTGGAGCTGGACCTGTATGTCCGCGTACTGTCCTGCGCCCGTGAGCATTTCACCGGTTACCCCTGCTAATGGGTCACCGACTGCACGCGGGCGGTTCGCCTCTATATGGGCCAGGCGTTCCCACTCCTTTACCCATACAATCTGTTGGGATGGAGTAAGTAGGTACCTGGCTAGATTCCGGCAATCATGAGGACAGTTGGTGTCCGCGGTGAATAGCCAGTCTAAGATGGCTTGGCCGCTTTCCGATCTTAATCCCCCCTCCCTCAGGGTCTTTTTCGCCTGTTGGAGTGTCTTCCAGCTATGCTGCTCGTAGATGGGTGGCCTGTTGTTGTCATACAGGATAGGGTAGGCTATGGTGTTAGGCTCCCAATCTCCTTCGATGATGGCATCACGAATGATGCCGGACCATCTTCCGGGTCGGGATTTGCCGACGCCCTGGTTGGTTTGCTTTGACAACAGTGGTGCTGGTATGTTTTCTTCATCATCATCATCGGGGAGGGAGGGTGGGTCCCGGTAAGTGTTAAATGATGACCGTTGTTCTAGGTTCAGTATTCTTTTCTCCAGGGATTTCATTGCTTGGGTGGATTGTTCTAGCAGTGCTTTTATCGTTGATTCTGGCCCAACGGGTATGGTCGATGGAGTGACTGCTGTTTTGTCACAGTTATTTTCTGGGCTGGGAGGTAACAGTAGGGACGGTTTTACATCACTACTAGAGCCACTTGTTGATGTCTTTACATTATCTGAAGCCTTTTCTTCCTTTAAACCAAGGTCGGAGAGGAACTCAGCTACAGTATGATGTACTTTCCCTCTCATGCCCTTGACGGCGAAGCTGTTGTCGCTTAGAATAGGGAATGCCTTCTGGGCTCCTTCATCCTCGGGCGGCAGTGGGGGTGCCGAGGGAACCACGCTGGTATCTACCTCAGGAGGCGGTGTTTTAAAAAGCTGCTGTTTGGTGGTACTGCCGCTATTGCGGTGACGGCAGCCCTGGCCTCATTCTTTACCCCTTCTAGGGCGTTAGCCATTACTTTCCAGGTGGCCTCTACCCCCGTTATGCTCTTTTGAACCTCCTGTTCGTGGAGTTCATTTAGTAAGTCTCCGACCTCCCTCCAAAGTGCTCGAGCGGTGATGGCAGATGGGGAATAGGAAGGTCCCTGTGCAGAGGGGTGCTGGAGGAGAGTCCCATTTTTAGTAATAATTGGAGGATAATGGATTCTCCTACCCGAAAGCCGGTTGTTGCTTGTCCTGGGTCAGGTCCTGTTCCTTCTTGATTCGACAGAGGTTTGGGCTAGACCGGGGTCTATGCCCGCATTCTCCACCAGATGTAGCCGGAAAGGAGTCTCTTGTCCGAGATCGAAGTGTCAATATGGTAGTATAGACTCAAGATGTGGTTGAGTCTATTGCCCACAGCGTGGAACTAGCAAGATGGTCTGCTGCTACGGAAGCAACCAGCCACTCTCTCAACTAGCTCCAGAATGAGCTGCCTCGGTGGGTGTGAGCCTCACTATTTATTGGCCCATGGTCTTGCACATGCTCCATAGGGGCCCTGCCCTGGCTGGGCACAGGTGGAGTTGATAGCGGCTCACACCCACTTCTTGATGATCAGAGGCACCTGGTCGCTCTGTTCCACTACAGAATTGTATATTCAACTGGTATTGGTGCAGAGTGTCTCTGCAGGAGACATGGACGGTGAAGAAAAACATTTGATGTCCAACACTCCATGGAGAACATTGCTCCTTACCTCCCAAACACAACATTGCTCTCATTGGCTCCCTGGGAAGGCTCTGGGATAATTTGAACAACCTGCTGCTCAAAGCAGCACCCAGGGGAGAGGCATCTGAATAAACAAAGAGTAGGAGAAGGGGACAATTGGAGAGGAATGGGAATGGCCTTTGTCTGGCAGTCGTGTCTGAAAAGGTGACTTAGAATGGTCCCTGTATCACCACCACCAGGCAGAAGTTTATGTTTAGGCTCTGCACTAGTTTGCTCTTTGCCCCTTCTTGGGGTATCACGAAGGTGTTCATTTTTCCCACAGTTTTTATTGCTCATCTTCACACACCCACTGCCCCCAGGAAGTCCTGACCCACAAGTGGGAGGGGCTCTGCCTTCCCATTGCCTGGGGTTTCGAGTTTGGCCTGACAGATCCATAAAATACATGAATGCATAAATACATAAACACACAAATAAATAAATATCTGTTTCTTCAGAGTCACCTTTACAGAATCTTTGCCTCCCTGAAATCATGGCCTCCAGTGACCTTCTCTAACAAGTCTCTGGGAGGCTTTGTCAGTAATAGGACCCAATGGGGCTATCAGTACTTAAAAAAAGATAAATTGGTTAGGGTTTTTTTGGCTTTAACTTCTTAAGAGGGTTTTTATTTTTCAGTCTCCTGTCAGTACCTGAGGATCATGGGCTCAGTCCCTCTGGCACCATTGGCCCATTACAGCACTGAGCATCCATGTCCCCCTGTGGTGTTTTTAGTGTTCAAGACTTGCACAGCTAATCAGAGAGGTTCCAGTGTGGGGGAAGATTACAAAGAGCATCAAATAAATTTTTAAAAAGTTCAGTTTACTGGTTTTCAGTTTAGAAATTTATATTCAACTGGTATTGGTGCAGAGTGTCTCTGCAAGAGGCCTGGACAGTGAGGAAAAGCCTTTGAGGTTCATCACTCCTCACCACCCAAACACAACATTGGTCTCATTAGCTCCCTGGGAATGGTCTTGGAAAATTTGCCTCCACCATTTTGTCACCATCACCTCGTCACCACCATTGTCAGTGCCACCACTTCTACCCTCCATGCAGCAGCTGTTGCTCTTTCAGCTCACTCCTATCCCTACACTGCCGCTTCATACCCACTCACCCACCCCGCATGGCACCAGCATCATCGGGTCTCTGTAGGGAGCCCCGAGCGCTGGCAGCAATTGTCCTGTCACACAATGAGGGGATGGGGCATCGGCAGCGAGCCCGTTCCTGCCCTGCCTGCAGGACACCTTCCCTTAGAGGCAGGAGGAGCAATGCATGACAAGTATCCCTTTCCAAAAGCCTGCAGCAGCCTCTCTTTCCTACGGCAGCTGCTTTCTGCGCTGCCATCAATAACGCCCTGTAGGCTGCACTTTGCATTTCCCCGTAAGAAAGGAAATGGTCGATCTTGGCATCACCCAGCACAGATAGAATGTCGTCCACTTTGGAAGAAACAACACAAAAAGGGGGGGAAAAAACACTCCTCCTCTGCCAACCCCTTTCCTTATTACGTTCCTTTTTGTTTCCAAAAGCACATTGATCCTTCTTAGTTTCCTTCCAGGCCCTTTAGGCCGCACCCAATCTGTTCTTTAAACCACCATTATTGTCATGTTCCTTTTTTATGGCTTCTTCTCTCTTGCTAAAAAATCTCCAGGCTAGTAACACTTCCAGATTTCTACTATATGCTTTTCATAGTTTTTCCAATTTTTCCCTTATGTCTTTTGTATGTTGTTCCAAAACAAGGAGACTAATTGTTGGGTACCGTATTTTCCTATGCTGAATTTGGATGGTGACTCAGAGGGACCTGTTTTATTGCATAAAGTGTTCACCAATTAATCGTTTTAAGAGTTTCCTTTTCTATCCCTGTTTGGTTTTGGCCAGGATGAAGGTAATTTTCTGTCTTTGCTTTCAGCTAAGTTTTATATAGGTTGCTGGTACTTGCTGAAAATGAACAGCCAGTTTCTCAGACAGTGTCTGCTCCTAGGACTGATAACACTCAAAGTTTATAGCTACTGATAGAGACCTGGTGTGCAGAGCCAAGGACACTGCTGAGTTCTGAGGAACATTTTGCCCTCCGGATAGGAGAAAAGGAGTAAAGAGGTCACACCTGCAACCCTCCTTTAGGGAGGAATGGACAAGATAAATGACCAAAATTGACCAAACAGAGTATTCCAATCCATACATGTCATACTCAGTATAAATTGGAGGTATCATGAGGGACAAAACCCCTTCCTGCCTCCCCTTCTTCACCTGTCCCTGTTTTCTTCAGCATCCTGGTAGGATTCCCATCCATTCCTCTGCCTTTGGTCCTGATCCATACCAGGCCTGAACCTGTGTGCTCCTGCATCCCAGCCTCCTGACTGCTGCCTTGCCTTCCAGGAGTCCATTCCTGGCACTTTCCCAGGCTTGACCCTGCAGCCTGGTGGTAACGTGAGAGCTATTGGGGAGAAGAGGAGGAACGTGGCATCTAATTTTCCTGTATATTCGTGTTATATATTTAGTAATTTTTTACGCTTTTTATCATTACTGCTTTCAATAAAGGTGTATAGTTTTATGTTTTCCAACCCATATAGTCTCTCTCCCTTATTCTGCTCCTCCTTCCTTTACCGAGGAGGGAGGGGGATTAATAGAGGGCATCTGTAATTCGAGTTAAGTTGCCAGGCCAGTGTGAAAACTGTGACAGATTTATTGGCGCCCAACTTGGGACCTGAGATAATTAGCTATGAGCCCAGTTCAAATTTTGGACTAATTTTACCTGAATATTTTGAATTCTAGCTCCAGTGGGAGCATACCAATATGGCTTTGCTGAGTGAGAATCAGACCTCTTTCTCTGGAAATATAACAGGGTTGGAGATTAAACCAATTGTGACATACCTTTGGTATTCAGGGTATGTGATATATACTTTTGCAGCTGGAATGAGTGTTAATATGTGGTTCATTTTTGGTAAACACTGCATGAGTGTAGAAGGATGAGCCTTTCTTGCTCCTGAGGCTCGATAAGCTGCTGGCCTCTTCATTGCCTCACACCAGAGTGAGCTTCTCTCTGGGGGTGTGTGTCCCACCTTTATTGGCCCCCTGGTAATAGGGGGCCTGCCCTAACCAGGCACAGGTGGACTCACACCCACTCTTTGGAAATTCAAGGCACCTGGTTTATCTTGTTTCTCTCTACACATGAGTAAAGTAGCTGTGGTATGGTCCTGCATACTGGTATACAGCGCAGTACACGGTGCAGTGGTGTTTCATACAAGGATTTAAGAACTTTGTTGGTAATTGCATTTTCAGCCTTCTTTTCTGGAACTATGCCTCTCTTGGGCTGAGTTCACCAGATTCTAGTCAAAAATGGCATTATGCTTATTATAGTTTTGAACCTCCTGATTGTTGTAGTCAATCTTTTTCAGGTGTCTGTGAGTATTGACATGTGTTATCATATGTTGGTGAGGAGTATGACAACTAAAATTAGGGGAATGAGCACACCTGGTACAGAGAGCACCCCCACTTCCGCCTCCGCAGCCACTGCTCGCCCCCCACACACAAGGGCACAACTCTGATACGTCTGGTGAGCATTGCCAGTGATTTCTGCTACAGCTGCAGCTGCTGCCTCCCCCCACAGACACTGCTGCTGTTCAGAAAGCCAGCGCTGCTGCTGCTACTGCTGGAGGCACCAAAGCCTCTCCCCCTCAGCCCACACAGTTACTTGTTGACCCTGTAACTAGGAGAAAAGGAAAACAATGAAAATCAGAAGTGAGCCTTAACCCTTCAAGGTCTGAAATAGATGACCAGGTGATAGAGGAAATAGAGGATACTGCCTCCCCTCACAGAGCATCTAGAGCAGACTCTAAAGCAGAGTCAGCTGAGCAGGACTCAGACTCAGAATCTGCTCCGTCCTATTCCATGAGGGACTTGCGTACTCTGAGAAAAGACTACAGCCGTTTTTCAGGTGAACCACTTCTCACTTGGCTACTCCAATGCTGGAAGGAAGGGTCTGCTACCATAACATTAACTCAGAGGGAAGCCAGGCAGTTGGGATCCCTGGCCAAAGATGCAGATATTGATTGGACATTTGGGGAAAAGGCTAGAACCACCAGCCTATGGAGACGACTCCTGTCAGCTATAAGGGAGAGATATCCCTATAAAGAGGAAATAGACTGCCCACAGATCAAAGCACCCACAGCATCCTTAGCATAGACTACCTCAAGGGAGGTGATTTCGAGGACCTGGAAGGGTACCGGTGGTTCTTTGGTACTGCAGCTATAAAGGCTGAAAATGCAGGATGGCTGCATGCTTTGTTTGGCCTTTCAGATAAATCCTTTGTAGTGGGGTTGCTGAGAACTACAAACCAGCAGGTGCCAGTTGCTACTTCAATAGTGCATCGAAGACAATATCGCACCAAGAGAGGTGCTTTGATCCCCATTCACTAGCTGATCCGACAACTAGAGAGCCAAGGAGTGATCGGCAAGACTCACTCACCCTTCAACAGTCCTGTATGGCCAGTGCAAAAGCCTAACGGAGAGTGGAGGCTGACAGTGGACTATCGTGCCCTGAATGAGGTTATGCCACCACTAAGTGCTGCTTTGCCGGACATGCTAGAACTTCAGTATGAGCTGGAGTCAAAGGCAGCCAGGTGGTATGCTACTATTGACATTGCTAATGCAATTTTTGCTATTCCTATAGCACCAGAATGCTGGCCACAGTTTGCTTTCACCTGGAGAGGTGTCCAGTACACTTGGAATCGACTGCCCCAGGGGTGGAAACACAGTCCTACCATCTGCCATGGACTGATCCATGAAACCCTGGAAAAGGGTGGAGCTCCAGAACATCTACAATACATCGATGACATTGTGTGGGGTGACACAGCAAAAGAAGCCTTTGAGAAAGGTAAGAAGATAATTGAAACCCTTCTAGAGGCTGGTTTTGCTAATAAAGGAGCAAGGTCAAGGGGACCTCCGCAAAGAGATACAGTTTTCTGGGAGTTAAGTGGCAAGACGGACGTCGCCACATCCCAATGGACGTGATCAACAAAAGAACAGCTATGGCCCCACCAACTACCAAAAAAAACCTCAGTCCTTGGGCCCTTGGACCAATTCAAACAGGGCCAGACATTAAAAATGTGCTCAACACCGGAGATGGAGGTGATGGTCCTACATGGAGCCTCTGGCAGTAAGCTCCAGGAGAGACTTGAGGCCGACCTCTAGGATTTGGGGGTCGAAACTACAAAGGCTCCGAAGCCAACTACACAGCCAATGAAAAAGAGATCCTGGGCTGCATACGAAGGAGTTTAGAGCTGCTTCAGAAGTGATTGGCACTGAGGCACAGCTCCTCCTGGTGCCACGATTACCTGTACTGGGTTTTATGTACACAGGTAGAGCATCTTCCCTTCATCATGCTACCGATTCTACCTGGAGTAAATGGATTGCTTTACTCTCACAGAGAGCTAGGATAGGAAGACTCAATCGTCCAGGAATTGTAGAAGCAAACCCAGGCTGGCCAGAAGGCACACCCTTTGGAATGCCACAGAAAAAGTGGTAAAACGGGCTGAAGAAGCCCCACCATACGACCAACTACCAGAGAATGAGAAAAAAATATGCTCTTTTCGCTGATGGATCCTGTCATCAGGTAGGAGGCCGTCGAAGGTGGAAAGCTGCTGTATGGAATCCTACACAACTAGTTGCAAAAACAGCTGAAGGAGAGGGTTAATCAAGTCAATTTGCAGAGGTAAAAGCCATCCAATTGTCTGTGGACATTGCTGAACAAGAAAAGTGGCCGAGACTTTATCTCTATACTGACTCATGGATGGTAGCAAATGCCTTATGGGGTTAAAAGCAGTGGAAGCAAAACAACTGGCAACGTAGAGATAAACCTGTCTGGGCTGCTGAACTGTGGAAAGGCATTGCTGCTTGGTTAGAGAAACTTGATGTAAAAGTACGTCATGTATATGTGTGGGAAAACAGTCTGCGGAGGCTTAAGGATTCCATGTGCACATCAATATGATTGTATGAAATCGTTTATTCGCAACTTGCACTCACTTTATATAGAGAAGCCTTGTTTACACCATCTTATCAAGCAGGTGGCCTTGTACTCCAACCACACATACCATTCTCACGGAACCTTCTTCTCACATAATTATTTTCCTCTCCTGTTGACAATTAGTTATCTCTTTCCCATTAGCTTATTCTCAGGCCTCTAACTAGGCCTCAATAAGTATTAACCCAATGTAGCCTAAGTTGAAGTAAGTCAGGATTGCTCACAACCTGTATATTTCTGAACTGTTTCCCCAACATATTCCCCTTTTTGTTTTTTGAGCAATTCTGACTTATTTCATTACATAAGATAACATGCTAATGATATATTGTCATAAACAGCATACTAATAATGCAAAAGCAATAACATACCAATAATGCAAAAACAATAATAACATATATACTGATGCAAAAGCAATAATAACATACTAGTAATATAAAAGCAATAATAACATATATAACTGATAAACCTTGCTTAATTAAATCTGTAAGCCAACAAGCTAACTGGTATATTTTATGATTTTTATCAAATCTTACCAAAGGCTTTTCCTCTTGCTATGTGTGATACAAATGAAACAGCAAGAAACCCGAATTTCAAATTTTCCCTTATATTCTAGGCCTAATTCTTACATTGACCAGTTTGATCGCAAATGTTATTATTGATAACTCATTAGTGCTTTCATGAGGTCACGCTCTTTTTTCTTCTCATAAGGGTATACGCTCTTCCCTTGTCTTTTCCCTTTTTTTTTTTTTTTTTTTTTTTTGACTGTAATGAAAATAGTTTTATTATCAAATCATGTGCTCTAATGGTTTCAAAACTAAACTTAAAGAAATTTCTTTCTATCACACCACTCCCTGCATAGTATACAGTATTTTGCAATGCAGCTTTGAGCATCTTTTAAACTCTTCTCTTAAACAATAGATCAAATTATAATCAATGTGCCCATCAAAGTAGGTTGTTTTAAAATATCTGGAGTTTGCATAAAAGCAGAGTAGTGACACTACTTACTGAAGTTAAATTATTTTTATTTCATAGATAGCGAAAATCTCTTTTCAAGGAAAAGAAATTATCACTATCTTTCATGAGTAGCAGGTAACCCTCAAGTTATTACCTACCAAGACTCAGGCCTGGACATTTGATGCCCAGAACTATGTAAAAATGTTTCCCACTTCTGTTTCATACCTTTCAGAAGGCATTAGAGAAACTTTTCTCTTTTTTTGTCCTTTTAATGAGGCTATGTGGTGTCCTTTCCTCCCCCTCCCAGCAGGGCTCACAGCTACAGTATCTGCGGGGGCAGAGGCAGCACCTGCAGCTGTAGCAGCCTTGCTGGCTACAATCACCAGCCACACGAAGGGGGGTTGAAAAGCAGCCGCGGAGGAAAGAGTCGGGGGGGGGGGGGGAAAATTTCTTTCTCTCCGCAGCATTTCTCGGCCTCTGAAAAACATTCTCATGAATCTATCATACTCTTTACCAATATATGAGAAAAATTTAACAACACCTACCAAAAACTTTAAAAAAACAAACATTATTTCTACTAAAAATCTAGTGGAATTCAGCCTAAAATAAAATAAATTCAGTACAATCTCCCAAACCAAATACTTGTACAGAAATTTTATCACTGTGAATCCACATTTAAAGGTGTTTGTTTCCATGGTCGAACCCATCTGCTCGGTACCCCAACGCACTCCAGTACCTGTAAGTAAGCGCATGATACCTCGACCAGGTCAGTTTCACCTTCTGCCGGCCCTTCCCATTGTCCAGTGATGAATTCTTGAATTCCACCACAAATTTTGTGGAAGGTTCCGAGCAAAGTCTGCCTAAAGCTTTTTGGTGAATCAGTATCGGAGGTTTGTACGATCTCCCTGTAAGGCGTAAATAGTTCATGACATACAACACAGCCCTTACTTAAAACGCGGTCCTGAGGAGGACTCCCTTCCTCCTCCCGTTTTGTCTTTCAAGGAGTGTCTTTAGTACCGAATGGCAACGTCCCACTATTGCTTGTCCCGTAGGGTTATGAGGAATACCAGTAACATGTCAAATACCCCATTGTCCACAAAACTGTCGAAAACGAGCAGAAGAATAAGCGGGGCCATTGTCCGTCTTAATAGACTGGGGTACTCCAAGAACAGCAAAGGATACATATAGATGTCTGATAACATGTTTCGTTGCCTCACCAGTCTGAGCAGAGGCCCAAATGGCCATAGAAAAAGTATCTTTAACAACAGGCACATATTTTAAGCGTCCAAACTGTTGTACATGAGTGACATCCATTTGCCACAGTTCCAAGGATTTCAAACCTTTAGGATTGACTCCCATCCCAATACCAAGATCAACCTTTTGGCAATCAGGACAAGATTTCACAATTCTTTGGGCATCCCCCAGAGGTAAATGAAATTGCTTCGCTAGCACTTTAGCAGTTTGATGGAAAAATGCATGAGATTGTCAAGCTTGTGAAAAAACATCAACCGAAGGACCAGTCCACGCTGGTGCAACTAAATAGTCAGCTCGGTTATTAGCGATAGCCAAACCTCGGTCACCAAGATGACTCCGGATATGAGTGATAAAATAAGGATGTTCTCCTTCTGCTAAGAGTCTTAGTAACTTCTGCAATAAGAAATACAAATGCTTATTCGAAATTTCCTTCAAAATGGCATGATACATTCTTAAAACAATACCTACTACATAAAGTGAATCAGAGACTATATTTACAGCAGTATTATTCCACGTTTCAAAAACCCAAATAACTGCGGTAAGTTCAAGGGTTTGCAAAGAGTCAAATGACTTCCCTTGAATTAAATGCTCTTTCCATTGCCCAGGTGTCTCCTCCCAGGTAACAAAAGCATTACGAGATATTTTTTTTTTTTTTTTTTTTTTTTCCGGCGGCGTCAGTAAAGACCATTATGCCGTCCACTGGACTGTCAGACAAAAAACTACATGACTCCCACTGCATGTTAGATAAAAGTGGTAACAAGCGATATGAGGGGTAAGAATTCGTTATTTCCCCACTAAGCTATGCCAAGGCTATTTGCAGGTCTGTGGAAGTTCGCAGTAGCCAAACCAAATAGTCTTGCATTAGGGGGCAAAACGATCTGTCCCTCTCGGGTCCACTCCAGCGATGTCTTGACATCGTGCTCTGTCGTTTTTTTTTTTTGTTTTGTTTTTGTTTTTGTTTTTGTTTTTTTTTTTTTTTTTCAAAACCAATAATAACAAATATAATTGATAAACCTTGTCTAATTAAATCTCTAAGCTATCCCTATATCCTTAAATGATTTAACCATTCATTTAACCCAGTATATGCAACAGTTAATTTTTTCATGTTATCTTAATCAATAGTTTTTGGTTGTGAATTGACTCTGAATGATCAGATAAATTTATGCAAATACACTCCATCCAAATCTTCACAAACATAACCTAAAAGCTAACAATAAAAAGTCAGTGGCAGCACAACTTTGTAAAACTGCATGTCTGACACTATCAACATCTTTTAGCATCTGTTTTAAAATATCAGAAGTTAAGTTTATCTGCTTAGCAGTGCAACAAAATAGCACAATCAACAATCAACATATAGACGATGCATCCCATAATCAACATATAAACGATCACATAAATTACAACATTAACAAAAACCTGTTATCAAAACAACACAATACTAAAAGCACATTTCACACTACAGTGGAAGGGCTTAAATAACTTTTTAGTATGAGGAAGTTCAGATGTCCACTGGCGCATAGAACCAAGGGGGTAGAGGAGGCTTATCCGACAAAAGTTAGTCGGGGGGCCCCAAAAGCGTCCCCAGACCCCTCCTGGGTCACAGCACGGTGGAGTCCTGGTTTCCTCCATGGTTGCCAAATTGAAGCCCAAAAAGCCAAATAAAATTGTTTAGAGACAAAACTCCAAGCCTATAAACAGCAAAAGCACACACACACACACGCTTTTTTTTTTTTTCTCTGCTGTGGTGTCTGCAGCAGGGCTCATATTCTGAGCAGCAGCAGTGTGTGCGGGGGGGCGAGAAGCGGCTGCGGAGGCAGGAGTGGGGGTGCTCTCCGTACCAGGAGCAACTCTTGCTCTCCACAGCAACTTTCAGCCTCCAAAAAGGCATACTCATTCTCATAACTGTGTTTTTTGTCTTACTTCTCACCAATATATAAGAAAAACTAACAACCACTAGAAGATTCAAAAATGAAATGATATTGCTACTAAAATCTGGTAAAGTTACCCTGAAACAAAATGAAATGGTACAATTTCCTAAACCAAAACTGCAAGTATAATCACCAACCAAGTTTTTTATCTCTGTATGAAACACCAGTGTACCATGCACCACAATATAGATCAATATTGAGAACTATATTGCAATGATGGTTCTTAAGCAGCTTTATCTTAAGCATCTTTACCTTAAGCAGCTTCTAAGAATTGGGCTGCTGTAGCACCTTTTTGGGAGTAGTCTTAATGCACATTTAGTTTTTTCATGAGCATTGTCATATGCCGACATACAAAAAAAATTTTTTTTTCTTTTTTTTTTTTTTTTTTTTTTTTTTTTTTTTTTTTTTTTTTTTTTTTTTTTTTTTTTTTTTTTTAACAAATTGAGATATAATATTACCACTGAAGAGAAGTGATCCACAAATTTTGAATATGATTCTGCTCTCTCTATTTAATATTTGTAAAGGAAAAGTTTGCTTGTGCAGGATCATGAACAATTTGCAAAGCCTTATATGCCAATTCTTGTGAAAGTTGTAACACTTCAGTTTGAAACTATGCCTGCAAATCTGCGCATACAAAAGGACAAGCACCGAGTAACATTTGTGCTTGCACTCCGTGTAATGCATCGGTGTTCTGTCTAGGAATCACAGCTGCATTTTCACACAGCATTTACCATTTATGATGAAATTGCAGTTGTTGAGAAGGAGTTAACAGAGTATCAATGAGCATTTTTGTGTCATATGGCATCAACAATTTAGCAGTAAAAAGATGTTGCAAAAGAGATTGAGTAAATGACTCAAACCAATTTCAAATTGTACTGCCCCTGTACTGTACTGTACTGTACTGTAATGTCACCTTTGGCTTCTTTTATCATTTTCCAATCTAATGCAACCCATTGACCTCCTCCTCCTGGTCCCACAATCACTGGAAAACCATCGGACTCATATTGGGAACCATTTCTCCTTCAACTATAGCATTTTGAATAATTCCCTTCCATCTAGTTACTGGATACACATTACCACCCCCCCCACTACCCTCCCCTCCCCATGCTGGATCTGGAAGAGGTAGAGCAGTGGGTGTTAAAGGGTTAAGGGAAATAGGAGCAGGAATAGGGAATGGATCAGGGGGTAAAAATGGATTAGTGCCCCATTGTTCGGGATGTTCCCTGGAGCAAAAACTAGTTTTTTTTTTTCAGGGGTATACTCATCCTTGGTCTCCAGTTCTGTCAGCTTCTTCAGCAGTTCCCTTCGTTGCTTGTCTCCGAGTCCCAGTTCCCTCCTTGATTGTTGCTCTATAGCAGGCACTGATGGTGTTGACAGGTGAAGCAGAGGATTAATTGATGGCAACTGTGGTCAAGAAGATAAATCAGGCATTGGAGGTGGAAAGGTGGCAGAGCAGTCGGGAGCCGTGGTGGGCAGTTGCAAGGTCGGGAGTCTGCATTCCAAGATTCCTCGCCTGTGTTCTCCTGCTTCTCTCCCTCTGGGAACTCCGATGATTCTGGTGGTGTTTTCGGTCGCTTTTGGTTTTGCTTCTCGGTCCCATTTTTACTTTTCATCCAACCCCCAGGGTCAAATGGCACAGTTGACTGAGCTTGAATCAGTACAGTCCCTTCAGGTGCTGGTAAGGGTATTTTAGGTGTCTCAAATAACTGTTTAGAGGTCAAGTTCATATTTTGAGCATTCATCAGTACTGGTGGATCAAACATTAAGACAGCAAACGCTGAGGCTGCTGCTGACCTCTCACTTTTCATTTCTTTTAAGGTTTCTTTAATCAGTTTCCAGAGTGTCGCTAAGCGTTGTGCCTCCTTATCTCCATCGCTAATTTTATCCCATAGGGCAATACCTATGGCTTCCCAAGTAGGTAACTCAAAAACAGTACCCATCGAGGGGATCAAGTCTCTATCCCGTGCCCATTTAAGCAATTCACGTAAGGTCCTGCCTTCATGTAATAAATCTCTCATAGAGAGAATATATTGGAGGAGCTTAAATACTGTCTCTTCTTGTTGTACATCAGAGTGTAGACCCATCTCTCCCAGCCGCTCACCTGATCAGGGCAAGATTCTTCAACTCCGAGGTACCTCTTTTATTCCGTAGCCGGGCACCAGCTACATAGATTGCCGGGGCAGCAATCTCCTTTCGACTGGCTTCTCCGCCCTCTTATTCCAGCTGTCTTTATCGCTCCTGGAAGCAACAGCATAATAGACCCTGGTCCGGGCCACCCTTAGTCCCTGTTCGGGCGCCATTTGTGGGAAAACAGTCTGCGGAGGCTTAAGGATTCCACGTGCACATCAATATGATTGTATGAAATCGTTTATTAGCACTTGCACCATTATATAGAGAAGCCTTGTTTTAACCATCTTATCAAGCAGGTGGCCTTGTATTCCAACCACACATACCATTCTCACGGAACCTTCTTCTCAATATATTCCTCTCCTGTTGACAATTAGTTATCTCTTTCCCATTAGCTTATTCTCAGGCCTCTAACTAGGCCTCAATAAGTATTAACCCAATGTAGCCTAAGTTGAAGTAAGTCAGGATTGCTCACAACCTGTATATTTCTGAACTGTTTCCCCAACATATATGCCCACGTACCTTCCTATCGAGCTACTGAGGAAAATGAAAACAACCAACGAGCAGATGAGGCTGCTCAAGTGTTCCAAATAGATCTGGACTAGGACTATAAAGGTGAACTGCTTTTAGCTAGATGGGCCCACAATGCTTCAGTCATTAAGGCAGGGATGGAACATATCG
>NC_044276.1:7859318-7968935 GCF_003957555.1 Calypte anna | reverse complement strand
CCACCAGGATGTTCAGCCTTGGTTTGCCTTCCCCCTGATTCTGACCCACAGGCACTCCATCTTATTATTACTGACTTCAACTTCCACAGAGTCAAGAGACTCTCTAACATACAGGGCTACCCCTCCACCTCTCCTACCCTGCCTGTCCTTCTGAAGAGCCTGTAGCCACCCATGGCAGCACTCCAGTCATGGGAGTCATCCCACCACGTTTCTGTGATAGCAACTACATCATAGTTTTCCTGTTGCACGATGGCTTCCAGCTCCTCCTGTTTGTTGCCCATGCTGTGTGCATTGGTGTACATGCACTTCAGCTGGGCTGCTGGTTTGTCTCTTAACTTGGGCTGTCCACCCTTGGGCTCCGTTCTGGAGAGCCTGGTTTCAACCCCTTCCCCTTCAAGCCTAGTTTAAAGCCCTCCATTATCACAGAATCATCAAGTAAGGAGGGATGAGGAAGGACTTTTGACAAGGACTTGGAGTAACCAGACAAGGGGGGAATGGTTTCAAACTCAAAGAGGTGTTATTGACTTGAGATATGAGGAAGAAATTCTTTGCTGTGAGGGTGATGAGACACTGACCCAGATTGCCCAGAGAATCTCTGGCTGCCCCATCCCTAAAAGCTGCCTATTCAGGGCCAGGTTGGATTTGGCTTAGATTGGGTTTAGAGCCTCCTGGTCAAGTGGGAGATGTCCCTGCCCATGCAGGGGGTTGGAGCTAGATGATCTTTTAGGTCCCCTAAAACACAAACCATTCTTTGATTTGTGGCTCTACAAGCACAAAAGTGATGGTTATGGGTTGTATAAAATACCCCCATGAGTCTCAAAGGGGGGATTTGTTTGTGAAAAAAAACATTTAACATCCACAAAGGTTATTCCACTCTTAAAAACCTGAAGGGCTGGTATAATGGGGGTGGGGAGGAGGGAATGGGAGGACAGACTTCCTGACCTGATCACAAAACAAAGACCTCAGGAGCCTGGAGATAAGAAGCTGTTGAATCAGTGCTTTCAGGTGTAAATCAGGAGGACAATGACCAAGGCAGCCTTCACTGCCCTGAAGGATCTTCTTTGTCTTTGGTCTGCATAGCAAACCATAAAGTTTTCTCTAAAGGGTTTCAGGCTTTGGGGAAATGTCTCCTGGCACATTTTCTGGGCAGATCTTAATAAACCAAATATCTCTGCTCTAGGTGGGGATTGGTTTTTAAAACAGGAGACAACTGACAGAAGCCTGACTGCAGGCTGCTTGAGGCATCCTGTCTCATGACCCGTGGTATCACAGAGGTTTCAGGAGAGCTCATGAAGCATCCCTCCTAACAGAAAAGGAGCAGTAATGCTCCTCTGAAGAGCTGTGCCAGCTCCTGGAGTCTACAGCCAGGCAGAAACACCCGTGCCCCAGCCCCCAGGCTCCCTGGAAGCAGGACGAGCGGCACCAGAAACTCTGCCTGGACAGAACCAGGAGGGTTTTGGGGAGAAAAGCCTCAGAATCAGCTCCTCAGACACCCAGAGCTTTTGTCAGCTGTGATATTGAGCATTTCAAGCACACACTCTCAACAAGCAGCCACAGTGCTCTGCCATCAACGTCTTCAAGCAGGGGAAGGAAGCTCTGAGAGCTGCAGGGAAGAGGAGAGGGGCAGCTGAAAGCAGTCCTCGAGGGGAGAGCAGTGCTGGAGCAGAGACACCTTCCCCTCTGGGGAAAGGAGAGAGGGAGGAAAAGGGAGAGAAACTGAGGGGCTGGAAACTCAACTGCACAGCTGGCATGGAACAGCCATTGCTGGAAAGGAAAAGCAATGAAATCTAGACACAGAGAGACAAAAGCTATCTCACCTTCCTGCCCCTTTCCCCAGCCATGCTCACGTTGCTCAAATGTGACTTCTTTCTAAAATTTTATGTATTTCAGTGAGTAACTAATTTCACCCTGGTACAGAGTGCTCCTCTATGGGCTGCAGATCCACATCTGCCCCTCCATGCTCCTCCATGGGCTGCAGGGGACAGATGCCCTCTCCCCACAGCCTGCAGGGGAACTTCTGTTCTGGCCCTTCCTTCATTCACTGACCTTGGTGTCTTGTGGAGGGCTGGGAGCAGGCTTCCACCTCATTCTCCATGGACATCTCGGGCATTTTCTACCACAGACATTCCATGGTAAACCCAGGGCAGCTGCTGACTCCTGAGGGAGGTTCTCACCTGGTAATGGGAAATCCAGGTCTCCACAGCCCTTATATACCTCCAGGGTCACCATGGAGACCCCCATGACAATGGTGTCCAGGCACCAGACCCTGCATCACAAAGCCTGGTGCTGGCTGTGGAGATGCCCAGGCCTGGATAATAGCTGTGACTGTGTCACAGAATCATTGGAATCATGAAGGGGTTGGATTGGAAAGGTTCCAACTCACTGCATGCATGGGTAGGGACACCTCCCACACAGCTGAAGCCAACCCGGTCCCTGTCCCCATGGAACTCTCTTCTTAATCCCATCCAACAGCATCAGCCTCAGTCAGAGCTGCGGACAGCCAGCTGAGTATCAGCCAGCTGTGTGCCCAAGTGGTCAAGAAGGCCACCAACATCCTGGCTTGTATCAGGAATAGCATGGACAGCAGGAGTAGGGAAGTGATCGTGCCCATGGATAAGACAGGAAAAAGTGTTGGTACAAGTGTTGGACACTGAGGCACTGTCACATCCTTCCAGAGGACTTTGGATAACTGATGGCACTGTGACCCTCATCATCTCATGAACTTCCACCCACCACATCACCCACCTCTTCAATCCAGACATCACAGTCTGGCTTACAACAGGACAATGGTAGAGCATGTCAAAGGGCTTGCTAAAGGCCAGGTGCACCCCATGCCTTTCTGTCCCCTGCCCACTCTGCTTCAGCAATCCCCTCTAGGTCCTTCACCTGCCTGGAGCAGGATGGACCCCATCACTGTCCCAGGGACTGAGGTCATAGAATCATAGAATCCTGGAATGTTAGGGGTTGGAAGGACCTCTAGAGATCATCCAGTCCAACCCCTCTGCAAAGCAGGGAATCACCCAGGGCAGGTCACCCAGGAACACACCCAGGTATGTGTTGAAAGTCTCCAAAATAAGGAGACTCCACAGCCTCTTGGGCAGCCTGTTCCAGTGCTCCCACAACTCACAGTCAAGACGTTTCTCCTCATGTTGAGGTGGAACTTCCTATGTTCTGGCTTAAATCCATTGTTCAACTGAAAAGAGATTGGCCCCTTTTGACACCCACCCCTCAAACATATATAAACACTCATAAAATGCCCCTCAGTCTTCTTTTCTCAAGGCTAAGCAGACCAAATTCCTCTCACTCTTTATTCATAGGAGAGATGGTCAAGTTCCTTAATCATCTCCTATCACTCCCTTAGACTCTCTCCAGTAGATCCCTGTCCTAGTAGAACTGGGACCCCCAAAATAGCATCCAGTATTCCAGGTGTGGTCTCACCAGGGCAGAGTAGAGGGGTAGAAAACAACCTAGATCTGCCTTTTGCTGATGCACTGCAGGACACCATCGGCCCTCTAGACTACCCATTTGGGTCATCCCTTTGCAGAAGGATATCAGGTTAGTCAAGCAAGATTTCTCCTTAGTAAATCAATGTTGGCTGCTCCTGAGACCTTCTCTGTGTTTGCATATTCAGAGCACTGAATATTCTCCTTTCCTACTCATTATAGGACTACATCTACCATTGCAGAGATATGGAATCCACTCAGTTTTCACAGAAGTTTTCTGCTTCTCCTCTTTCATCCTCCTGTGTGGTACTGACTGTGGCACAATGGACTTCCAGTACCTGTGGAGAGCCTAGTGGAATCCTGAAGAGGGACTGCTTCCAAGGGCCTGGACTGATAGGATGAGGAGAAATGAGTTTAAGTTAGGAGTTTCTTTGGATGGATGTTAGGAAAAAGTTCTTAACCATGAGGTACTGGAAAAATGAACATGTTTTCCAGGGAGGTTGTTTGAGGCCTCATCCCTGGAGACATTCATGGTGAGGCTTGAGGAGGCTCTGGGAAACCTGATCTAGTTTGAGGGTGTCTCCAGTTACTGCAGGGGGGTTGGAATGGAATATCCTTTAGAAGTCCCTTCAAACACAAATAATTATGTGATTCGCTGATTATAAGACCTTTGGCAAACTTCATTTCAATGGAAAGTGCCCAGAGCTTTGCAGAATGGGATTTTGAGGCCCCAAGCCAATGGCCAGTCTGGAGAGTTAATGGGCAGGCTCAGTGCTGTGAAGACTGTGGGCAGTAAAAGGAGTTATCCCGGGGGTGCCTGAAGGGTGGGTTTGGGCATGGTGGAGCTTTTCTTCACAGTGGGAAACAGCTTGGGCAGGAAAAATGGCCCAAAGTGCAGCTGGGGATGCCTGGAGTGGAAAGCAGAAGAAAGAAATGTCACTGCAAGGGCCATGCTGGGGAATACCACATCCCCAGAAGGAGCCTGGATCAGCCCAAGGCTCTGTGTGCCAAGGCAGAGGCAGGGAGGACACAGAGATGTCAGGAGACAAAGGGGACAGCAAGGTGGGGCAGGCAGGTGAAGGAGCAGAGCCTGCAGGGCAAGAGGCACAGGGGATGGGACAGCCCAGGACAGACTGTGGTGGAGATGAGAGGGAAAAGCTGTGGAAAAGCTGGAGCCACACTTGGCAGAGCCAAGCTCTCCATGACTTTGCTGATGGCTCTTGTCTCTGTCCCTGATGGCCATGGGGAGACAAGTGGAGCTTCCAGCAGCACTGGGGCTCAGGGCCTCCTTGTCCACGTGCAGGAGACTGGGAGGTGCCGTGCCATAGTCCTGTCCTTGGCATTGCCCATCTCCACATCCCAGTGCTTCCAGGAGAGCCCTGAGGGCTGAGGGAGGGAAAGGATTTTCCTTGCCAGGGGCTAGGGCTCAGGGCTGGCACCTTTGGGGAATGGGCCCAGGGCTGGGCCCTTTGCAGTCCTGACACACAGCCAGGCTTCCTCAGCACCAGAGCCACCTGCACCTTCCTTTTCCCCACCTGCCATCACTGCCTCCTGGTTCCTGCTCCCCCCACACCCTGCAGGGGACGTATTCTCAGGGCTGTCCCTCAGGGGGACCCAGGCACACGGCAAGAAATTCTGGACTTGGACTCTGCCTTGGACTTTCTTGTTGAGAAAGAAGCTTCTGCAGCTTCCGCTCATTGCCTGTTGAGCAATTGTCCTGGGCTCAGCATCAACACCCCAGAGGCATCCTGACAGTTGTGAGCTGGGCTCCTGGGGTGGAGGGAGCTGCTGGCAAGTGGGCAGTGCTGCAGAGAGACAGCTCTAGGCCAGAAAAGGTCCTCTGCAGAGCGAAGCAGGGCTGAGGGCACTGCCAGGGTATCTGGGGGAGATGAGGAAGGCAGAGAGAGCTTCAAGGGGGGGGAAGATGGAGGGGATGAGTGCCAGCTCAGTGGAGGAGAACCTTCCCAGCTTCTGACATGGTGAGTGTCTGGTGCAGGGCAGTGAAGCTGGTGCAGTTCCTGGAAGTATCTCCTAAAGCTGCAGAGCCAGAACTGATGGGAGCTGTATAGGGGGGAAGGGGCTGGAGGTGGAAGGGGAATTGTGAAGAGGAGTGAGGGTGTGTGTGCAGGCAGGGGTGCCCAGGGCTGTCCTTCAGAGCAGGGTCCTGCAGCCCAGGGGCTGTGTGCTGGGGCAGGGACACTGCTGCATTCTTGCCAGGGGCAGCTCTCAGCCTGCCCGGGGGAGCTCCCTGGTGCTGGCAGAAGCTGTGGCTGGCAGGAGACAGGGAGCACGGGGCAGCGTCCTGGTGCTGGTGAGAGTGGGATGAATGACTCGGGGCAGCTCATATCTCCAGCTGATGCCCAGAATATTTCTGAGGGAACTTTTCAGGACTCCCTTCAGGACAGGGCGTTCGTGCTCCAGTCTGGGCTCTCCTCAGGCTCTTCTTCCACTTGTCTCTGGCTCAGCTTAGGGGGATGGAAACTCAGATATGCAGGGGAGAGCAGGGCCTGAGACTCTTCTAGCATCACCTGGAGGGGGAATGGGAACCTCGGAACGTGCCTCCACCCACCCACCGCCAGCAGTTCAGCTCAGGCTCACCTTTCCATTGTTTTTAGGTGTTATGTGCCCTGTTCTTTAGCCTCTGGCCCCCCCCCGGATGGCTGCAGGGCAGAGCTGGGCACCTAGGGGTTGGGCTCTGTGAGCAGGGGCAGGAAGTGAGACGGGGCCAAAGAACTAGGTCCTGGCTGGGGCAGCTCCAGGCAGCAGATGTGTCCATGGCAAGGAGGTGTCCATCTTCCCTCTGCCCTCTGGAGCTCTGGGAAATGCCCTCTGTGAGGCTGGGGAGGAGGTGACCCTCCCTTCATCAGACCAGCTCCCCCTTCTCTGCATGCAGCCACAGGCAATCCTCTTGCCTTGTTCTGTTCTCCCCGAGTGCAGCAGAAATGCTGAGGGCTCGAGACATCCAAGAACATTCCACAGGAGAGATGGGGAGAGCTGAAATAAAAACCCAAACCTCCCTGAAACAGCCTTTTTCCACCCTGGTTCCTTTGTACTGGGAATGCAGATGCAGGCGACCCCTGTTGTTTAGCACTGCTTTCATGTGACAAACTTTACCACTAACAGTATCTCTTTCTTGGGTGTTCCTATTGAGCTGCAGTCTGCACTCCAGAAGGAAAGAGATGAGAGCAGAATAGTTGGAGAGACCACATGTCTCTACTGCTTTACCAAACTGACCCTTTTCTTCCAGATTTCCCTTAAAGGCCAGCAGATATCTCAGGCATATCTGCCTTTAAAATACTCATCATTATTTTTTGGGTAAGTAGAAGAGAAAAAATGAAATCTTTCCCTTCAGGTATGATCTGCAGGCTGGTACATTGGGGGTAAAAATTCTAAGATATTCGTGGATGTCTAGAGTGGATTTAAACTGAATTCCCCCCGTGTTCCTTTTTACCAATTTCTTTTGGGCAGGACTGACACCTGCATAGCCAAGGGTGCAGCCCTTTCTCCATATGACCCCATCAGCCAGCACCAACCACAGCTCATGAATGGGACTTGCCAAAATTCTTCCTCTATGGAGCAAGATGCTTTGGGGATTTCTGTGAGCAACTAAATATATCTGCCAAGAAAATTCTGACATTACTTATTTAAGATTTTCTTTCTCTGACAGTGCACTATGCCCAGAGGCATCAGATGCCCAACAGCAGCTCTATCAGCTCATTGCATTTGCAGACAGGCAGGAACTGCAGCTCCTGCACTTCTGGCTCTTCCTGGGCATCTGCCTGGCTGCCCTCCTGGGCAACGGCCTCATCACCACCATCGCCTGTGATCACCACCTCCACACCCCCATGTACTTCTTCCTCCTCAACCTCTCCCTCCTTGACCTGGGATTCATCTCCACCACTCTGCCCAAAGCCATGGCCAATTCCCTCTGGGACAACATGGACATCTCCTACAAGGGATTTGCTGCTCAGATCTTTTTTTTCCTCTTTTTTATTATAGGGGAGTTTTATCTTCTCACCGTCGTGTCCTACGACCGCTACATGGCCATCTGCAAAACCCTGCACTACAGGACCCTCCTGGGCAGCAGAGCTTGTGTCCACTTGGCAGCAACTGCCTGGGGCCCTGGGTTTCTCACTGCTCTGCTGCACACAGCTAATACATTTTCCCTGCCCCTCTGCCAGGGCAATGCCTTGGACCAGTTCTTCTGTGAAATTCTCCAGATTCTTAACTCTCCTGCTCACACACCTACCTCAGGGAAATCTGGGTTGTTATTTTTGGTTGCTCTTTAGGATTTGGCTGTTTTATTTGTATAGTGATGTCCTATGTGGAGATCTTCAGAGCTTTGCTGAGGATCCCCTCTGAGCAATGACGGCACAAAGCTTTTTCCACGTGCCTCCCTCACCTGGCCGTGCTCTCCATGTTTATCACCACGGTTATGTTTTCCTACCTGAAGCCCCCCTCCATCTCCTCTCCATCCCTGGACCTGGTGGTGTCATTTCTGTACTCGGTGGTTCCTCCAGCAGCGAACCCCCTCATCTACAGCATGAGGAACCAGGAGCTCAAGGGTACTGTGTGGAAACTGGTGACCCGATTGTTTTCATAAGTAATAAAATCCCATTTTCTTATGCATATCATTTACAATCTATCTCATATCATTCATAATGTGTCTCATCACAGACTCAGCCTGCCTTCAGGGACTTCTGATGATGGAGACTTTTGGCTCTTTTTTACATGTGATAATGGTGTGCAAAAAGGAATCTTATTGTTTGTATCATTTTCAGTTCTTTATCTTCCTTTGTGGTGTCAAAGAGGCTGCTGGAAAGGTTTTGTTTTAATAAGATCTTTGCTCTCTGTGCAATGAAAGACATAAAGGATCCATCAGTGACTTCTTTACCTGATGTTCTTTTACTGAGATTCCTCTGATGTAAGGGTTGGAATCAGCAACACCTGGAGTCTTCTGAGAAGGAGTTTAGAAAGCAAGGGGGTTCACTCATGACTCAAGGAGAGGCCTTTCCTCATTCGTTTTACCTGATCCCTGATCAGTCCAACCCTGTCTTTGCTCCATTTCCACTGTCCCTCTACAAATCATTGCCTCATATCCCTGTGTCAGCTACTCCAATTAAAACCCCTACATATCCTTTCCACATAGTAACAGAGCAATCCTTGACATCAGATCCTATTAAGTCACAACTTCTATATTAAAATCACCTCTTCCTGATATCTTTGTCACACGACAAAGTTCAGGATGGCTAGGTCAGAAGTCCATGTCTGTGCCAAAGAGATGTTAGATCATGGAACAGATCCTCCTGGAAGCCATATCAAAATTTATGGGGGAGAGGGAGGTGATCTGAGGAAGCCAAAATAGCTTCACAAAGGGAAAACTGAGCCTCACCAACCTCCTGGCCTTCTGCCATGGAGTAATTGCAGCAGTGGAGAAGGGAAGAGCTGCAGACATAATCTACCAAGACTTGGTATGATACCCTACAACATTCTCTTTGCTGAATTAGAGAGAGATGTGTTTGATGGATGGACAGTTGGATGAGAAAGGAAATGGTCTGATGATTTCATGCAGATAGTTATGATCAGTGGCTCAGTGTCCAGGGGGATGCCATTAATAAAGGATGTCCCTTATGATTGTAAAGATACCTTCTAAATAGTAGTGGATGTCCTCTTTACTAATTGACATCTTCATCAGTGACAGAGACTGTGGGATCAAGTGATTCCTCAGCAAGTTTGCAGATGACACCAAGCTCAGGGGCACAGTTGATTCACTTGAGGGTAGGGATGACAACCAGAGGGACCTGGACAGATTTCAGTAGTAGGTCTCTGCAAACCTCATGTACTTCATCAAGGCCAATTGCAAGGTCCTGCACCTGGGAGGAGGAAATCCCCACTGTCAGTAAATACTGGGAGATGAATGGATTGAGAGCAGCCCAACAGTAAAGGACTTGGGGATCTGACTGGGTCAAATCTTTTATGACAGGGTAACCCACCTAGCTGATCAGGGGAAGCATGTGGATGTAATATTTCTGGACATCAGGAAGGCTTTTGGTACTGTCTCTCATAGCATCCTCCTGGATAAAATGTCCATCATACAGCTGGACAACCGTGCTATGTGATGGGTGAGCAACTGGCTCACAGGTGGAGCACAAAGAGCGACAGTGAATGGGGGTCACATCAGGCTGGTGACCAGTCACTAGTGGGGTCCTTCAGTGTGGGAAAAAAGTCTGCGGAGGCTTAAGGATTCCATGTACACATCAATATGATCGTATGAAATCGTTTATTAACAATTTGCACTCACTTATATAGAGAAGCCTTGTTTACACCATCATATCATGCAGGTGGCTTTGTATTCCAATTACACATTCCATTCTCACGGAACCACTCTTCTCACATAATTATTTTCCTCTTCTGTTGCCAATTAAGTTATCTCTTTCCCATTAGCTCATTTTTAGAAAACCTCTAACTAGGCCTCAGTAACCATTAACCCAATGTAGCCTAAGCTGAAGTAAGTCAGGATTGCTCACAATCTGCATATTTCTGAACTGTTTCCCCAACATTTCAGGGCTCCATCCTTGGCCCAATCCTCTTCAGCATCTTCATCAATGACTTGGGTGCAGGAATGGAAGGAATCTGAAGCAAGTTTGTGGATGAGAGACCTTGGCAAATTAGAGAGATGGGCAATCAGCAGGCACAGGAAGGACAAGTGCTGAACCACAAGTTCAGCAAGTGCTGAATCACCAACCACAAGGGCAAGCGCTGAATTCTGCACCTGGGATGGGGCAACCCTGGTGGCAAATACAGACTGGGGAACGAGTGGCTGGAGAGCAGAGATGAAGAGAGGGACCTGGGGGTCCTGGTTGATGGCAAACTGGACATGTGCCAGCAGTGTGTTCTGGCAGCCAGGAGGGACAACCGTGTTCTGGGGTGCATCAAGCACAGTGTCACCAGCCAGCCCAGGGAGGTGACTGTCCTGCTCTACTCTGCACTGGTACAGCCTCACTGTGAGTACTGTGTGAAGTTTTGGGCACCCCAGTATAGAAAAGACATCAAGGTGTTGGAGAGTGTCCAAAGGAGAGCAACAAGGATGGTGAAGTGAGGCAGTACAATCTCGAACTGTTGGTGCCGAGCAATTGTTGATAGAACGGTTCGACCATGGGCCCTGGGCTAAGCGCAAGGACAGCTCTGCGTAAAGCAACTTTTGTAACTGCAGGGACCAGTACGTTAGAACACTCGAAGGTTAAGGAGTAAGCAAGACGATTAGATTAAGGGACTCGGCACGATTGTTATGTCTACAAAGAAGCTCAAATGTGTGAAAGACAAGCTTTGTTAGTTAATTGTTGCTAAATGCTTTGTAGCCAATCAAGTTAAAACGTGTGTAACAAGATGTAGAAATCACCAATCAGCAATATGTATACGTGGTATTAGCTCTTAGATTAGTGTATAAATATCGCCTTCTGATTCAATAAAGTTGGACATTTGTTTGCATCAAACTGGGTCCCTGTTTTGGACTGCAACAAATGGTGACCCCCCGACGTGATCCGGATTGAAGATTATCCGGCCGCAGGTCTCCAAGAACTCGAGAGTGAAGAAAAAGGCTGAAAGGAAGCCGATAATTGTGGTGCGCACCCTCATCACCTCCTTGCGATTGGCAGGTGAGCTTGGAGAAACTTTTTGTTATGGGTTTAAAAGAAGAACGAGACGTTTATTATACTTTAAAGACTTTACTTAATAAGGATAAAAAAGTTATACCGGGCCATGATCTAAAACTGCTTTTAAAATGGACTCGTGAGCATTTTTCTGACATCAATTCGGTCTCTATTTATGAGCCTACATTTTGGGACGAGGTCGGAGTTAAATTATGGGATGCCACTACACGGGGCGATAATGAAACCGCCAAACTCTTAGCACCTTGGCGAACACTTTTTGAAACTTTAAAAGGGAAAGACTCTACTACTTCATCTGACCCCCCTTCCGCCCCCCCGCTGCTAACCACTGCCGCTATGGTAAATGTGGATTCTGAGCCAGACCCCTTTGACCCAGACCCTATCGATCTTGAATCAGAGCCTGACCTGTATCCTGATGACTATAATGACCCGCGAAGTGTATGGGCGGCGATTAAAGTTGAGGCACAAAAATCAGGGAATATGGACATTGCTTGTTTAATTGAAATCCCCCCAAAGCCGAAACCACGTAGGACAGACAGAGGATCCATGATAGCTGCGCCTGTGTTGTATGCTGGGAAGGGGCGACCTCAATGGACCGCGCTGAATTTCTCTATTGTAAAAGAACTTCGCCGCACTGCAGCAGAAAACGGCTTAAGCTCTCATTATTTTCAAGGCTTGTTTGCAAACATTTGTGAGGGGCATGTACTTACTCCTTATGATTTAAAATCTATTGCTGCTCTTCTCCTAAATCCCGCGCAACAATCATTATGGGAATCGCGTTGGAGAACGGCGGCAGAAAAACTGCTACAGGAGTATGCAGCCGGAGATAACCAGCAGCTGCAAGCCCTTACAATTAATCATCTCATGGGTACGGCTGAGTTTGGCGACCCCGCGAGACAGGCTCGAGATGTTCCGAGAAGGGCACTGATAGATAATATGCATATAGCAAAAAGAGCCTTGTTGCAAATCCCTGACGCAAATAAGCCTGAAAAAGCCTTTACAACAATTTCTCAGGGGCCAAAGGAATCTTATATGGATTTTATTTCAAAATTGCAGGATGCCCTAGAAAAACAAGTTGATAATGCCGAAGCCCGAAACATTCTCCTTCTTAAATTAGCCGCTGAAAATGCTAATTCTGATTGCAAAAAGCTTTTGAAAACTTTACCTAATCCTTACCCAACTTTAGTTGAAATGATGGAAGCCTGTAATAGGTTTGGGTCTTCCGAACATAAATACGAAGTTATGGCAGCGGCATTCAAAAATATCCAGCTCACTCCAGCACAGCCTAGATTCTCTGGGTCCGCCCCTATTTGTTACGGTTGCGGGAAAATGGGACATTCGCAAAAGCAGTGTCGAGCTAGAACACTCATTCCTATTTGTAGCCGGTGTCGAAAAGGTCGGCACTATAATAGCCACTGCCGTTCTAAGTTTGATATAGATGGGAATGTGATACTTCAACGTCAGAATGCCTTCCAGGGAAACGGGAGGCAGAGCGCGGGTCGGCGCCGCGCTCCAACACCAAATTGCATGCCGAATCAGCAGATGCACAATCTTCCGCAACCACAACCGCCAGCGCTAATGCCGACCCAAACACCATTCGGGCCACCAGTGGCAGCGCAGGCTTGGACCTTTATTATAATTATACCTCTAAAAATGTATCTAAATCCACTAACAAACTTTTATTGCTTCCCCTGGGCTTGTTTTTTTTATAGACCATGGCCTAAAAGTTGCTGAGGAAAGTGAGAACTGCTCCTCGTACAGAGAACACAGAGTAAAAAAAAAAAAAAAAAAAAAAAAAAAAGTGTGTGTGTGCCTTTGCTGTTTATAGGCTTGGAGTTTTGTCTCTTAACAATTTTATTTGGCTTTTTAGGTTTCAATTTGGCAACCATGGAGGAAACTAGGACTCCACCGTGCTGTGATCCGGGAGGGGTCTGGGGACGCTTTTGGGGCCCCCCGACCAATTTTTGTTGGATAAGCCTCCTCTACCCCCTTGGTTCTATGCACCAGTGGACATCTGAACTTCCTCATACTAAAAAGTTGTTAAAGTCCTTCCACTGCAGTGTGAAATGTCCTTTTAGTATTGTGTTGTATTGATAACATGTTTTGTTAGTGTTGTAATTCATGTGATCGTTTATATGTCGACTAAGGGATCCCTCGTCTATATGTTGATTGTTGATTGTGCTATTCTGTTGTACTGCTCTTTTGATTGTTAGCTTTTAGGTCATGTTTGTGAAGATTTTAATGGAATGTGTTGTATGAATCTTTCTGAGCATTCGCAATCTATACATGCTGCAATACAATCACTTAAAGAAGGGATCACGCATTTGCAATCACAAGATAATTGGGACTGGTTTGATAAACTTTTTTCAGTATGGGGTTTAACAGGATGGTTAAGAAGTTTAGTTAAGACTGTTTGTTATGCTTTATTTGCTTTCTTGCTTTTGCTAACATTGCTACCTTGTATCTTCCAATGTTTTCAACGGATGCTCAATCGTGCCATGAAAAGAGTTTATCTTGTTCAGTCAGAAGGGGGAATTGAGGCAGTACAATCTCGAACTGTTGGTGCCGAGCAATTGTTGATAGAACGGTTCGACCATGGGCCCTGGGCTAAGCGCAAGGACAGCTCTGCGTAAAGCAACTTTTGTAACTGCAGGGACCAGTACGTTAGAACACTCGAAGGTTAAGGAGTAAGCAAGACGATTAGATTAAGGGACTCGGCACGATTGTTATGTCTACAAAGAAGCTCAAATGTGTGAAAGACAAGCTTTGTTAGTTAATTGTTGCTAAATGCTTTGTAGCCAATCAAGTTAAAACGTGTGTAACGAGATGTAGAAATCACCAATCAGCAATATGTATACGTGGCATTAGCTCTTAGATTAGTGTATAAATATCGCCTTCTGATTCAATAAAGTTGGACATTTGTTTGCATCAAACTGGGTCCCTGTTTTGGACTGCAACAGTGAAGGGTCTGGAAGGGATGACTTATGAGGAGCACCTGAGGTCACTTGGATTGTTCATTTGGGAGAAAAGGAGGCTGAGGGGAGACCCCGTTGCAGTCTATGGATGCTCACGAGGGGAAGAGATGGTGCTGGTTCTGATTTCTTCACTCCTGTGACCAATGACAGGACCTGGGGAAATGATAGGAAGCTGAATTAAGGGAGGTTTAGGTTAGATATCAGGGAAAGGTTTTTCCCCAAAGGGCAGCTGAGCAATGGAACAACTTCCTTGCTTCCAAGCAATGACCACTCCCCCAGAGAAGTGGTCACAGCACCAATCCTGACTGAGTCAAAGAAGATTTTTAACGATGCTCTCAGGCTCATGGTGTGATCCCGGGAGTACCCTTCACAGGACAGAGGCAGACTTGATCATCCTGATGGGTCCATTCCAACTCTGAGTATTCTATGATTATATGATAACGCATATGGTATCAGAAAGAAATGGAGACACATCCTTCTTGGTTCTTCATGATGGGAGGGTGAGGACCAATGGGCATCAGCTGAAGCAATGGAGGGAAAACTTAAAAGCTGTCTCCTCATCAAGACATTCAAGCAGGTCTCACAAAGAGCTTTTGACATCTTCATCCCTGCAGCTTTTCAAGCCCCAAATTAATAAATTCTGAGTAACCTTCCCTTACCCCAAACCAACCCTGATGAGACCAGGAGGTTGGCCTAGAGACCTCCTGATGATCAGCCTTCTGACCATCTTTGTGGCCTCCTCTGGACTTGTTCTAACAGCTCCAGGTCCTTTTTGTGCTTGGGGTTCCAGAACTGGACCCAGCACTGCAGTGGGGTCTCACCAGAGTGGAGCAGAGGAGCAGAATCTCCTCCTCTGACCTGCTGGCCATGCTGCTTTTTGTGTAGCTTAGGACATGCTTGGCTTCCTGGGCTGCCAGCACACCTTACCAGCTGGTGCTGAGTTTCTCATCAACAAACACACCCAAGTTCTCCTCCTCCTCAGTGCTGCTCTCAATCCATGCTCTGCCCAACCTGTGTTTGTGCTGGGGGTGTCCCCAACCGAAGTGCAGGACCTTGTGCTTGTCCTTCTAAAACCTCATGAAGTTTGCATGGGCCTCTCTATCCTGTCCCTTTGTCTGGAAAGTCTGGGTCTGGAAAAGTGACTTTAGAAATGGTCACTGTATCACCACCACCAGGAAAAACTCTTTCTTGAGGCTTTGAACTTGGTTTGCTCCTCATCCCATCTTGGGGTAGACGGGAGGTGGTGTACATTTTCTGACATTATTGATCTTCACACCCCACTCTCCCCAGGAAGAGTCCTGACCCACAAGTTAGGGATGGGCTCTGCCTTCTCATTGCCTGCGGTTCAGAGTTTGGCCTCACTGCTTCATTAATAAATAAAAAAATGGCTTAGCTTCAGAGCCACCTTTACAGAGCCTTTGCCTCCCGGCAATCATGGCCTCCAGTGATCTGCTGTAACAAGGCCATAGGGAGGCTCTGAAAGCAATGGCCCTCAGTGGGGCCAATCAATGCTTCAAGGTACTTTCAGGTTCCATTCTGACTTCTGGAGCACTTTGTTCATTCATCTCTCAGCACCTGAGGATCATGGACTCAGCACCAAACACACCCTGGGGCTCATTGAAATACAGAGAGAACTAATGGGCCATGGCTCACCATGGGATATTCTTCACATCTTCAAGACTTTTACAGCTAATTGGAGAGGTTTTTACACTGTAGTTAAGGAGGAACATCTAACATTGTTTAAAAATATATTTTTACAGATCATCTCATGGCTTTCAGTTTAGAGAAGAGGTGACAGAAGTTCCCTGAGATCTGACACTGTGCGGACAACTTTATTCTCACCTTCCCAGCCCCACCATTCCTTTCCTGTCCCACCTGGGACTTCCATCCCTGGTCCTTACATCAGACTTCTCCTCTCCTCTCTGCAGCTGGAGGTTACAGCTCCACTGCACCACCTCCCACCTGCTCTCCTTAGAGAACTGACTGCACATGGGCACAGCAGTTTTCCTTTGTGCCACCCAAGAAAAATCAGAGCAAGTGAAGAAGAATCTGAGGAGAAATGGTTTAGAGAGACAAATGGGAAAAGAGAGCTGTGATCATCATGACAGAGGTGGCTAAAGAGACAATCAGGCTGCTGAAAGACAGGCGAGCTTTGAACAACCTGCTGCTCAAAGCAGCACCCAGGGGATGAAACAGAGAAAGACCCTGACAGGGTTAACTCCTGGCAGGATTAATTCCTGTAACTTTCCACTAAAGCAGTGTGAACATCTTCTGTCTTGTAAGTACAGATCTTGCTTTTAAAAACAAGACACTGCCAAGGCCAACTAAGCACCAAAGGAATGCGAACACCTGCACAAAGACAAGATAAAAATGCCACAACCAGCAGATAAGTGAAAAATTATCGCAAGGGTCCAATTTCGCTCTGTAACAAGAGGATGAAGTCATCAAAAACAAGAGAGATAAAGAGTTCAAGTTTTGAGAAAGATTTCTTACTTTATCCAAAGACCCCCCCGACATCTCCCAGGAGAGGACTCCGCCCAGGCTCCGCCTGGACTCCACCTAGACTCCACCTGTCATGAATGTTATAATTATATGTTGCATACTTATGAATATGTATGTAACCTCCCCTGTAACTGTATAAATACCCTAACCCTTTCCCTCCAGGGGTGGAACTCTTTGTCCAGCGCGAGCTGGGAGTTCCCCAGATCCGAAAATAAATACCTTTGCTGTTTAAAGGCTCAAAACTTTGTCTCTAAACAGTTTTGCTTGGCCTTTTTGGGCTTCAGGGAGAGGCATCTGAATAAACAAAGAGCAGGAGAAGGGGACAATTGGAGAGGAATGGGAATGGCCTTTGTCTGGACAGTCTGTGTCTGGAAAGGTGACTTTAGAAATGGTCCCTGTATCACCACCACCAGGCAGAAGTTCCTGTTGAGGCTCTGCATTTAGTTTGCTCCTTGACCCTTCTTGGGGTAGTAGGGAGGTGTTGTTCATTTTTCCTACAGTTTTTATTGCTCATCTTCACACCCCACTTCCCCCAGGAAATGTCCTGACTCACAAGTGAGGGATGGAATCTGATTTCCCATTGCCTGGGGTTCAGAGTTTGGCCTGACTGATCCATAAAATAAATAAATAAATAAATACTTTAACAAATAATTAAATAAATATCTGTGGCTTCAGAGCCAACTTTACAGCATCTTTTCCTCCCTGCAATCATGGCCTCCAGTGACCTTCTCTAACAAGTCTCTGGGAAGGCTTTGTCAATAAACAGACCAAATGGGGCCAATCAATACTTCAAGATAATTTGGAGTTTTGTTTTGGCTTTAACTTCTTAAGAGTGGTTTTTTTCAGTGTCCTGTCAGTACCTGAGGATCATGGGCTCAGTCCCTCTGGCACCATTGGGCCCATTACAGTACTGAGCAGCCATGAGTCACCCTTTGGGGTTTTTAGTGTTAAAGACTTGCACAGCAAATTGAAGAGGTTTCAATGTGGAGGAAGATTACAAAGAACATCAAATAAAAAATACTGAAAAGTTCTCTTTTACTGGTTTTATATAATCATTTGGTATTGCTGCAGAGTGTCTCTGCAAGAGACCTAGACACTGAGGAGAAGCCTTTGAGATCCAGAACTCTGTGAAGAACATTGTTCCTCACCACCCCAAACACAACACTGCTCTCATTGGCTCCCTGGGAAGGGTCTGGGATAATTTGCCTCCACAACCGTTCCAGAACCATGTTGTTGCCACTACCTTGTAACCACCACCTTGTCACCAACCCTTGTCAGTGCCACCATGTCCTGGTTTGGACCAGGATAAAGGTGATTTTCTGTCTTGTACTTTTGCTTTTAGCTAAGTCTCTTGTAAGTAGTTGCACTTGCTGAAATTAACAGCAAGTTTCTCAGACAGTGTGTGCTTCTAGGATTGATAACACTTGATGTTTATAGTTACTGCTAGAGACTGGTATGCAGAGCCAAGGACACTGCTCAGCTCTGAGGAAAACATTTTACCGTCCAGGAGGATACAGAGGTCCCACCTGAGCCCTCCTTTGGGGAGGAACAGACAAGATAGATGCCAGAATTGACCAAACAGAGTATTCCATCCCATATACGTCACACTCAGTATAAATTTGAGGCATCATGAGGGCCGAGCCAGACCTTTTCCGGATTTCCAGATCTCCAGACTTCTGGATTTCCTGATTTCCCTTCCTCCCTTCCTTCACCCGGCATCCTGGAAGGATCCCGTCCATTCGTCTGCCTGTGGTCCTGATCCGTGCCAGCCCACATCTGTGTGTTCCTGCCTCCGGTTCCCGACTGCTGCCGACTCCAGGAGTCCAGCCTGGACTTTCCCAGGGCTGCCCTGCAGCCTCGGTGGTGACGTGAGAGTTATTGGGGGAAAGGGGGAGGAATGTGGTTTCCATTTTCCTGTATATTTGTATATATTTAGTAATTTTTCCTATTTATTATTACTGTTCATTAAAGTTGTGTAGTTTAGTTTCCAACCCATAAGTCTCTCTCCCTTATTCTCTCTCCTTTCTTTATCAAGGAGAGAGAGATATTAATAGAGAGCGTCTGTTATTCGGTTTAATTGCCGGGCCAGTGTTAAACCGTGACAGATTTATTGGCGCCCAAAGTGGGGCCCGAGCCCAGTTTACATTTTGACTAAATTGCCTGAACAGTTTGAATTCCAACTCCAGTGAAAGAATGGCTTTCCTGAGCTGGAATCAGACCTTGTTCTTTGGAAATTTCACAGGGTTGGAGATTAAACCAATCGTGCCGTACCTTTGGTATTTAGGGTATGTGATGTGTATTTTTGCAGCTGGGATTGCTGCTGCTTTGTGGTTTGTCTTTCGTAAGAGCTGCTTAAGAACCATCGTTGCAATAGGGTCCTCAATACTGATGTATATCATGGTGCATGGTGCAGTAGTGTTTCATACAGAGATAAAAAACTTGGTTGGTAATTACACTCCCAGTTTTAATTTGGGAAATTATACCATTCCAACGTATTTTGGGCTGACTCCACCAGATTTTGGTGGCAATAGCATTTCATTTCTCAATCTTCTGGTGGGTGTTGTTAATTTCTCTCATATATTGGTGAGGAGTAACACAAAAACCACAGTAATGAGATTGAGTATGCCTTTTCGGAGGCCGAGAGTTGCTGTTCGGAGAGTGAGAGCTGCTCCTCGTAAAGAGAGCACCCCCACTCCTGCCTCCACAGCCGCTTCTCGCCCCCCCTCACGCAAGGGCACAACTCAGTTAAGGCTGGCCAGCATCGCCAGTGTTTCTGCTACAGCTCCAGTTGCTGTGTCTACTCCCACAGACACTGCTGCTGCTCAGAAAGCAAGCCCTGCTGTTGCTACTGCTGCAGACACCTCAGCCTCTCCCCCTCAGCCCACACAGTTACTTGTTAACCCTGTAACTAGGAGAAAAGGAAAACAATGGAAATCAGAAATGAGCCCTAACCCTTCCAAGTCTGAACGAGATGACCAGGTGATAGAGGAAATAGAGGTTACTGCCTCTCCTCGTAGAGCAGCTAGAGCAGAGTCAGATGAGGACTCAGACTCAGAATCTGCTCAGCCCTATTCCATGAGAGACTTGCGTACTCTGAGAAAAGACTACAGCCGTTTTTCAGGTGAACCACTTCTCTCTTGGTTACTCCGATGCTGGAATGAGGGGGCTGCTACCATAACATTAACCCAGAAGGAAGCCAGGCAGTTGGGATCCCTGGCCAAAGATGCAGGTATTGATCGGGCATTTGGGGAAAAGGCTGGAACTACCAGTCTGTGGAAACGACTCTTGTCAGCTGTAAGGGAGAGATATCCCTATAAAGAGGAAATAGACTGCCCACAGATCAAAGCAGCCAGACTTGTAAAAGCTATTAGGAATCTCGAAGAATTGGCTGTGCGAGACGTGATCTATAATAATGATGACATTGAAGATCCCTATCACGTACCGTGCCCTAGGCCTATGATGCAAAGGTTTGTGCATGCTGCACCACCACCTTTTAACCATACTCTATCAGTAATGCTATGGGTCCCTGCAGATGTGAATGCAACTGTGGGTGAAGTGATTAAAACTGTACGAGAGTGTGAAGATGCTGTCATAGCCCCTTGCCGGGCCTGGGTCTCAGCTATCAAGTGAGCATCTGAGAAACTGCATTCACCCCTTTCTCCTCAGACAGACGGAGGACGCCCCATTTCAGCCATTAAGAGGAGACGCCCTCCTATGAGACAGAATCGAGAGAAACAGAAATTAGCAAGAGGAACCCTATGGACGATCCTGTGTGAGTGTGGAGAGGACATGAAAAAGTGGGACAAGAAACCTACTGCTGCCCTACAGGACCGAGTGTTTGAGTTGATAAGTAAGCCGAAGGCAAAAGGAGGTCCTTCTAAAACGATGGCTGCTCAAGTCTCCAGTGTGGAGTTACCCAATCCAAATATGCTGGTGACTCAAGATCCCTGCACATCAGGTGTGAGTACTGGGGATGCAAGCTCCAGTAATGCTCATACTGCCAATGCTGTATGTGCTCAAGCTTAGAGGAGCCCTGCCTCCAGCCAGGTGGAGGAGAGGGACAACCGAATCTATTGGATTGTGTGGATTCGATGGCCTGGCACATTAGAGCCACAAAAGTATAAAGCCTTGGTGGACACTGGTGCACAGTGCACCCTAATGCCATCGAATCAGAAAGGCACAGACTCCGTCACTATTTCTGGAGTGACGGGGGGATCTAAAGAACTGACTATTGTGAAGGCTGATGTGAGCCTCACTGGAATAAAGTGGCATAAACACCCAATAGTGACTGGTCCAGATGCTCCGTGCATCCTTGGCATAGACTACCTCAAGGGAGGTGACTTCGAGGACCCAAAAGGGTACCAGTGGTCCTTTGGTACTGCAGCTATTAAGACTGAGAATGCAGAATGGCTGCATGCTTTGTTTGGCCTGTCAGATAAATCCTTTGTAGTGGGATTGCTGAGAACTACAAACCAGCGGCTGCCAACTGCTACTTCAGTAGTGCATCGTAGACAGTATCGTGTAAACAGAGATGCTGTGATCCCCATTCACAAGCTGATCCGGCAATTAGAGAGCCAAGGAGTGATCAGCAAGACTCACTCACCCTTCAACAGTCCTGTATGGCCAGTGAAAAAGCCTAATGGAGAGTGGAGGCTGACAGTGGACTATCGTGCCCTGAATGAGGTTACACCGCCACTAAGTGCTGCTGTGCCGGACATATTAGAACTTCAGTACGAGCTGGAGTCAAAGGCAGCCAGGTGGTTGCTACTATTGACATTGCTAATGCATTTTTTGCTATTCCTATAGCACCAGAATGCAGGGCACAGTTTGCCTTCACCTGGAGAGGTGTCCAGTACACCTGGAATCGACTGCCCCAGGGGTGGAAACACAGTCCTACCATCTGCCATGGACTGATCCATGATACCTTGGAAAAGGGTGGAGCTCCAGAACATCTACAGTACATCGATGACATCATTGTGTGGGGTGACACAGCAAAGGAAGTCTACGAGAAAGGTAAGAAGATAATCGAAATCCTTCTAGAGGCTGGTTTTGCTATTAAAAGGAGCAAGGTCAAGGGACCTGCACAAGAGATACAGTTTCTGGGGGTTAAGTGGCAAGATGGACGTCGCCACATCCCAATGGACGTGATTAACAAAATAACAGCTATGGCCCCACCAACTACCAAAAAGGAAACTCAGTCCTTCTTAGGAACTGTTGGTTTCTGGAGAATGCATATTCCTTTTTATAATCAAATTGTGAAACCTCTCTATGAGGTTACTCGGAAGAAGAAAGATTTTAAATGGGGCTCAGAACAACAAGCTGCTTTTGAGGGTATTAAACAGGAGATTGTGCAGGCAATGGCCCTTGGACCAATTCGAACAGGGCCAGACATCAAAAATATTCTTTACACCGGAGATGGAGGTGATGGTCCTTTATGGAGCCTCTGGCAGAAAGCTCCAGAAGAGACTCGAGGCCGACCTCTAGGATTTTGGGGTCGAAACTACAAAGGCTCTGAAGCCAACTACACAGCCGCTGAAAAAGAGATACTGGCCGCATACGAAGGAGTTAGAGCTGCTTCGGAAGTGATTGGTACTGAAGCACAGCTCCTCCTAGTGCCATGATTACCTGTACTGGGTTTTATGTACACAGGTAGAGAATCTTCCCATCATGCTACCGATGCTACCTGGAGTAAATGGATTGCTTTACTCTCACAGAGGGCTAGAATAGGAAGACTTAATCGTCCAGGAATTGTAGAAGCAATAACAAATTGGCCAGAAGGCAAACACTTTGGAATGCCACCAGGAAAAGTGGTGAAACGGGCTGAAGAAGCCCCACCATACGACCAACTACCAGAGAATGAGAAACAATATGCTCTTTTCACTGATGGATCCTGTCGTCTGGTAGGAGGCCATCGAAGGTGGAAAGCTGCCGTATGGAATCCTACACGACTAGTTGCAAAAACAGATGAAGGAGATGGTGAATCAAGTCAATTTGCAGAGGTAAAAGCTATCCAATTGGCTTTGGACATTGCTGAACAAGAAAAGTGGCCGAGACTTTATCTCTATACTGACTCATGGATGGTAGCAAATGCCTTATGGGGTTGGTTAAAGCAGTGGAAGCAAAACAACTGGCAACGTAGAGATAAACCTATCTGGGCTGCTGAACTTTGGAAAGACATTGCTACTAGGTTAGAGAAACTTGATGTAAAAGTGCGTGACGTAGATGCCCACGTACCTTCATATCGAGCTACCGAGGAACATCGAAACAACCAACGAGCAGATGAGGCTGCTCAAGTGTTCCAAATAGATCTGGACTGGGACCATAAAGGTGAACTGTTTTTGGCCAAATGGGCCCACAATGCTTCAGGTCATCAAGGCAGGGATGGAACATATCGATGGGCTCGTGACCGAGGGGTGGATTTATCTTTGGACTCTATTATGCAGGTTATCCACGACTGTGACATATGTCCTGCAATTAAGCAAGCTAAAAGGTTGAAACCTCTGTGGTATGAAGGGAGATGGTCAAAATATAGGTATGGGGAGGCCTGGCAAGTCGACTACATCACACTGCCTCAAACTCGCCAGGGTAAGCGCTATGTGCTTACAATGGTGGAGGCAAGTACAGGATGGCTGAAAACATATCCTGTGCCTCATGCCACAGCCCGGAACACTATCCTGGGCCTAGAGAAACAAGTCTTGTGGAGACATGGTACACCAGAGAGAATTGAGTCAGATAATGGAACTCATTTCAAAAATAGTCTCATAAATAACTGGGCCAAAGAACATGGTATTGAGTGGATATACCATATCCCCTATCATGCACCAGCCTCAGGTAAAATTGAAAGGTACAATGGTCTGTTTAAAACTACCTTAAAAGCAATGGGTGGTGGAACTTTCAAAAACTGGGACAAGCACTTGGCAAAAGCTACCTGGTTAGTTAATACCAGGGGTTCCATCAATCGAGCTGGTCCTGCTCAGTCAGATCTTCTACACACAGTAGATGGGGACAAAGTGCCTGTGGTGCATGAAAAGAATCTGCTAGGGAAAACAGTTTGGATTTATCCTGCCTCGGGCAAAGGTAAACCCATTCGTGGGGTTGCTTTCGCTCAAGGGCCTGGACACACTTGGTGGGTGATGATGAAAGATGGAGAAGTACAATGTGTACCACAAGGGAATCTAACACTAGGTGAGAATTCCTAATTTCTGCTTGTTTAACTTAATCAGTAATGCATAGACTCTTTGGGAGTCGTGAACTTGTATCCCACCTTGACTACTGTTATGTGAACTGTTGCATAAACTAACAGTGTTCTATGAGTGTTTTTCAGGATGATTTTGTGGTGATGAAACCAGAACTAGGTTCATCGGCTGGCATCCAGTGACTTCCTTGAAGTTACCATCTGCAACCTGCAACTTGTGGACCATGGACATGAACTCTAAAATTGCTCCTTGTTTTAAGAATCTGCTACAATAGATGAACATCTGCAGTTGTAGACTGAATTACTTAGTGAATTTTAGCACAGAGAGATAGTAGTAATTTGTGTATAGATATGTTTAAGGATAAGAGTTAGTAATGATTGGAGCATGACACAAATGGTATGGAATAACGGGTGGAAGGATATCTCTCCCTTCTACCCTCCATCCAGCAGCTGCTGCTTGGTCAGCTCAATCCTGTCCCTACGCTGCCACTTCATCCCCACCCACCCATCCCACATGGCACCAGCATCATCGGGGTCTCTGCAGGGAGCCCTGAGAGCTGGCAGCGATTCTCCTGTCACACAATGAGGGGATGGGGGCACCGGCAGCGAGCCCATTCCTGCCTTGCCTGCAGGACACCTTCCCTTAGGGGCAGGAGGAGCAATGCATGGCAAGTGTCCCTTTCCAAAAGCCCGCAGCAGCCTCTCTTTCCTACGGCAGCTGCTTTCTGCACTGCCATCAATAACGCCCTGCAGGCTGCACTTTGCATTTCTTCCCCCTAAGAAAGGGAATGGTCATTCTCGGCATGACCCATCACAGACAGAATGTCCTCACTTCAGAAGAAAATGCAACACAAAAAGGGGGGACACCCACTCCCACTGGCTCACGGGTCTCCGTGCCTCCCACCGGCCCTGGCCCCGCATGGCTGGGTTTGCCCTCGGGGGGCTCTGCAAGTGAAGAGGGGAAAGGGGGAGGTGGGGGCCAGGGAATCCAAATGAAAAGAGTCTCCAGCTGAAGCCAATAAAAGGTCAGGCTGTCCCACCAGGCAGTGCTCTGTGGGCCACACAGGGGTGGGGGATAGGAAGCACAGTGCCATATAGAGGTGTTGAACAAGTGCCAGCTTCCTGCCAGAGGTGATTGAAAGGTGACAGTTGCAAATTGTCCCTTATTGCTCTGGAAGTTTTGTATCTTTTCCTCCCCTCAGACTTCTCCCCTGCAGACTGCAGCTGTATGTTACAGATCCTTTGCACTAGCTACCAACCCATCTCCTGTAGAGAACTGCTGCACTCAGGCACAGCAGGAGTTTCCCTGCTGTCAAATAGAGATGTCAAATAGAGAAAGATTCCTACACAATAAAGTACACTCTGCAAAGATCTGCTGGGCAGAAGTTGCCTCTAATGTGATTACTTTTCTACACGGCATAGTGAGATGAGAAATAATTTTGGTAGCTACGTGCACAAAGACATAAACATTATCAAAGACTTCTCTAAGGACTGCTGAGAGACAGTTATTCCAGTCAGGGTCAATCCATACCATAAGAAGTGAGACTAAAAGTGGAGTGAGTGGGCTGCAGGGTTTGACCACTGCTTGGGGATTGGTTGGAAAGTCGTCAAAGGGTGTGAGGTGCAGAAACAAACTTTACAGCCCAGGAAAGGTTCTAAAGCAGGGATGCTTATTGCAGCACTTGGCTGCTTGGTTGTGGGTTATACATGATGTAAGGGTTCATATAAAATGCCTGCTAGTAACCGTCTAGGGGCCACAATTACTGAGAGAAGCTAACACAGAATGCTTGTTTAATAGAAGCTAAGAAATTGTTTATGTAGTTATCACCTTATAAGGGAAATACGTGTGCTAAAGTGATAACTGTAGAAACCTTGAGATAAGAAACAGAACATGTTGGCTTGGCTGAAGACGGAAGAAATCGGCATGCCTGGAGATGAAGAGGTGAAAAGTTTACATAGAGAAGGATCTTTGCTTAATTTTTAGTTTATCTCTTCACCACCACCAGGAGACACTATGCAAGTTCAGGAGGGAGGAGATTATAAAAATGACCTCTTGGGACTAATTTTAATACCAAGCGGGAGTAGGTGATGGTTATGCATAGGTTTATTTGAAATCTAAGGAATATGTAAAACTTCAGTGGATATAACAAAAGCCTCATTGCAAAACTGCTGCACATGGATTTCAGAGGAATTATCCCCTTTCCCACCCAGTGCTGAATAAACACACCCCTCTCTATAACTTTCCAACTTGTAGAGTTGTTTCTGCAAGTTAGTAGAAGTGAAGGTTGGAGGACATCTGGGGCTCAGTGACCATGAATTGACAGATTTTCATGTTCTTGCCAGGAGGATGGGAGGCAAAACAACTACAGTGCACTTCAGAAGAGGAAACTTTATCCTCTTCAGCAGCCTGATGGCCAGAATCCCTTGGGAATCTGCTCTGAAGGATAAAGGAGTCCAGGAAAGATGGATGCTCTTTAAGAAGGAAGTCTTGAAGGCGCAGGAACAGGCCATCCCCAAGAGCTGTAAGGTGAGTCACTGGCACAAAAGACCAGCCTGGCTGAACAAGGAACGTTGGCTGTCTCTCAAGGAAAAAAATAGAATGTACGGGGGCTGGAGGAAGGGGCAGGACACTCATGAAAACTACAAAAATGCTTTAACTATGAAGAAAGGGAATTAGGAAGTCCAAAGACCAGCTAGAAATTTATCTGACCTGCATGGTTAAGGATACCAAGAAAACCTTTTATAAGTAGATGAACAATAAAGGAAGGACCAGGGTGACCCCCATCACCGGACAGATGTAGGAAGACTCCTGGGGTGAAACACAGGGATCTGGGAATTAAACTGTACTGGAGATTTACAGTGGCACCTCTCTGCAAGCAGAATGGAGGGAGGGATGCCTTATAACACACTCTGCACAAGGCCTGTACAAGGGTGTTTGATGATAGCCACACACAGAAATTGCAGGAGCACCTCCAGGGGTGTGCCTCAGAGTCTGGGATGGATGCTTCTGATCCCATCCCTCTAATCATTCTTGCTCTGGGCTGAGGATATAAGAATGCCTCAGGACATTCCTCTTATTCTTGTTTGTCTCAATTTTGTTAAGCCTGGTTTTTTACTTTCCTGAAGAAAGAACTTCTTCCATAATTGCTAATATGACATTAAAAAAAAACCAACCAAAAAAACCCAAACCAACCAAAAAACAAAAATGCAAAACCTCAAACATGGTGACAAGGAACTCTTAAATATATAATATTTAGAATTATAAATATATTGTATTAACATACTCTGATCAGATCTGTCGTTACCTCAGCTCTTTGTACCCCACGTTGGACCGAAATAAAGACAGTTGTGGTTGTTCCTGTGGGACAGAAAGGGTTTGCAAATTACTGTACCATCAGCACTGAGAATGAGATACAAAACTGGGAAAGCCAGAAAAAAATCATGCAGACAGATCTGTGCTGTGCATCAGCTGTATTCGTAATATTGACCTGGACAAACTGGGGGCCCAACTGGTGGGCCCAACTGGTGCGCCCAGGTGAACCTCCTGAGGTTCAAAAAGACCAAGTGCAGGGTGCAGCACCTGGATCAGAACAATTCTTACCATCAGTAAAGGCTGAAGGATGAGGTTTTAGAAAGCAGCCCTGCAGAAAAGGACTTGTGGGTGCTGGTGGATGGAGAGCTGGACATGAGCCAACAGTGCACACATGCAGAAGGCCAGAAGGGCAATCCCATCCTGGGCTGCATCAAAAGAAGAGTGTCCAGCAGATTGAGAGAGGGGATTCTGCCACTTTGCTTTGGTAAAAAACCTCACCTGGAGAACTGCATCCAGCTCTGGAGCCCTCAATAGAGGAAGGACATGGACCTGATGGAGTGGGTCCAGAGGAGGGCTACAAAATGATCAGGGGGCTGGAACACCTCTTCTAGAAGGCAGAGTGAGGGAGATGGGGGTGTTCAGTCTGGAGAAAAGAAGGCTCTGGGGAGACCTTCCAGTGCTGAAGGAACCCTACAGGAATGCTGGAGAGGGACAGTTTGCAAGGGCCTCTAGAGGTCACTTAAACCCAAATTATTCCACGATTCTCTGTTTCTCTAATCTTCAAACAGCTCAGTTTCCATGGCGAGATGGAGAGTGCCCAGACATCTTCCAAGATGGGATTTTGAGGTCTGAAGATGATGGGTGGTGTACAGAGATTGATGAGCCAAGTCTCAGTGCTGTGGAGACTGTGGGCAGTAGAGGAGGATCCTGAAAGTGCCTGAGGGGTGGGTATGGGCATGGTGGAGCTTTTCTTCACAGTGGGACACGGCAGTGGGACACAGCTTGGGCAAGAAAGAAGGGCCTAAAGTGCAGCTGGGAATGCCTGGAGTGGAGAGCAGAAGAAAGAAAAGTCACTGCATGGGACCAAGGTCCACATATGCCCCACTCTGCTCCTCCATGGCCTGCAGGGGACAGCTGCCCTCTCCCCACAGCCTGCAGGGGAACTTATTTTCTGGCCCTTCCTTCATTCACTGACCTTGGTGTCTTGTGGAGGGCTGGGAGCAGGCTTCCACCTCCTTCTCCATGGACATCTTGGGCATTTTCTGCCACAGACATTCCATGTTCACCCAGGGCAGCTGCTGACTCCTGAGGGAGGTGCTCTCCCAGATATGGGCACCCCACATCTCCACAGCCCTTATATACCCCCAGGGACACCACAGAGACCCCCATGACAATGGTGTCCAGGCACCAGACCCTGCATCACAAAGCCCTGGTGGTGGCTGTGGAGACATCCAGGCTTGGAACTGTCTGGGACTGTGTCACAGAATCATGGAATGGGTTGGGTTGGAAGGGTTAAAGATCATCTAGTTCCAATCCCCTGCATGCATGGGTAGAGACACCTCCCACCCAACTGAAGCCAACCCTGCCCCTGTCCCCATGGGACTCACTTCTCCATCCCATCCACAGCATCAGCCTCAGTCAGCAGTAGTGTCTCTCAGAGCTGCTCGAGGATGAGCTTCCCGTGCTACTTCTGCTGCATGATCCTACAGATCATTCCCATGATGCTTCAGATCATTCAGAATCACAGAATACCTCAGGCTGGAAGAGACCGCTGAGCATCTCCTTGTCTGAGTGCCCTGCTCAAGTCTGAACCACATGAGGTTTTTCAAGGGCTTCCCCAGTGTGGCTTCATCCACAAAGGGGGTGAAAGTGCCTTTTGTCCCACCCCACAGGGGGATTAAAAAGACAGCAAACAGTGATGGCACAAGTTCTGGACACTGAGGCACCATCACTGCTTGCCAGGAGGACTTTGGAACCCTGATGGCACTGTGACCCTCATCATCTCGTGAACTTCCCACCCACCACATCACCCACCTCTTCAATCCAGACATCACCAGTCTCGCTACAAAAGGACAATGGTAGAGCATGTCAAAGGGCTTGCTAAAGGCAAGGTGCACCCCATGCCTTTCTGTCCCCTGCCCACTCTACTTCAGCAATCTCCTCTTTGTCCTTCACCTGCCTGGAGCAGGATGGACCCCTTCACTGTCCCAGGGACTGAGGTCATAGAATCATAGAATGTTAGGGGTTGGAAGGGACCTCTAGAGATCATCCAGTCCAACCCCTCTGCCAAAGCAGGATCACCCAGGGCAGGCCACACAGGAACACATCCAGGGATATGTTGAAAGCCTCCAGAGAAGGAGACTCCACAGCCTCTCTGGGCAGCCTGTTCCAGTGCTCCCACAACCTCACAGTCAAGAAGCTTCTCCTCATGTTTAGGTGGAATTTCCTATGTTCTAGTTTAAACCCCTTTTTCCACTGAAAAGAGATAGACCCCTGGCTTCTGACACCTACACTCCAGATATTTATAGACATTCTTAAAATCCCCTCCTCAGCCTTCTTTTTTCAAAGCTGAAAAGCTCAAATTCTCTCACTTATTCTTCATTTGAGAGATGTTCAAGTCTCTTAAGAATCCATGCTCTCCCTGGGACTCTCTGCAGTAGATCCCTGTCTCTCTTGAACAACTGGATCCAGTATTCCAGGTGTGGTCTCAGCAGGTCAGAGTAGAGGGGTAGGAAAACATCGCTAGATTTGCTGGAGACACTTTTCCTTATACACCCCAGGACATCATTGGCCCTCTTGGCTACTAGGGCCCATTGTTGAACATGGAGAATTTCCTTTCCATTGGGACCCCAAATTTTTCTCCATGGATCTGTTGTCCAACAGGATGTCCCCTAAACTGCACTGGTGGTTGGTATTATTCCTACCCAGATCCAAGACTCTACACTTGTCCTTATTGAACTTCATGAAATTTACCTTTGCCCAGCTCTCCAGCCTGTCCAGATCTCATGGAGAGCAGCACAGCCTTCTGGTGTCTCAGCCACCTCTCCCAGCTTTGGATCATCAGGAACTTTCTGAGGGTACACTCCATCCCCTCATCCAGGTTGTTGATAAAGAGACTGAAGAAAATTGGACCTTATAAAGAGACTGAAGAAAATTGGACCCAGTACTGATCCGTGGGGAACACCACTGTCCACAGGCCTCCCACTTGACTCTGTGGCAATCATCCTACCCCCCTGAACTCTGTTGTTGAACTAGTTACCAGTCCACCTGACAGTCCAATCACATGACCCCCATTTCTTCTGTTTTCTTATGAAGATATTATGGGAGACAGTGTCTAAAGCTTTACTGAAGTCAAAGGATATGACATCCACTGCTCTCCCTTCATCTGCCCATTCGGTCATCCCTTTGTAGAAGGATATCAGTTTACTCAAGCAATATTTCTCCTTAGTAAATCAGTGCTGGCTGCTCCTGAGAACTTTCTTTGGTTTTGCACACTCAAAGTACTGAACATTCTGTAAGGCAGACTTCTCCTTTCCTACTCAATATTAAGAGCTACATCTACCATTGCAGAGATGTGGAATACAAGTTCTCTCCTTCTCCTCTGTCATTCTCCTGTGTGGTATTGTGTAGCAAGACAAAGCTCTCTTCGGGAATGGCGCTTCAAAGTCCAACCAGGTGTTCCAGCAGAGACTCACAAGCAATGCTCTAAGCCTACAGCTCTCAGAGTTGACTAGCCCAGATCAGTGCTGCTACTCCAAGAGCAACCAACCTCTCTGCTGGATAGCTCAGGACTGAGCTCTGCCTCTGTCAGGCCTCACCTTTTATTGGCCCCCTGGTCCTGCTCATGTGCAGTGGGGGCCCACCCTAATTAGGCACAGCTGGGCTTGACACAAGCTCATGCTCACTCCCTGGCAATTAGTGGCACCTGGTTGCCTCATTTCACTACAGTATTGACTGTATCACAATGGACCTTCCAGTACCTGTAGGGCTTCTAGTGGAAGCCGGAGGAGGAACTACTTGCAAGGGCCTCAACTAATAGGATGGAAGACAATGGGTTTAAGTTAGGGAAGAGTGGATTTGGACAATGTAAGGAAAAAATTTCTTTACCATGAGAGTAGTGGAAACAATGGCACATGTTGCCCAGTGAGGTGGTTGAGGCCTCATTCCTGAAAATATAAAAGGTCAGGCTTGAGGAAGCAAGAGCAACCTGACCTATTTGAGGCAGTCCCTGATTACTGCAGGGGGGTTTGAATGGATGACTGCCGCAGTGCGAGACGGAGACACAGTTTGATACAAACGAATTGTCTGACTTTATTGAATCAGAAGGCTATATTTATACCAGAAGTCTCTACATCTTGTTACACGAGTTTTAACTTGATTGGCTACAAAACAGTTAACGTACAAAGCTTGTTTATCACATTCAAGCATCTCCGCGGATGTTGTAAGAGCGCCATGCTCCTTGACCAGGTCCCCTAATCCTATCGCCTTGTTTACTCCTTAACCTTTGATGTCCCAAGGCTTTGTTCCTGCGGTTACAAAGTATGCATTAAGTAGCCCTGTTCTTACTGATAGCCCAAGGCTTAATCAGTGCGAGACTGTGCTGTCTCAATTCCCCCTTCCGATTGGACAAGATAAACCCGGTTCATAGCACGATCGAACATCCGCTGAAAGCATTGTAAAATGCAGAGCAGCAAGAATAAAAAAAAGCAAAAAAGCAAATAAAGCATAACAAACAGTCTTAACTAAATTTTGCAACCATCCTGTTAAACCCCATCCTGAGAAAAGATTATCAAACCAGTCCCAGTTATCCTGTGACTGCGAATGTGTAATCCCTTCTTTAAGTGATTGTATTGCAGCATGTATAGATTGAGAGTGATCAGAAAGATTCATACAACACATTCCATTAAAATCTTCACAAACATGACCTAAAAGCTAACAATAAAAGAGCAGTACAACAGAATAGCACAATCAACAATCAACATATAGACGAGGGATCCCTTAGTCAACATATAAACGATCACATGAATTACAACATTAACAAAAGCCTGTTATCAATACAATACTAAAAGCACATTTCACACTGCAGTGGAAGGACTTAAACAACTTTTTAGTATGAGGAAGTTCAGATGTCCACTGGCGCATAGAACCAAGGGGGTAGAGGAGGCTTATCCGACAAAAATTGGTCGGGGGGCCCCAAAAGCGTCCCCAGACCCCTCCCGGATCACAGCACGGTGGAGTCCTAGTTTCCTCCATGGTTGCCAAATTAAAGCCTAAAAAGCCAAATAAAATTATTTACAGAACCCGGGGGAAGCAATAAAAGTTTGTTAGTGGATTTAGATACATTTTTAGAGGTATAATTATAATAAAGTGAGCCACATATTTTCTTTAGGTAGCGTAAAAGTTACTACAGGTGAAACAGTAATAACAGGAATTATTAGTCCTGCGCGGCTCGTAGCCTGTAGGGTCGAACATTTTTTGCTGGAATCCATCTAGGTCCTTGATCTGTGGAAACACAAGCATAACCCCTCCCCCATGTTATGAGTGAATATGGGCCTTTAATTTGTCCCGTTTCCATATCTTTAATAAGGACTGGAGGTTTTTCCTGGAACTGAAAAAGATTATTACTAGTAAAGTGTTTAGCAATGGGAGGCACATCTGAAGTATAACAATTTAAAAAATTAAAAGTATATATAGCCTTGAGCAGTCTTTCTTCAGGTATTGACAATGCTCCAACTCCTCCTTTCTGTTTCTGTAATATAGTTTTCAAGGTATGGTGGGCTCGTTCCACAATTGCTTGACCAGTAGGAGAGTAAGGGATACCCGTAATATGTGTAATTCCCCAGTCAGTAAAAAAAAGATTGTAGAGAACGTGAAGTATATGCAGGGCCATTATCTGTTTTATCTGCTTAGGAATTCCTAACGAGGCAAATGCCTTTAAAAAGTGACGCTGAACGTCTTTTGCTGTCTCCCCCGTATGACAAGATGCATAAATAGCACCTGAAAAGGTATCAATGGAAACATGGATAAACTTTTGTCGACCGAATTCAGGAAAGTGTGTAACATCCGTTTGCCAAAGTTCTAAACTTTGTAGTCCCCTAGGAAGAGTGCCCAAGGAGTTAGAAGATAAGGAGAATTGCTGACAATCAGGACAGGCAGAAATTATATCAGCTGCCTGCTGGGTACTGAGATTAAATTGTCTCTTTAGACCACGCAAATTCGTATGAAAAAAGGAATGGTGTATACGAGCCTGTTCAAAAATGTTTGGAAGGACATTAACATTAAGTGTGAGGAGATCTGCTTGACGATTACCTTGTGTAAGAAAACCTGGTAATGAGGTATGAGAGCGTATATGCAAAACGAAATACGGATATTTCCTAGCATCAAGTAGCGAAATTAGCTGTAACAACAAAGGGTATAGAAGGGGATGTGTTAAATTTTTCAGCGCAGAATGTTCAGCCCTTTGTACAATTCCTGCAACATAAGCAGAGTCAGTAACCAAATTAATTGCTTGGTCTGAAAACAACTGGAATGCTCTAACTACTGCAGCAAGTTCGACAATTTGCGAAGATCCTGGGTGAAACGTGATATCGGAAACCCACTCCTGTGAATCATTAAGCCACGTCACCACAGCCTTGTGGGTGGCTGCAGAACCATCAGTAAAAACCGTTAAAGCGGAAAGGGGCGCTGCAGATATTTTGGGGCATTCAACAAGCGGTAGAGAAGCATGCAACAGTTTGGAAGGAGGAAAATGGTTTGAAATTTTTCCCGGGAAATCAAGAATTGCAATTTGAAACAATACCTCATGTTGAATTATAACAAAAATAGGAGTATTCCAGGGACTGAAAGTAGGCACTATATGTCCTTTCTGGAGCTGTTCTTGAACTAAAGTTTTCAAAGCACAGAGTTTCTCCTCTGGCAATGGCCACTGATTGACCCACACAGGGTCTTCTGTTTTCCATGTAATTTTGGGTACTCTGTGCCTTACATCAGTGGCCATTACTAAAAAGGAGTCTCTAGTCGCATTCCCCATTGTGATAAAACATCCCGACCCCAAAGGTTAATTGGGACCGGACAGACAAAGGGTTTAACTGTCGCTGTTTGCCCTTGGGGATTTTTGATTTGAACATGAAATTGACTTTGAAAACTGGTACCCGTGCCACCTATTCCCGCCAGTGCTGACGGAGTAGGCACTAAGGACCAATTTGGTGGCCATTTAGATTTGGAAAGAACCGTAACATCTGCTCCCGTATCTATTAAACCTGTGATAGTAATTTGTTGAGAATTATAAGAAACATTACACGTAATAAGTGGTCTATCTTTGCCAATAAGATGAGACCAAAAAATTTGTGGAGCTCCCGTTGAGCCAAAGGCTCCTGTTCTCTGATTGGATGCATGAGCAACTAAATCAGCTGCACCGTATATCAACACAATTTGCGCGATGCGGCTATGTTTTGGAATATTACAAGGTGGTGTTGGGGTCCAAGCCATGACGGAAATGTCAATGGCGTCCTCATCAATGACCCCTGGCAAAACAAAAAGACCAGAAAATGTAGTAGACGATCTTCCGATAATAAGTCCTACAGTCTTTGATGGCAAAGGTCCTTTCATTGTTGTCGATATGAGGTGAACAGTGGCATCAGTTAATGTAACAGCATATTCTGTGAAGAGGTCCAAGCCTGCGCTGCCACCTGTGGCCCGAATGGTGTTTGTGTCGGCATTACCGCTGGCGTTTGTGGTAGCGGAGGGTTGTACATCTGCTGGTTCGGCATGTAATTTGATGTCGGAGCGCGGCGCCGGCCCGCGCTCTGCCTCCCGTTTCCCTGGGGAGCATTCTGCCACTGAGGTATCACGTTCCCATCAATATCAAGCTTAGAACGGCATTGGTTATTATAGTGCCGACCTTTTCGACACCGGGTACAAACGGGAATTAATGTTTTAGCTCGACAGTGCTTTTGCAAATGTCCCATTTCCCCGCAGCCGTAACAAATAGGAGCGGACCCCGAGGAACTAGGTTGTGCCGAAGTAAGCTGGATATTTCTAAATGCCGTTGCCATAACTTCGTATTTATGTTCGGAAGATCCAAACCTATTACATGCTTCCATCATTTCAACTAAAGTTGGGTTAGGATTAGGTAAAGTTTTCAGGAGTTTTTTACAATCAGGATTAGCGTTTTCAACAGCCAAATTAAGAAGGAGAATATCACGGGCTTCGGTATTATCAACTTGTTTTTCTAGAGCGTCCTGCAACTTTGAAATAAAGTCCATATAAGGTTCCTTTGGCCCTTGAGAAATTGTCGTAAAGGCTTTTTCAGGCCTATTTGCATCAGGGATTTGTAAAAAGGCTCTCTTTGCTATATGCATATTGTCTTTCAGTGTCTTTCCCGGAATATGTCGGGCCTGTTTCGCGGGGTCGCCGAACTCACCCGTACCCATGAGATGGTCAATTGTAATGGTTTGCAGCTGCTGTTATCTCCGGCTGCATACTCCCGCAGAAGCTTTTCTGCCGCCGTTCTCCAACGCGATTCCCATAATGATTGTTGCGCGGGATTGAGAAGGAGGGCAGCAATAGATTTTAAATCATAAGGAGTAAGTACGTGCGCCTCGCAAATGTTTGCAAACAAGCCTTGAAAATAATGAGAGCTTAAGCCGTTTTCTGCTGCAGTGCGGCGAAGTTCTTTTACAATAGAGAAATTCAGCGCGGCCCATCGTGGTTGCCGTTGCCCACCATATATTACAGGCGCAACTACCACAGATCCTCTGTCTTTTTTACGGGGTTTTGGCTTTGGAGGGATTTCAATTAAGCAGGCAATGTCCATTTCCCCCGCTTTCTGTGCTTCAACCCTAATCGCCGCCCACACACTTCGCGGATCATCATAATCATCAGGGTATAAATCGGGTTCCGGTTCAGGATCAACAGGACCTGGGTCAAAGGGGTCTGGGTCCGAGTCCGAATTCACCATAGCGGCGGTGATTGGCAGCGGAGGGGCAGATGGAGTAGTAGGTTCTTTTCCTTTTAAAGTTTCAAAGAGTATTCACCAAGGAGCTAAGAGTTTGGCGGTTTCGTTATTGCCCCGTGTAGCGGCATCCCATAATTTAACTCCGACCTCGTCCCAAAATGAAGGGTCATAAGTAGATACTGAATCGATGTCGGGAAAATGCTCACGGGCCCATTTTAAAACCAGTTTTAAATCATGGCCCGATATAACTTTTTTATCCTTATTAAGTAAAGTCTTTAAAGTAACATAAACGTCTCGTTCTTCTTTTGAAATGTTTGAACCCATAACAAAAAAAAGTAGTTTCTCCAAGCTCACCTACCAATCGCGAGGAGGTGATGAGTGGTGCGCACCAATAATCCGGCTTCTTCCCAGCCTTTCTTCTTCAAACAAAGTTCTTGGAGACCTGCGACCGGAAAATTTTCAACCCGAATCACGTCGGGACCACCATTTGCCGCAGTGCGAGACGGAGACACAGTTTGATACAAACGAATTGTCTGACTTTATTGAATCAGAAGGCTATATTTATACCAGAAGTCTCTACATCTTGTTACACGAGTTTTAACTTGATTGGCTACAAAACAGTTAACGTACAAAGCTTGTTTATCACATTCAAGCATCTCCGCGGATGTTGTAAGAGCGCCATGCTCCTTGACCAGGTCCCCTAATCCTATCGCCTTGTTTACTCCTTAACCTTTGATGTCCCAAGGCTTTGTTCCTGCGGTTACAAAGTATGCATTAAGTAGCCCTGTTCTTACTGATAGCCCAAGGCTTAACCAGTGCGAGACTGTGCTGTCTCAGATGACATTTAGAGGTCCCTTCCAACCCAAATAATTCTGCAATTCGATTATTATAAGACCTTCAGCCACCTCAGTAACCATGGAGAGTATCCAGAGTTCTCCCAAGATGGGGTTTGAAGACCCCAAGCCCATGCCCAGGCTGCCGAGGTTGATGGGCAAAGCTGCAGTGCTGTGAAGACTGTGAGCAGTAGAGGAGTATCCCGGGGGTGCCTGAAGGGTGGGTTTGGGCATGGTGGAGCTTTTCTTCATAGTGGGAAACAGCTTGGGCAGGAAAAATGGCCCAAAGTGCAGCTGGGGATGCCTGGAGTGGAAAGCAGAAGAAAAAAATGTCACTGCAAGGGCCATGCTGGGGAACACCACATCCCCCAGAAGGAGCCTGGATCAGCCCAAGGCTCTGTGTGCCAAGGCAGACGCAGGGAGGACACAGAGATGTCAGGAGACAAAGGGGACAGCAAGGTGGGGCAGGTGGGTGATGGAGCAGAGCCTGCAGGGCAAGAGGCACAGGGGATGGGACAGCCCAGGACAGACTGTGGTGGAGATGAGAGAGGGAAAAGGTGTGGAAAAGCTGGAGCCACACTTGGCAGAGCCAAGCTCTCCATGAATTTGCTGATGGCTCTTGTCTCTGTCCCTGATTGCCATGGGGAGACAAGTGCAGCTTCCAGCAGCACTGGGGCTCAGGGCCTCCTTGTCCATGTGCAGGAGACTGGGAGGTGCCGTGCCATAGTCCTGCCCTTGGCATTGCCCATCTCCACATCCCAGTGCTGCCAGGAGAGCCCTGAGGGCTGAGGGAGGCACAGGATCTCTATCCCTTGCCAGGGGATGGGGGTCAGGGCTGGCACCTTTGGGGAATGGGCCCAGGGCTGGGCCCTTTGCAGTCCTGACACACAGCCAGGCTTCCTCAGCACCAGAGCCACCTGCACCTTCCTTTTCCCCACCTGCCATCACTGCCTCCTGCTCCCCCCACACCCTGCAGGGGACGCTTTCTCAGGGCTGTCCCTAAGGGGGGACCCAGGCACACAGCAAAAAACTTTTGACTTGGACTTTGCCTTGGACTTTCTTGTTGAGAAAGAAGCTTCTGCTGCTTCCTCTCCTTGCCTGTTGAGCAAATGTCCTGGGCTCAGCATCAACACCCCAGAGGGCTCCTGACAGATGTGAGCTGAGCTCCTGGGATGGAGGAAGTTTCTGGCAAGTGGGCAGTGCTGCAGAGAGACAGCTCTAGGCCAGAAAAGGTCCTCTGCAGAGCGAAGCAGGGCTGAGGGCACTGCCAGGGTATCTGGGGGAGATGAGCAAGGCAGAGAGAGCTTCAAGGGGGGGGAAGATGGAGGGGATGAGTGCCAGCTCAGTGGAGGAGAACCTTCCCAGCTTCTGACATGGTGAGTGTCTGGTGCAGGGCAGTGCAGCTGGTGCAGTTCCTGGAGGCATCTCCTAAAGCTGCAGAGCCAGAGCTGATTGGAACTGTAAGGGGGGGAAGGGGCTGGAGGTGGAAGGGGAATTGTGAAGAGGAGTGAGGGTATGTTTGCAGGCAGGGGTGCCCAGGGCTGTCCTTCAGAGCAGGGTCCTGCAGCCCAGGGGCTGTGTGCTGGGGCAGGGACTCTGCTGCCTGCCTGCCTACCGAGAGCCTTCCTTGGGAGCTCCCTGGTGCTGGCAGAAGCTGTGGCTGGCAGGAGACAGGGAGCACGGGGCAGGATCCTGGTGCTGTTGAGAGAGGGCTGAATTGCTGAGGGCTGCTCACAGCTCCAGCTGATGCCCAGAATATTTCTGAGGTGACTTTTCAGGGGTCCCTTCAAGGCAGGGCTTTCCTGCTCCAGCCTCAGCTGTCCTTAGGCTCTTTTACAACTTGTCTCTTGCTCAGCTTAGGGGGATGGAAACTTAGCTGTGCAGGGGAGAGCAGGGGCTTAGACTCCTCAAGCAACACCTGGAGGGGAACTAGGAACCTCCAGAAGTGCCTCCACCCCCCAGCAGCTCATCTCAGTTCAGCTCAGCTTCCCTTTTCCATTGTCCTCAGGGTGTGTGTGCCCTGTTCTTTATCCCCTGCACCCCCTGAGTGGCTGCAGGGAAGAGCTGGGCACCCAGGGGCTAGGCTGGGCCCTGTGAGCAGGGGAAGGAAGTGCGACAGGGCCAAGGAAACAGCTCCAGGCAGCAGATGTGCAAGGAGGTGTCCATCTTCCCTCTGCCCTCTGGAGCTCTGGGCAGTGCCCTCTGTGAGGCTGGGGAGGAGTTTACCCTCCCTTCATCAGACCAGCTCCCCTTTCTCTGCATGGAGCCACAGGCAATCCTCTTGCCTTGCTCTGTTCTCCCTGAGTGCAGCAGAACTGCTGAGGGTTTGAGACATCCAAGAACATTCCCCAGGAGAGATGGGGGGATCTGAAATAAAAACCCAAACCCCTCTGAATCTGCCTTCTGCCACCCCAGTTTCGTAGAACTGAGAATGTAGATGGTGATGACCCCTTTTTTTTATCACTGCTTTGATAAGATTAAGTTGACTTCTAGTGTTGCCCCTGACTCCATGATCTCGTGTGCTCACAGGTGAGATCAGATGTGACTCTGTAGCAGCCACCACACAGAGTTTCTGCTCCTCACTACACATTCAGCCAGCTGCAGTCAGAGATCCAACCATAGAGCGGAAGGAAGATCTGTTAGAAAAGTGTGTGTGGATGTGCTAGGAAAAGAAGATACGGAAGCTGTCTTTGATTTTCCAGAGAAGTTTCCTTGCAGCTCTTGCACTTCTGGCTCTTCCTGGGCATCTACCTGGCTGCCCTCCTGGGCAACGGCCTCATCATCACCAACATCGTCTGTGACCACCGCCTCCACACCCCCATGTACTTCTTCCTCCTCAACCTCTCCCTCCTCGACCTGGGATCCATCTCCACCACTCTGCCCAAAGCCATGGCCAATTCCCTCTGGAACAACAGGGACATCGCCTACAATGGATGTGCTGCACAGATCTTCTTCTTTGTCTTCTTCATCAAAGCTGAGTACTGTCTCCTGACCATCATATCCTACAACCGCTACGTGGCCATCTGCAAACCCCTGCACTATGGGACCCTCCTGTGCAGCAGAGCTTGTGTCCACATGGCAGCAGCTGCCTGGGGCCCTGGGTTTCTCACTGCTCTGCTGCACACAGCCAATACATTTTCCCTGCTCCTCTGCCAGGGCAATGCCCTGGACCATTTCTTCTGTGAAGTCCCCCAGATCCTCAAGCTCTCCTGCTCTCATTCTGATTACGCCAGAGAAATTTGGCTTCTTGTATTAAGTTGCTTGTTAGGTTTAGGGTGTTTCGTTTTCATAGTGGTTTCATATGTGGAGATCTTCAGGGCTGTGCTGAGGATCCCCTCTGAGCAGGGACAGCACAAAGCCTTTTCCATGTGCCTCCCTCACCTGGCCGTGATCTGCCTGTTTTTCAGCAGTGGCATCTTTGCCTACCTGAAGCCCCCCTCCATCTCCTCCCCAGCCCCGGACCTGGTGGTGTAATTTCTGAATTTGGTGGTTCCTCCAGCAGTCAATCCCCTCATCTACACCATGAGGAACCAGGAGCTCAAGAATGCCCTGAGGAAATTGATGATTGGATTGTTTTCAAAAGTTTGGAACTGATTGACTTCTTCTGCAGTTCACTCATCACAAAACTCTATAAAGGAAAAACTGACTTCCAGCTATATTTATTTTGTTTTGTTGTAGATGTGTTTTGTTGGGTTTTTTTCTTTACTTTTTCTAATATTCACAAATATCATTTTCATTATCTCTGACATTTCTTATTACGTGTCTCTTCTTGTATTCTTTGACACAGAGACATATCTTGTCAGTATGCATATCTTGTAGCACCAATTTCTTTGGCTTACTGTGGGAAAAATATCTGCGGAGGCTTAAGGATTCCATGTGCACATCAATATGATTGTATGAAATCGTTTATTAACAACTTGCACTCACTTATATAGAGAAGCCTTGTTTACACCATCATATCATGCTGGTGGCTTTGTATTCCAATTACACATACCATTCTCACGGAAAGATTCTTCTCGCATAATTATTTTCCTCTTCTGTTGCCAATTAAGTTATCACTTTCCCATTAGCTCATTCTCAGAAAACCTCTAACTAGGCCTCAATAACCATTAACCCAATGTGGCCTAAGCTAAAGTAAGTCAGGATTGCTCACAACCTGTATATTTCTGAACTGCTTCCCCAACATATTCCCCTTTTTGTTTTTTGAGCAATTCTGACTTATTTCATTACGTAAGATAACATGCTAATGATATATTGTCATAAACAGCATACTAATACAAAAGCAATAACATACCAATAATGCAAAAAACAATAATAACATATATACTAATACAAAGGCAATAATAACATACTAGTAATATAAAAGCAATAATAACATATATAACTGATAAGCCTTGCCTAATTAAATCTGTAAGCTAACAAGCTAATTGGTGTATTTTATGATTTTTATCAATTCTTACCAAAGGCTTTTCCTGTTGCTATGTGTGATACAAATGAAACAGCAAGAAACCCAAATTTCAAATTTTCCCTTATATTCTAGGCCTAATTGTTGCATTGACCAGTTTGATCAAAAGTGTTATTAATAACTCATTAGTGCTCTCATGCGGTCACTCTCTTTTTTTCTTCTCATGAGGGTATACGCTCTCCCCTTTTCTTTCCTTCTTTTTTTTTTTTTTTTTTTTTTGAATTAAATGAAAAAAGTTTTATTATCGAATCATGTATTCTCATGGTTTCAAACTAAACTTGAAGAAATTTCTTTCTATCACACCACACTCTTTACGGTATCCAGTATTTTGCAGTGCAGCTTTGAGCATCTTTTTAACTCTTCTCTTAAATAATAGATCAAATTATAATCAATGTGCCCATCAAAGTAGATTGTTTTAAAATAACTGGAGTTTGCATAAAAGCAGAGTAGTGACACTACCTAACTGAAGTTACATTATTTTTTTTATATGTAAATGTCTTCATCTTTTTATATGGCTTAGCACGTTAAAAAAAATTCTATGTCATGGATAGCTAAAATCTCCTGTCAAAAAAAAAAGAAATATCACTAGCAGCAGGTAACCCTCAAGTTATTGCCTACCAAGATCCAGACCTGGACATTTGATGCCCAGAACAATGTAAAAATCTTTCCCACTTCTGCTTCATACCTTTCAGAAGGCATTAGAGAAACTTCTTTTTTTTTTTTTTTTTTTTTTTTAATGAGGCTATGTGGTGTCCTTTCCCCCCCTCCCAGCAGGGCTCACAGCTACAGTATCTGTGGGGGCAGAGGCAGCACCTGCAGCTGTAGCAGACTTGCTGGCAGCGATCACCAGCGACACAAAGGGGGGTTGAAAAGCAGCCACGGGGGAAAGAGTCGGGGGGGGAAGTTTCTTTCTCTCTGCAGCAATTCTCGGCCTCTGAAAAACATTCTCATGACTTTATCGTACTCCTTACCAATATATGAGAAAAATTTAACAACACCTACCAAAAAGTTTAAAAACCAAAACACTATTACTACTAAAATCTGGTGGAATCAGCCTGAAATAAAATAAATCAGTACAATCTCCCAAACCAAATACTTGTATCAGAAATATTATCACTGTGAATCCACATTTAAAGGCATTTGTTTCCATGGCCAAACCCATCTGCTCGGTACCCAATGCACTCCAGTACCTGTAAGTAAGCACATATAAGTTCGAACAGTCGATTCCACATCTGCCGGCCCTTCCCATTGTCCAGTGATGGAATTCTTGAATTCCACCAAAATTTTGTGGGAAGGTTCCGAACCAAAGTCTGTTAAAGCTTTTTGGTGAATCAGTATCGGAGGTTCTGTACGTTCTCCTGTAAGGCGTAAATAGTTCATGACAAATACAGCCTTACTTAACTGGTCCTGAGGAGGACTCCCTTCCTCCCCCCCTTTTTTGTCTTTCAAGGAGAGTCTTTAGTACCGAATGGCAACGTTCCACTATTGCTTGACCCGTAGGGTTATGAGGAATACCAGTAACATGTCAAATACCCCATTGTCCACAAAACTGCCGAAAACAAGCAGAAGAATAAGCGGGGCCATTATCCATCTTAATGGAAAGAGGTACTCCAAGAACAGCAAAGGGTACATATAGATGTCTGATAACATGTTTTGTTGCCTCACCAGTCTGAGCAGAGGCCCAAACGGCCGTAGAAAAAGTATCTATAACAACATGCACATATTTTAAGCGTCCAAACTGTTGTACATGAGTGACATCCATTTGCCACAAATCCAAGGATTTCAAACCTTTAAGATTGACTCCCATCCCAATACCAAGATCAACCTTTTGGCAATCAGGACAAGATTTCACAATTCCCTGGGCATCCCCTAGAGGTAAATGAAATTGCTTCGCTAGCACTTTAGCAGATTGATGAAAAAAATGCATGAGATTGTCGAGCTTGTGAAAGAACATCAACAGAAGGACCAGTCCAGGCTGGTGCAACTAAATGGTCAGCTCGCTTATTACCGATAGCCAAACCTTGGTCACTAAGATGACTCCGGATATGAGTGATAAAATAAGGATGTTCTCTTTCTGCTAAGAGCCTCAATACCTTCTGCAATAAGAAATACAAATGCTTATTCGAAATTTCCTTCAAAATGGCATGATACATTCTCAAAACAATACCTACTGCATAAAGTGAATCAGAGACTATATTTACAGCAGTACTATTCCATGTTTCAAAAACCCAAATAACCATGGTAAGTTCAAGGGTTTGCAAAGAGTCAAATGACTTCCCTTGAATTAAATGTTCTTTCCATTGCCCAGGCGTCTCCTCCCAGGTAACAACAGATTTATGGGATTTTTTTTTTTCCAGCATCCATAAAGACCGTTATGTCGTCCACTGGACTGTCAGACAAAAAACTACATGACTCTCACTGCATGTTAGATACAAATGGTAACAAGAGATATGAGGGGTAAGAATTCGTTATTTCCCCACGAAACTATGCCAAGGCTATTTGCAGGTCCGCTGAAGTTTGCAGTAGCCAAAGCAAATAGCCCTTCTTAAGGGGCAAAATGATCTGTCCTGGGTCCACCCCAGCGATGTCTTAACATCTCACTCTGCCCTCTTTTTTTTTTTTTTTTTTTTTAAATATTCAAAACCAATAATAACAAATACAACTGATAAACCTTGTCTAATTAAATCTCTAAGTTATCCCCATACCCTTAAATGATTTAACCATTCATTTAACCCAGTATATGCAACAGTTAATTTTTTCATGTTATCTTAATCAATCATTTTTGATTGTGAATTGACTCTGAATGATCAGATAAATTTATGCAAATACATCCTATCCAAGTCTTCACCAACATAACCCAGAAGCTAACAATAAAAAGTCAGTGGCAGCACGACTTTGTAAAACTGCATGTCTGACACATTCAACATCTTTTAGCATCTGTGTTAAAATACCAGAAGTTAAGTTAATCTGCTTAGCAGTGCAACAGAATCGCACAATCAACAATAAACATATAGACGAGGGATCCTGTTTGGGAAACAGTTCAGAAATATACAGGTTGTGAGCAATCCTGACTTACTTCAATTTAAGCCACTTTGGGTTATTGGTTACTGAGGCCTTGTTAGAGGCTTTCTGAGAATGAGCTAATAGGAAAGAGATAACTTAACTGGCAACAGAAGAGGAAAATAATTATGTGAGAAGAATCTTTCCGTGAGAATGGTATGTGTAATTGGAATACAAAGCCACCTGCATGATAAGATGGTGTAAACAAGACTTCTCTATATAAGTGAGTGCAAGTTGTTAATAAACAATTTCATACAATCATATTGATGTGCACATGGAATCCTTAAGCCTCCGTAGACTGTTTTCCCACAGGATCCCATAATCAACATCTAAACGATCACATGAATTACCACATTAACAAAAGACTGTTATCAATACAACAGAATACGAAAAGCACATTTCACACTGCAGTGGAAGGACTTAAACACCTTTTTAGTATGAGGAAGGTCAGGTGTCCACTGCCGCATAGAGCCAAGGGGGTAGAGGAGGCTTATCCGACAAAAATTCCTTGGGGGGCCCCCAAAGCGTCCCCAGACCCCTCCTGTATCACGGCATGGTGGAGTCCCGGTTTCCGCCATGGTTGCCAAATTGAAGCCCAAAAAGGCCTAATAAAATTGTTTAGAGAGAATTCCAAGCCTATAAACAGCAAAGGCACACACACACACACACTTTTTTTTTTCTCTGCTGTGGTGTCTGCAGCAGGGCTCATTTTCTGAGCAGCAGCAGTGTGTGCGGGGGGGCGAGAAGCAGCTGCGGAGGCAGAAGTGGGGGTGCTCTCTGTACCAGGAGCAACTCTTACTCTCCGCAGCAACTTTAAGCGTCCAAAAAGGCAACCTCATTCTCATAACTGCATTTTTTGTGTTTTGTTTTGTTTTGTCTTACTTCTCACTAATATATAAGAAAAATTAACAACATCCACTAGAAGATTCAACAATGAAACGATATTGCTACTAAAATCTGGTGAAGTTAGCCTAAAATAAAATGAAGTGGTACAATTTCCCAAACCAAAACTGCAAGTATAATTACCAACCAAGTTTTTTATCTCTGTATGAAACACCAGTGTACCATGCACCAAAATATACATCTACATTGAGAACTGTATTGCAATGATAGTCCTTAAACAGCTTTATCTTAAGCATTGTTACCCTAAGCAGCTTCTAAGAGTTGGGCTGCTGTAGCACCTTTTTGGGAGTAGTCCTAATGCACGTTTAGTTTTTTCATTAGCATTGTCATATTCTAACATATCAAAAAATTTTGTTTTCATCTCTTCTAAAAAATCCAGACGTGATATTACCACTGAATATAAGTGATCCACAAATTTTGAATATGACTCCGCTATCCTCTGTTTAATATTTGTAAAAGAAAAGTTTGCTTGTGCAGGATCATGAACAATTTGCAAAGCTTTATAAGCCAATTCTTGTGAAAGTTGTAACACTTCAGTTTGAAACCATGTCTGCAAATATGCACGTACAAAAGGACAATCACCCAGTAACATTTGTGCTTGCACCCCGTGTAATGCATCGGTGTTCTGTCTAGAAATCACAGCTGCATTTTCGCATAGCATTTACCATTTATGATGAAATTGCAGTTGTTGAGAAGGAGTTAACAGAGTATCAGTGAGCATTTTTGTGTCATATGGCGTCAACTATTCAGCAGTAAAAAGATGTTGCAAAGGAGATTGAGTAAATGACTCAAACCAATTTCAAACCGTACTGTGCAATGGCAGCTTTGGCTTCTTTTATCATTTTCCAATCTAATGCAACCCATTGACCTCCTCCTCCTGGTCCCACAATCACTGGAAAAAAATCGGACTCATATTGGGAACCATTTCTCCTTCAACTATAGCATTTTGAATAATTCCCTTCCATCTAATTACTGGATACACACTTCCACACCCCCCCCACTATCCCTCCACTACCCTCCCCTCCCCATATTGGATCTGGAAGAGGTGGAGCAGTGGGTGTTAAAGGGTTAAGGGAAATAGGAGCAGGAATAGGGAACGGATCAGGGGGTAAAAATGGATTAGTGCCCCATTGTTCGGGATGTTCCCCTGGAGCAAAACTAGGGTTTTTTCAGGGGTATACTCATCCTTGGTCTCCAGTTCTTTCAGTTTCTTCAGCAGTTCCCTTAGTTGCTTGTCTCTGAGTCCCAGTTTTTTCCTTGGTTGTTGATCTATAGCAGGCGCTGATGGTGTTGACAGGTGAAGCAGAGGATTAATTGAAGGCAACTGTGGTCAAGAAGATATATCAGGCTTCCGAGGTGGAAAGGAAGGCAGAGCAGTCGGGAGCTGCGGCAGGCGGGCTCGAGGTGGGGAGTTTGCATTCCAAGATTCCTCACCTGTGTTCTCCGGCTTCTCTCTCTCTGGGTCCTCCGACGATTCTGGTGGTGTTTTCAGTCATTATTGGTTTTGCTTCTCGGTCCCATTTTTACTTTTCATCTGACCACCAGGGTCAAATGGCACAGTTGGCTGAGCTTGAATCAGTATAGTCCCTTCAGGTGCTGGTAAGGGTATTTTAGGTGTCTCAAATAACTGTTTAGAGGTCAAGTTCATATTTTGAGCATTCATCTGTACTGGTAGATCAGGCATTAATGCAGCAAACGCTGAGGCTGCTGCTGCTCTTTCACTTTCCATTTCTTTTAAGGTTTCTTTAATCAATTTCCAGAGCGTCGCTAAGCATCGTGTCTCCTTAACTCCATCGCTAATTTTATCCCATAGGGCAATACCTACGACTCTCCAAGTAGGTAACTCAAAAACAGTACCCATCGAGGGGATCAAGTCTCTATCCCGTGCCCATTTCAGTAATTCTCGTAAGGTTCTGCCTTCGTATGAGAGAGAATACATTGGAGGAGCTTAACTACTGCCTCTTCTTCTTTAGAGAGTGTAGACCCCATCTCCTCCCCAGCCGCTCACCTGATCAGGGCAAGATTCTTCAATTCCGCGGTACCTCTTTCGTTCCGTAGCCAGGCACCAGCTACATAGACCACTGGGGCAGCAGTCTCCTTTCCACTGGCTTCTCCGCTCCTGCCACACCGTTGCTTTGGTTGTCTTTCTCGCTACCCTCTCTTTCCAGCTGTCTTCATCACTCCTGGGAAGCAACAGCGAGAGGGTCCCTGTTTGGGCGCCAAATGTAGAAAATCCGCAGAGGCTTAAGGACAACACGTTGTCACCAATATGGTTAAAGTGAAGTCCTTTATTAACAATTCACACTTGCTTTATATAGAGCCCTTGTTTATATAACAATATCTTGCAGGTGGCTATATCTTGGCCACAAATCCTATTCTCACAGAACTTCTGCTGGCTACTGTCGCAGTGAGAGTTTGATGCAAACAGATGCGAGACGGAGACTTGTTTGATGCAAACAAATGTCTAACTTTTATTGAATCAGAAGGCCATATTTATACACTATTCTAAGAGCTAATGCCACGTATACCTATTGCTGATTGGTAGTACCTACATTTTGTTACACAAGTTTAAACTTGATTGGCTACAAATCTTAAACAATAATTAATGAGCTAATGAATTTCTAGTACATTCGAGATTTTTCATGGATGTTGCAATCGTTGCCAAGCTCTCTAATCTAACTGTCTTGTTTACTTTTTAACCTTGGAGAAGCCCCAGCGCTTGTTTACTTTTTAACCTTGAAGAAGCCCCAGCGTTTTGTCTACTGCGGCTACAAGATATGCTTTACGCAGAGCTGTCCTTGGGCTTAGCCCAGGGCTTATGGTCGAATTGTTCCATCAACAATTGTTCGGTACTAACAGTTCGAGATTGTACTGCCTCAATTCCCCCTTCTGACTGAACAAGGTAAATTCTTTTCATGGCACGATTGAGCATCCGCTGAAAACATTGGAAGATACAAGGTAGCAATGTTAGCAAAAGCAAAAAAGCAAATAAAGCATAACAAACAGTCTTAACTAAACTTCTTAACCATCCTGTTAAACCCCATCCTGAAAAAAGTTTATCAAACCAATCCCAATTATCTTGTGATTGCAAATGCGTGATACCTTCTTTAAGTGATTGTATTGCAGCATGTATAGATTGCGAGTGCTCAGAAAGATTCATACAACACATTCCATTAAAATCGTCACACCCATGACCATGAGCTAAAAGCAAAAAATCTATAGCAGCGCGATTTTGCAAAGTAGCATGTCTAACACTATCTACATCCATTAACAAATCAGCTAAAGCTATGCTAGTAGCATTGTTCTGCTTTGCCAGCCAGCACCCTAATTTTCTAAGTGTTGTTAATGCTTGAGCACTGGCCGCCCCAGGTGCTAAAATAGAAGAAAAAATAACCTGAGGTATATTCCAAAATGTAACATCATCTCGGCAATCATTAGTAAAAGCATGTATCTGTCTTGTGTGCCGATATTTCTTTTTCCATTGTATGATTGTACTATCATTAGGGGCCAGCACCGTTAACCTGCCTATTGAGCAGGGTCCTCCTTGGATGTGTGAAGGAATCGCCGGCCATGCTCTGTCCCCGCAAATGAGAAATAAACCCGGGGGAAGTAAGAGAGGTTGGTTAGTAGATTTAGACACATTTTTAGAGGTATAATTACACCAAAGAGATGCATTAGTAAAAATGGGGTGTATCGGGGAAACATCCCAGGCTTTGGTCTTATTTTTCCCTGTATAATTGAATTTAAGGCAATAATCCATTTTTATGGACCCTAACAGTTCTATTTCCTGCGGCTCCAGAGGAGCAGGATTTAGATATGGTACCCATCCATCCCAGGAATCAACGCAGTGCGTTCCGTTCATTGCTGGTTTCAGATCTGCAGGGATCGGCCAGGTGTCCACGGGAACTCCCACCAGGCACGTAGAAAAGGGGTTCTGCGGCATAGCTGTCGCTATGCATAGTGATTGCAGACCTGTGGTGTTTGCTAAAGTGAGCCACACATTTTCTTTGGGCAAAGTAAAGGTTACTACAGGTGAAACAGTAATAACAAGAAATATTAATCCTTTGTGGCTTGCAGCCTGTAAGGTCGAACGTTTTTCGCTGGAAGCCATCTAGGTCCTTGATCTGTGGAAACACAAGCATAACCCCTTCCCCATGTTATGAGTGGATATGGACCTTTAATTTGTCCTGTTTCCAAGTCTTTAATGAGAACTGGAGGTCTTTCCTGGGATTGAAAAAGATTATTACTAGCAAAGTGTTTAGCAATAGGAGGCAAATCTGAAGTATAGCAATTTAAAAAGTTAAAAGTATATATAGCCTTGAGCAGTCTTTCTTCAGGTATTGATGATGCTCCAAGCCCTCCTTTCTGTTTCTGTAATATATTTTTCAAAGTGTGGTGGGCTCGTTCCACAATTGCTTGGCCTGTGGGGGAGTAAGGGATGCCAGTGATATGTGTAATTCCCCAATCATTAAAAAAGGATTGTAGGAAACGTGAAGTATATGCAGGGCCATTATCTGTTTTTATCTGCTTAGGAATACCTAATGAGGCAAATGCTTTTAAAAAATGACGTTTAACGTCTTTTGCCGTCTCTCCCGTATGACAGGATGCATAAATAGCACCTGAAAAGGTATCAATGGAAACATGAATAAATTTTTGTCTGCCAAATTCAGAGAAGTGTGTAACATCTGTTTGCCAAATTTCTAAACTTTGTAGTCCTCTAGGAAGAGTGCCTAGCGAATTAGAAGTTATGGAGGATTGTTGGCAATCGGGACAGGCGGAAATTATATCAGCCGCCTGCTGAGTACTGAGATTAAATTGCCTCTTTAAACCACGCAAATTGGTGTGAAAAAAGGAGTGGTGTATACGAGCTTGTTCAAAAATATTCGGGAGGACATTAACAGTAAGGGTGAGGAGATCGGCTTGACGATTACCTTGTGTAAGAAAACCTGGTAAGGAGGTGTGGGAGCGTATATGTAAAACAAAATACGGGAATTTCCTAGCATTAAGCAGTAAAATTAGCTGTAACAACAAAGGGTATAGAAGGGGATGTGTTAAATTCTTCAGCGCAGAATGTTCGGCTCTTTGTACAATTCCTGCAACATAAGCAGAGTCAGTAACTAAATTAATCGCTCGATCTGAAAACAACTGAAATGCTCTAACTACCGCAGCAAGTTCGACAATCTGCGAGGATCCTTGATGGAAAGTAACGTCAGAAACCCACTCTTGTGAATCATTGAGCCAAATCACCACGGCTTTGTGCGTAGCCGCTGAACCATCAGTAAAAACTGTTAAAGCAGAAAGGGGGGTTAGAGAAATTTTCGGGCATTCAATAAGGGGGAGGGAAGCATGCAACAGTTTGGAAGGAGGGAAATGGTTCGAGATTTGTCCCGGAAAGTCAAGAATTGCAATTTGAAACAATACCTCATGTTGGATGATAAAATCGAGGTAGAATTCAGTAAAAGGGACATAAATCTGATTAAGATCTTTGCCTGTTAGTGTAATTACTCTATTTCTGGCTTTAATGATGATTTCAGCGATCATTTCTACTTGGCGAAGGATTGTTTTTGTAGATTGGTAAGGAAGAAAGATCCATTCTAATATAAGAAGTGGATCAGAAATTGATTCGTCCCATTGGAAAAGTAGTCCCATAAACTTTTTCCCGTCTGGAATTACGGCTAATGCGAGAGGGAGTTGTGGCTCCCATCTTGCGGCTTGTTTAGTCATTAAGATCTGACTGACTTTTTCTAGGGTTTCTACTGCCTCGGTAGTTAAGGCCCGCGGGGCATTGAGATCAGTATCACCTTTTAACAGGTCAAACAAAGGAGCTAAATCCGAATTTGATATCCCTAATAATGGGCGCAGCCAATTTATGGTGCCAAGTAGCTTTTGAAGATCGTGAAGAGTAATTACTTTAACAGCGATAGTAATCTGCTGAGGGGAAATTCTTTGTCTGGAAATTCGCCACCCTAGGTATTTCCAGGGCTCCTGTCTTTGGATTTTTTCTGGGGATATTTTTAAACCTGCTTGATTCAAAGTAGTAGTTGTCTCTTCGAATAATAATGATAGTTCTACCTCTTTTTCAGCAGCGAGTAGAATATCATCCATATAGTGATAAATCAAGGTTCGGGGAAATCGTTCCCGCAATGGGGCCTATATCTGAGCAATATACCATTGACATATAGTAGGGCTGTTTTTCATCCCCTGCGGAAGAACCGTCCAATGATATCTAGAGAGAGGTTCTGTCATGTTGACAGCAGGTACTGAAAAAGCAAATTTAGGAGCATCCGACGGATGCAGTGGGATGCTAAAAAAGCAATCCTTAAGATCAATAACAATCATTGACCACTCTCGAGGTATCATCGTTGGTGAGGGTAAACCTGGTTGTAATTCACCCATTGATTCCATGACAGCATTAACTCGCCTGAGATCATGTAACAGACGCCAAGTGCCATTTTTTTTTGTACAACAAAAATAGGGGTATTCCAAGGGCTAAAAGTTGGTACTATATGTCCTTTTTGAAGCTGTTCTTGAACTAAGATTTTCAAAGCACAGAGTTTCTCCTCTGGCAATGGCCACTGATTGACCCATACGGGGCTTTCTGATTTCCATGCAATTTTGGGTACTCTGTGCTCTGCATCAGTGGCCATTACTGAAAAGGAGTCTCTAGTCGCATTCCCCATTGTGACAGAGCATCTCGGCCCCAAAGATTGATTGGGACCGGACAGACAAATGGTTTAACTGTCGCTGTTTGCCCCTGAGGATTTTTAATTTGAATATGAAATTGACTTTGAAAACTGGTACCCGTGCCACCTATTCCCGCCAATGCTGACGGGGTAGGTACCAAGGGCCAGTTCGGTGGCCATTTAGATTTGGAAAGAACTGTAACATCTGCTCCCGTGTCGACTAAACCTGTGATAGTAATTTGCTGAGAATTATAGGAAACATGACACGTCATAAGTGGTCTATCTTCGCCAATAAGATGAGACCAAAAAATTTGTGGAGCTCCCGTTGAACCAAAGGCTCCTGTTCTTTGAGTGGAGGAATGAGTAACTAAATCAGCTGCACCGTATATCAATAATATTTGCGCGATGCGGCTATGTTTTGGAATATTACAAGGTGGTGTTGGGGTCCAAGCCATGACGGAAATGTCAATGGCATCCTCATCGATGACCCCTGGCAAAACAAAAAGACCTGAGAGTGTGGTAGAGGATCTTCCGACAATAAGTCCTACAGTCTTTGATGGCAAGGGTCCTTTCATTGTTGTTGCTATAAGGTGAACAGTGGTATCAGTTAATGTAACAACGTGTTCTGTGAAGAGGTCCAAGCCTGCGCTGCCGCTGGTGGCCCGAATGATGTTTGGGTCGGAATTGACACGGGCACTTGCGGTTGCGGGAGGTTGCGCGTCTGCTGGTTCGGCATGTAATTTGGTGTCGGGGCGCGGCGCCGACCCGCGCTCTGCCTCCAGTTTCCCTGAAAAGCATTCTGCCGCTGAAATATCGGGTTTCCATAAACATCAAATCTAGAACGGCATTGGTTATTATAGTGCCGACCTTTTCGACACCGGGTACAGACGGGAATGGATGTTTTAATTCGACACTGCTTCTGCAAATGTCCCATTTTCCCGCAACCGTAACAAATAGGGGTGAACCCGGGGGGTGTAGGTTGTGTTGGAGTGAGCTGGATATTTTTAAATGCAGTAGCCATAACTTCATATTTATGTTCGGAGGATCCAAACCTATTACAGGCTTCCATCATTTCAACTAAAGTTGAATTGGGATTAGGTAAAGTTTTCAGGAGTTTTTTGCAATCAGAATTAGCATTTTCAATAGCCAATTTAAGAAGGAGAATGTTTCGGGCTTCGGTATTATCAATTTGTTTTCCTAGGGCATCCTGCAATTTTGCAATAAAATCCATATAAGGTTCCTTTGGGCCTTGAGTAATTGCCGTAAAGGCTTTCTCAGGCTTATCTGCGTCAGGGATTTGTAACAAGGCTCTTTTTGCTATCTGCATATTGTCTGTTAGTGCCCTTCTCGGAATATCACGAGCCTGTCTCGCGGGGTCGCCAAACTCACCCGTACCCATGAGATGGTCAATTGTAAGGGCTTGCAGTTGTTGGTTATCTCCGGCGGCATACTCTCGTAGCAGTTTTTCAGCCGCCGTTCTCCAGCGTGATTCCCATAATGATTGTTGCGCGGGATTTAGGAGAAGAGCAGCAATAGATTTTAAATCATAAGGAGTGAGTACATGCCCCTCGCAAACGTTTGCAAACAAGCCTTGAAAATAGTGGGAGCTTAAGCCGTTTTCTGCTGCAGTGCGGCGAAGTTCTTTTATAATAGAGAAATTCAGCGCAGACCATTGAGGTTGCCCCTTCTTGGCATACAATACAGGCGCAACTATCATGGATCCTCTGTCTGTCCTACGTGGTTTCGGCTCTGGGGGGATTTCAATTAAACAAGCAATGTCCATATTCCCTGATTTTTGTGCCTCAACTTTAATCGCCGCCCATACACTTCGCGGGTCATTATAGTCATCAGGATACAAGTCAGGCTCTGATTCAAGATCGATAGGCTCTGGGTCAAAGGAATCGGAGTTCAAGTCTGCATTCACCGCGGCGGTGGTTAGCAGCGGGGGGGGGGCAGATGGAGTAGCAGACTCTTTTCCTTTTAAACCTTCAAAGAGTATTCGCCAAGGTGCTAAGAGTTTGGCAGTTTCATTATTGCCCCGCGTAGTGGCATCCCACAATTTAACTCCGACTTTGTCCCAAAATGTAGGGTCGTAAATAGAGACCGAATTGATGTTGGGAAAATGCTCACGGGTCCATTTTAAAATTAGTTTTAGATCATGGCCCGATATAACTTTTTTATCCTTATTAAGTAAAGTCTTTAAAGTATCATAAACGTCTCGTTCTTCTTTTGAAATATTTGAACCCATAACAAAAAGTTTCTCCAAGCTCACCTGCCAATCGCGAGGAGGTGATGAAGGTGCGCACCACAATTACCGGCTTTCTTTCAGCCTTTTTCTTCACTCCTGAGTTCTTGGAGACCTGCGACCGGATAATCTTCAATCTTCAATCTTCAATCTTCTTTTTTCTTTAATATTTCTTTGGCAATTTTTAAATTTTTATTTACAGTCTCTAGCCCGTTCTACGTCGGGGTCCACCATTTGTCGCAGTGAGAGTTTGATGCAAACAGATGCGAGACGGAGACTTGTTTGATGCAAACAAATGTCTAACTTTTATTGAATCAGAAGGCCATATTTATACACTATTCTAAGAGCTAATGCCACGTATACCTATTGCTGATTGGTAGTACCTACATTTTGTTACACAAGTTTAAACTTGATTGGCTACAAATCTTAAACAATAATTAATGAGCTAATGAATTTCTAGTACATTCGAGATTTTTCATGGATGTTGCAATCGTTGCCAAGCTCTCTAATCTAACTGTCTTGTTTACTTTTTAACCTTGGAGAAGCCCCAGCGCTTGTTTACTTTTTAACCTTGAAGAAGCCCCAGCGTTTTGTCTACTGCGGCTACAAGATATGCTTTACGCAGAGCTGTCCTTGGGCTTAGCCCAGGGCTTATGGTCGAATTGTTCCATCAACAATTGTTCGGTACTAACAGTTCGAGATTGTACTGCCTCAGGCTACATCATTATCCTGTTATTCTTCTCTTCTGCTGCCAGCTCCCTTATCTTTTGCCCATAGCTCATCTTTCAGTAACCTTGCAGCTGGGCCTCAAGGCCCTTAGCTCACTCTAGCTAAAGCTAAATAGTCAGGATTGCTCACGTCTGTTTTCTTCCAAACAGTTTCCCAACACTGAACCTCCCCTAGTGGAGCTTTAGCTCCTTTCTTCTTGTCCTATCACTGGTCACAAGAGAGAAGAGGCCAGCATCTGTCTCACTACCACCTCCTTTGATGTAGTTGTAGAGAGCAATGAGGTCTCCCCTCATCGTCCTCTTCCCTAAGGTGAACAGCCCCAGATCCCTCATCTTCTCCTCATAATTCCTGTTCTCCAGACCCCTGATCATCCCAGTTGACTGTTTAAGAACAGCAGAGGAGGGGACGCTACATAGTATAGAGGAATCACGTGAACTACCTGATACTGCCTGACCCTGAAAGAAACAAAGAGCTGTAAATATCCTGAGGAGTTTGCCATTTGGACAATGTTATGTCCTGGTACCAGGCAGCTCCAGTGGGAAATGTTTATGTAAGGTTTTACATTACTAGAAAGAGCACTTTGAGGAGCAAATTCTTGATCAATCAGTAGATATTGGGTTACTCTATAAACTACAGATGTTGAGAGTTTTACACACGAATGGTTGCTAGACAAAGGACATGACAGTGTGCAGCTGGTCAGCGTATAGGCGACAAGGACAAGGTGTCCTTGCCACCAACTGTTACACAGTAACAGTGTGCTGTGGTTAGCAGTAAGGAGAAGTTAGCCCCCAAGAAGAATGTTCCAGAAACCGCAAGGCTGCCCAGCTACACTTACGTCAGTAGCTAAGAACCAATGAGGAGCTTAGCTTTTTGCAACATGTGCGAGCTGATCTGTATAAATATGCACCGAATGTTCAATAAAGTTGAGGCCTGCTGACCATGATAGCATGAGGCTTGTCTCCCGTGGCTCCGGTTATCCCGACATTTGGCGCCCGAACAGGGACCACTCCCCTCCCTCAATAGAGCTACGTTGGGTGCGGGTCTGACTGCCGGCGTAAGGCTTGTATCACCCGAGGCGCCTGCAGAAGATTGACGGCGTAAGGCGTTTTTCGCCTGACGCGCCCGGAGGATCACATCGGTGGTCTCCGCCGCTACACGCTGCCGAAGCCTGGAGGATTGCAACGGTACCGGATAATATGGACAGGCAAGCAGCGTATGATCTTTTTACCTGTTTTCTTAAGAAACGGGGTATTAAAGATTTAGATTTAGATAAGGACCTCCCCCGTCTCCTAGATCATGGGACCTCTTATGGGTTTTTCACTGATCCCCATTTAGTTCACGATTTATACGAATGGCGCCGTTATGGCGACCGACTCTGGGAATTAGTTCTAGAAGATGATAAGGTAGCTAAAAAAATGAGTAAGTGGTGGAAGGTCGTACAAAATGAGCTCTTAATGTCGCAGGCTGAGAAGCGGGCTGCAGATAGTGCCCGTCAGGCTCACGCGAGAAATTTAAATTATGTGGTTACTGACCCCCCCGCGCCGAGTCCTCCCGACCCCTCCGCGCCAAACCCCCCTGTTTTCGCCTCAATCGAGGTTACCGCCCCTAAATCCTCGTCCGTCCCACCCCAGTCAGCCGTCCCACCCCAGTCAGCCTCGCCACCTAAGTCCCCGCCCGTCACGCCCCGGCCAGCCGCGTCATTTTTACCGCCCCCCCACTCCCCCCCGCCTGCGCCCCCCCCCCCCCCGCTGCCACAGAGCCGTTCCCCGGAGCCCTTTCGGGCCTCGCGGAGGCGATGGCAGAGAGAAGACGAGAGTCATGGGCTAGTCTCGCGAGACAGGGGCTCGAGAATGGTGACTTCGCCCTAGTCGAAGCGGCGCAGGACCATTCGTCTCCTATGGCGTTCCCTGTCGTTTTTAACGCAGACGGGCCAGATAGCGCTCTGCGCGCTCAGATTACACAGCTTGATTGGAAACTGCTAGCGCAACTGCGGTCTACCGTCGCACAATTCGGAGTTACTAGTGAGCCTGCGAGGCAACTGATTGATTATTTGTTTAATTCGGCCGTCTTACTCCCTGCCGACATTAAGGGCATAACTCGCCTTATATACACCCCCCATCAGAAATTAACATTTGAGAGCCGATGGAGGGACGAGGCAGCCAATAGCGCCGCCCAGAGGCGCCAGCGAGCAGATCCTTTACATGGTATTACGGTGGATCAGCTCATGGGTGAGGGAAAATATTTTCTTTTAGAACAACAAGCAGCACTGGGGGTAGAAAAGCTTAGGGAGGTTATGGCAGTTGCCAAGAGGGCGATGCAAAAGGTTCGTGACCCGGGAGGGATACCCATGTATATGGGCATTAAACAGGGTCGTGACGAACCTTTTGGATCCTTTGTAGACAAAATCATTAATGCCTTGTCCAAAGCGGGTATTACAGATCACATGCAGGATGCCCTTATTAAACAAGTTATTATTCAAAACGGTAATTCCACCACCCGTTCACTAATAGCCACGGCCCCCGGCAATTGGACAGTTCAAGACATTTTAGATAAGGCTGCGGCAATGCCCGCGAGCAATCAAGCCTTTTTAATACAAGCCTTGCAAAAGATAGGGGACAGTATAGATAATCAGGCCAAAGTTCAAAACCAGGTCTTAGTAGCCCTTGCACCCCTCCAAGCTACCTCATCGCAGCGCCGACCTGGAGCACCAGGAGGCCGCATGAAATGTTTTCGCTGCGGCCGCCCAGGTCACCTTCGCCGCGAGTGTAACGCCACAGGGGTTTGGTGTGGAAAATGCCAGTCTAACACTCACAACACCAACACCTGTCGTCGCTTTTCGGGAAACTCCAAGACCAGCGCGAGGGCGAACCGCGCCGAGACACAAGTAGTCCCCAACTCTCCCCAGCAACCCCCGGCAGCCTCGGACTGGACCTGGCAGCAGCAGTAGACATCGCACTCTATCACACCGGCATCCATACCATTCCCACTGGGATCTTCGGACCCATTAAGATTAATGGACAATTAGTTGGCGGACTTATTATAGGTCGCTCTTCGGCGTATGTTTTGGGACTAATTGTGGAGACTGGAGTTATTGATAAAGATACGGAAGGTGAAATATTTATTATCGCACATACGATGTTCCCACCACTGTTTATACCCAAAGGACAGAGGCTCGCCCAACTCGTACCGCTGCCTCACATGACCGCAGCCGTGCCACCGCTCTCTACCGAACCACGCGGGAAAGGATGTCTCGGATCCTCTGGAGGCATCTCGCTCCCAGTCATTGATCTATCCACCCGACCAAAGACGGCTTGTCGTCTCTCATACCTGGGACATACAATTACGCTTAAAAAGGCTTTGCTTGACACTGGAGCGGACTCCTGCATTATTGACACCAATTTATACCCAAAAAACTGGCCTCTTTTGCCCACAAATACCACCGTCTCCGGTATCGGAGGTGTTACGCTTGTAAGAAAAACCCCCTTACTTGTGGTGGAACTGGAAAACAAACAAACCAGAGCATTTTTTGCTTTGACGCCCCTGCCTAATGAGGTGGATTGTATTCTCGGCCGAGACGTGCTCTCCCAACTAGGATACGTGCTCACGGACTCCCCTTTTGTTTAGTGGCCATTGCTTGGTCTTTCCCTCTGCCGCTGACATGGACTAGCAACGACCCGGTGGTAGTTAAGCAATGGCCTCTAAAAAGGGAACATCTTGAACAAGCACATAAATTGGTTGCAGAGCAGTTACAATTACGCCACCTCAAACCTTCGACCAGCCCCTGGAACACACCTATTTTTGTTATCAAGAAAAAATCTGGGAATTACCGCCTTTTACATGATTTACGTGCTGTCAATCAGCAGATGGAACCGATGGGGGCTCTGCAACCTGGTCTTCCAAATCCAGCCATGTTACCCCAGGATTGGCCCATACTGATCGTTGACTTGAAGGACTGCTTCTTCACTATACCTTTGCACCCTCAGGATACAAAGCGGTTTGCATTCACTCTCCCTGCATTAAATAGAGGTGAGCCAGATAAGAGATTTGAATGGACGACACTTCCACAGGGAATGCGCAACTCCCCCACTTTGTGTCAGCTATATGTGGATGCGGCCCTCCAGCCTATTCGAAGAGCACTCCCAGAAACTATTATTTATCATTACAGGGACGATATTTTGTTTGCACAGCAGCTTCCTTTCTCACAGCGGCAAGTGCAATCCATCACTGCAATGCTCCAAGCCCACGGACTCCAAATATCGCGAGAAAAAATTCAGCTGTGCGCACCGTGGAAATACCTTGGATGGACTATCTCTGCCAAGCAAGTGAGGCCACAAAAGCTTGTTATCCAGACCACTCCCACTAACCTTCATGAAGCTCAGAAACTTCTCGGCGATCTTCAATGGTTGAAACCTATTGTGGGAATACCCAACTCACTCCTAGAGTCCTTGCGCCCGCTTCTAAAAGGTACAGATCCTTGTGCTCCAGTTACCCTGTCTGCTGAACAATTGCAAGCGTTACAAAACATCATGCTCCGTGTGTCCACTGGCTTTGTGGAACGTTATGATCCCACCTCTCCTGTTAACCTCACCATATGGAGCACCACTGACCATCTGCTTGGAGCAGTCACACAAATAAGGACAGCGGGAAAGACTCCTAGGGGTGAAACAGGAGTTTTGGAGTGGTTAAGCCCTCAGCTGCAACAAAGAAAAACTATTACCCAGAAAATTGAGCGCTTGGCTAGCCTCATAATTAAAGGTCGTCTTCGTATTGTGGAATTGAGTGGACGAGAACCAGCCCTCATCCAGCTGCCAATGGAGAAGGCGACCCTAGATTGGTACCTCCTTAATTCCTCTGAGCTTGCAGAAGCCCTGTTACAGGCACCAAGCATTGTTACCACTGCGCCACTAGCCCCAAAAACATTAGAGTGGCTAGGCCAGTGGCAATGGATCCTCAGGCCACTGCGAGAAGACAAGCCCATCCCAGACGCCCTTACTGTATTCACGGATGCTGGAAAACGATCCAGGAGAGCTGCAATCATATGGAAGAGAGGAGATCAGTGGTGTCAGCACATCATTCAAGCCTCCCCTCAGGACAACCTACAGACTTTGGAGCTCCTTGCAGTCATATGGGCTTTGCACACCTTTGAGGAACCCGTGAACATTGTCTCAGACTCCTTATATGTTGTAGGAGTGGTTTCTAGGATAGAGGATGCTGTTATCAAAGAAGTTAATAATCTGCGTCTAGGGATCCTGTTCATACAGCTTCAAAAAACTATCCGGTCTCGCAAGGAGCCCTATACCATCATTCATATCCGCAGTCATAAATGGGAAGAGGGCCTCGGGGAAGGCAATGCAAAAGCAGATAAATTAGTTGCATTGCACCAGACACAAGCTCTCCCCCGCGATATTGCGGCTAGAGAGAGCCACCAAATATTCCATCAGAATGCGAAGGGGCTCGCCCGAGACTTTAATATTTCCCTTCAGCAAGCGCGAGCCATTGTTAAAGCATGTCCAATTTGTAGCCATCATAATACCGGGGTGGGAATGGGAATAGGTGTAAACCCTAAGGGCTTGAAATCAAACCAGCTGTGGCAAATGGATGTCACACACGTGCCATCATTCGGTAAACTCAAATATGTGCACGTCACAATAGACACCTTTAGTCACTATATCTGGGCTACAGCACAAACTGGGGAAAAGGCAATTCACGTAGAGAGACATTTAAGCAGTTGTATTGCAGTCATGGGATTACCTCAAAAAATAAAAACAGACAATGGACCCGTGTATACCAGTCAAAAAATAAAACGGGTCATGAGTTTTTGGAACATAAAACACGCCAGAGGGATCCCACATGTTTCTACAGGGCAAGCAGTGGTAGAACGTGCCAATGGTACTTTAAAAGGATACCTGGATAAATTTAAAAACATCCGCAGCCCTGGTGAAAGGCTCTTACGAGCCCTATTTGTACTAAATCACTTGTGTAGGTTTGGGGACAACGATATGCCGCCCGCCGTTATTCATTTCCAAAAAGAGACCACCCCAGCCCCCCCCATTTTTGTAACGTATAGGGACCCTGCGACAGGGCTCTGGCAAAAGCCTTCACAAGTACTCTACTGGGGAAGAGGTTATGTGTGTGTTTCTACTCCAGCAGGTTCTAAGTGGATTCCAGCAAAGTGGACTCGTCCAGCTATAGTCCATGAACAGTCCACTGGCCCGGAGACGCCACCGACTCCAGATAACCTCTGACCCTTTTACCTCCTGGTTGACATCCCTTGGACTGAACCCTTGGTTAGTTTCCTTCTTGGAAAAAATTCTCGTGGTTATAATAGTAATAGTTATTTTGTTATTGTTTTTGCCTTGTGTGTTGCAGTGTATTCAAAGGATGATAATGTCAGCTTTTGTAAGTAACAAGACTGTAATGTTAGCTAAAGAAAACGGGGGAAGTGTTGAGAGTTTTACACACGAATGGTTGCTAGACAAAGGACATGACAGTGTGCAGCTGGTCAGCGTATAGGCGACAAGGACAAGGTGTCCTTGCCACCAACTGTTACACAGTAACAGTGTGCTGTGGTTAGCAGTAAGGAGAAGTTAGCCCCCAAGAAGAATGTTCCAGAAACCGCAAGGCTGCCCAGCTACACTTACGTCAGTAGCTAAGAACCAATGAGGAGCTTAGCTTTTTGCAACATGTGCGAGCTGATCTGTATAAATATGCACCGAATGTTCAATAAAGTTGAGGCCTGCTGACCATGATAGCATGAGGCTTGTCTCCCGTGGCTCCGGTTATCCCGACATACAGACTGCTGTGAGCTTATTATATACCTGCCCAACTCACTCACTAATTCTATCTGATTGTTGCTTGAGAAGCAGGGCAGTCTTAGAATGCTGGACATAAGTAAAAGATCAAAAAAAAATTTTATGTCATTTTAAACGGAAGACACGGGAGCCATGGACAAGCCACTTGTCCTTAACACAGAGGGCACGGCCGCCACGGCCAAACTGCTTTGTCATGACGCCTTAATACAGACTGTTCTTATCGATATACCTGCCACGACTGATGCGTTGTTAACTGACTCTGAAACTTCACATCAAAGGTTTTCAAGAGAGGACTTTGTGTCTTCAAGGAATAAGGTCCCTTTTGATCCAGGGTTAATAGATCTTGAAAAGGAGCCGGAACTATTCCCCCACACACACTCCTTCAAGAGCTGCCAGTGCCACTGTGACTGCAAAAGACATTTTGGCAGCACCCGCAGCACCCCATAGGCAGAGCTGAGAGAGAAATGCTGTGGAGGGAGGGGGAGGCTCCGGAAAAGGTTCTGCGTTTTCATCTCTGATGCAAACAGTAAGAGTTTCACATGAATTAGGCAAGCCTGTGACTTTTCCATTGAAAATTACAATAACTGATTTATTTATTGGCAGAGACAATCAAGGGAAAATTAGAACTGATTTGCCACACGTTATGAATGCCCTAGCTTTCCCTGTGCAGTATGGGGAAGGGAATGGAGTGATGACAATGGGTAACACAGGAGCTGTGACCACTTCCCCCATGGCGGGGGGGGAGGGTGCCCAAGGGGAGGCGACTGCTGCTTCTTTAACTGCCTCCCCACGCTGGAGCCACCACCACTCCCAGGGCCTCTGGGAGGAGGGGGCACACAACAGTGGGATCAGCAGACTCTCGCTTGCTCTCTGCACAACGCCCTCCATCTCCCCCAGGCGTGATGGACCCTGCCAAGCCAGGGAGGAACTCCTATTGTGTGTGAGACCCTTCCTTTGTGCTCTTTCTCTTCGCCCCCTCCCCCCAGCCTTCCCAACTATTCCCCTGTCCTAATTTGCAAATGCTAATGGGTCAAGGTCCTTTTGCTGATGGTACTTTTCAAACAAGATTTGCACCACAGGTGTTGCAATTAACTCAAAGACTTGCTTTGCAGGCACTGACATCAATTCAAGAACCAGGTCAATTGCATGCCTTTGCTTGTGTTAAACAGGGTTTAAATGAGTCTTTTCCTGATTTTGTTGATAAGCTGTTCAGGGCAATCCAAGATCATCCTGATTTGGATGAGGATTCCAGTGTATGTTTAAGGTTTTAGCTTTTGATAATGCGAATGACAAAACAAGACAAATTTTAGGACCGTTGCCCTGAACAGCTGAGGTTGCAGATATGATTGAGCTCGTGGAGCGCACTCGGCAATCGGAAAAAGCCGCCTATATGGCTGCTGCATTAAAAGGTATGGTGCCGACAGCACCAAAAGGAAAGTCCTCAAAAGATAAAAAATGTTTTAATTGTGGTAAAGAGGGTCATACTAAAGCGCAATGCAGAGTTGCAGGACCCAAACAGAAATGGTGTTCGAATTGCAATAAGAATAATCACAATGCATCTGAGTGCCAGCAATCGGGAAACTGGCTGCCGAGCGTGAACTACCCGCGTGCCAAGACACAAATTCAGGGAGGAACATTCCACTACTGCTTGACCCGTAGAGTTATGAGGAATACCAGTAACATGTCAAATACCCCATTGTCCACAAAACTGTCGAAAACGAGCAGAAGAATAAGCGGGGCCATTGTCCGTCTTAATAGACTGAGGTACTCCAAGAACAGCAAAGGATACATATAGATGTCTGATAACATGTTTCGTTGCCTCACCAGTCTGAGCAGAGGCCCAAACGGCCATAGAAAAAGTATCTATAACAACATGCACATATTGTAAGCATCCAAACTGTTGTACATGAGTGACATCCATTTGTCACAGTTCCAAGGATTTTAAACCTTTAGGATTGACTTCCATCCCAATACCAAGATCAACCTTTTGGCAATCAGGACAAGATTTCACAATTCCCTGGGCATCCCCCAGAGGTAAATGAAATTGCTTCGCTAGCACTTTAGCAGATTGATGAAAAAAATGCATGAGATTGTCGAGCTTGTGAAAAAACATCAACAGAAGGACCAGTCCAGGCTGGTGCAACTAAATGGTCAGCTCCGTTATTGCCGATAGCCAAACCTCGGTCACTAAGATGGCTCCGGATATGAGTGATAAAATAAGGATGTGCTCTTTCTGCTAAGAGTCTCAATACCTTCTGCAATAAGAAATACAAATGCTTATTCGAAATTTCTTTCAAAATAGCATGATACATTCTCAAAACAATACCTACTACATAAAGTGAATCAGAGGCTATATTTACAGCAGTACTATTCCATGTTTCAAAAACCCAAATAACCGCAATAAGTTCAAGGGTTTGCAAAGAGTCAAATAAAGAGTCAAATGACTTCCCTTGAATTAAATGTTCTTGTAATTGCCCAGGTGTCTCCTCCCAGGTAACAACAGCTTAACGGGATTTGTTTTCTCAGCATCTGTAAAGACCATTATGCCGTCCACTGGGCTGTCATAGAAAAAACTACATGATTCCCACTGCATGTTAGATAAAGGTGGTAACAAGCAATATGAGGGGTAAGAATTCGCTATTTCCCCGCCAAACTATGCCAAGGCTATTTGCAAGTCTGTTGAAGTTCACAGTAGCCAAACCAAATAGTCTTGCATAAGGGGCAAAATGATCTGTCTCAGGTCCACTCCAGCGATGTCTTGACATCGCGCTCTGCCCTCTTTATTTTTTTTTTTTTTTTAATCAAAACCAATAATAACAAATATAATTGATAAACCTTGTCTAATGAAATCTCTAAGCTATCCCTATGTCCTTAAATGATTTAACCATTCATCTAACCCAGTATATGCAACAGTTAATTTTTTCATGTTATCTTAATCAATCGCTTTTGGTTGTGAATTGACTCTGAATGATCAGCTAAATTTATGCAAAAACACCCTATCCAAGTCTTAAAAAACATTAACCTAAAAGCTAACAATAAAAAGTCAGTGGCAGCGCGACTTTGTAAAACTGCATGTCTGACACTATCAACATCTTTTAGCATCTGTGTTAAAATACCAGAAGTTAAGTTCATCAGCTTAACAGTGCAACAAAATAGCACAATCAACATATAGACGAGGTATCCCATAATCAACATATAAACAATCACATGAATTACAACATTAACAAAAACCTGTTATCAAAACAACACAATACTAAAAGCACATTTCACACTGCAGTGGAAGGACTTAAACACCTTTTTAGTATGAGGAAGGTTAGGTGTCCACTGCCACACAGAGCCAAGGGGGTAGAGGAGGCTTATCCGACAAAAATTTGTCGGGGGGCCCCAAAAGCCCCTAGACCCCTCCCGGATCACGGCACGGTGGAGTCCTGCTTTCCTCCATGGTTGCCAAATAGAAGCCCAAAAAGGCCTAATAAAATTGTTTAGAGACAAAATTCCAAGCCTATAAACAGCAAAAGCACACATACACACACACACTTTTTTTTTTCTCTGCTGTGGTGTCTGCAGCAGGGCTCATTTTCTGAGCAGCAGCAATGTGTGCGGGGGGGCAAGAAGCGGCTGTGGAGGCAGGAGTGGGGGTGCTCTCTGTACCAGGAGCAACTCTCACTCTCCGCAGCAAGTTTCAGCCTCCAAAAAGGCATACTCATTCTCATAACTGTGTTTTTTGTCTTACTTCCCGCCAATATATAAGAAAAACTAACAACAACCATTAAAAGATTCAAAAATGAAATGATATTGCCACTAAAATCTGGTAAAGTCACCCTGAAACAAAATGAAATGGTACAATCTCTGAAACCAAAACTGCAAGTATAATTACCAAGTTTTTTTATCTCTGTATGAAACACCAGTGTACCATGCACCAAAATATACATCTACATTGAGAACTGTGTTGCAATGATAGTCCTTAAACAGCTTTATCTTAAGCATCGTTACCCTAAGCAGCTTCTAAGAATTGGGCTGCTGTAGCACCTTTTTGGGAGTAGTCCTAATGCACATTTATTTTTTTCATGAGCATTGTCATATGCCGACATATAAAAAAAAAATTTTTTTTTTTTTTTTTAACAAGTCGAGATGTGATGTTACCACTGAATAGAAGTGATCCACAAATTTTGAATATGGCTCTGCTCCCTCTGTTTAATATTTGTAAAAGAAAGGTTTGCTTGTGCAGGATCATGAACAGTTTGCAAAGGTACAAAATATGCACGTACAAAAGGACAATCACCCAGTAACATTTGTGCTTGCACCCCGTGTAATGCATCGGTGTTCTGTCTAGAAATCACAGCTGCATTTTTGCATAGCATTTACCATTTATGATGAAATTGCAGTTGTTGAGAAGGAGTTAACAGAGTATCAATGAGCATTTTTGTGTCGTATAGCATCAACAATTGAGCAGTAAAAAGATGTTGCAAAAGAGATTAAGTAAATGACTCAAATCGATTTCAAACCGTACTGCGCGATGGCACCTTTGGCTTCTTTTATCATTTTCCAATCTAATGCAACCCATTGACCTCCTCATCCTCCTGGTCCCAGAATCACCGGAAAACCATCAGACTCATATTGGGAACCATTTCTCCTTCAATTATAGCATTTTGAAAAATTCCCTTCCATCTAGTTACTGGATACACACTACCACCCCTCCCCACTCCCCTCCCCTCCCCATGTCGGATCTGGAAGAGGTAGAGCAGTGGGTGTTAAAGGGTTAAGGGAAATAGGAGCAGGAATAGGGAATGGTCAGGGGGTAAAAATGGATTAGTGCCCCATTGTTCGCGATGTTCCCTGGAGCAAAACTAGGGTTTTTTCAGGGGTATACTCATCCTTGGTCTCCAGTTCTGTCAGTTTCTTCAGCAGCTTCCTTAGTTGCTTGTCTCCAAGTCCCAGTTCTTTCCTTGGCTGTTGCTCTATAGCAGGCACTGATGGTGTTGACAGGTGAAGCAGAGGATTAATTGATGGCAACTGTGGTCAAGAAGATAAATCAAACTTGCGAGGTGGAAAGGTGGCAGAGCAGCCGGGAGCCGCGGCAGGCGGGCACAAGGTCAGGAGTCTGCATTCCAAGATTCCTCACCTGTGTTCTCCGGCTTCTCTCTCTCTGGGTCCTCCGACGATTCTGGTGGTGTTTTTGGTCGCTTTTGGTTTTGCTTCTCGGTCCCATTTTTACTTTTCATCTGACCCCCAGGGTCAAATGGCACAATTGACTGAGTTTGAATCAGTACAGTCCCTTCAGGTGCTGGTAAGGGTATTTTAGGTGTCTCAAATAACTGTTTAGAGGTCAAGTTCATAGTTTGAGCATTCATCAGTACTGGTAGATCAGGCGTTTAGACAGCAAATGCTGAGGCTGCTGCTTTTTCTCTTTTCATTTCTTTTAAGATTTCTCTAATCAATTTCCAAAGTGTCGCTAAGCGTTGTGCCTCCTTATCTCCATCGCTAATTTTATCCCATAGGGCAGTACCTATGTAGGTAACTACCTACTTCCCAAGTAGGTAACTCAAAAACGGTACCCATCGAGGGGATCAAGTCTCTACCCTGTGCCCATTTCAGTAATTCACGTAAGGTCCTGCCTTCGTGTAATAAATCTCTCTTAGAGAGAATACATTGGAGGAGCTTAACTACTGCTTCTTCTTTTTTAGAGAGTGTAGACCCCATCCCCTCCCCAGCCGCTCACCTGATCAGGGCAAGATTCTTCAATTCCGAGCTCGTTTATTCCGTAGCCAGGCACCAGCTACATAGATTGCCGGGGCAGCAATCTCCTTTCTGCTGGCTTCTCCGCTCCTCTCTCATTCGAGCTGTCTTCATCGCTCCTGGAAGCAACAGCATGAGAGTTCCTGGTCCGGGCCATCCTTAGTCCCTGGTCCGGGCCACCCTGGGTCCCTGTTCGGGCACCATTTGTGGGAAAACACTCCGCGGAGGCTTAAGGATTCCATGTGCACATCAATATGATTGTATGAAATAATTTATTAACAACTTGCACTCACTTTATATAGAGAAGCCTTGTTTACACCATCTTATCATGCAGGTGGTGTAGAGAGACATTGTCAACCAGGTGCCTCGAGTTGCCAAAGAGTGGGTGTGAGTCCACCTGTGCTTGATTGGGACAGGCCCCTATTGGGCATGAGCAAGACCAGGGGGCCAATAAAGGTGGGACACACACCCACAGAAGGTAGCTCAGCTCGCTCTGGTGTGAGGTATGGAGAGGCCAGCAGCTCATTGAGCCTCTGGAGCAAGAAAGGCTCCTCCCGCTACACTTCTACTCTGGAAGTGCTGTGTGGTGGCTGGAGTCCTGGAAGAGACCAGCAGCTCGTCGAGCTTCAGGAGCAAGAATGGCTCCTCCCGCTACATTTGGTGGAGAATGCGGGCAACATAGGAGCAAGAATGGCTCCTCCCGCTACATTTGGTGGAGAGTGCGGGCAGCATACAGACATCTAAGCAGCAGTGTGAGAAGCTGGCAACAGGAACATTACCCCTGATTTGAAAAAATGCCTGGGCTAACACTCTCCCTACCAGCAAGCTCTTTGGACTGGAAACCCCTGAACAGAGGGAAGCCAAGATAAGGATTCTCTCTTTGGAAACCCCTGAGCAGAGGGAAGGAAACCAGGAGGATGGAATCCCATGGTATGGAGTCCCACGGAGGACCCAGAAACCCATGAGGAACCAGAAATCTCTTTGGAAACCCCTGAGCAAAGGAAAGCCAAGAGAATGATTCTCTCTTTGGAAGCCCCTGAGCAGAGGGAAGCCAAGAGAAGAGCAGATGCAGGAGGGAGAAGAACAACTAAAGTGCCTGGGCTGACACTGAACGGTTGCCTGAGAAGCTAGGGCTAAATCCCATAAGATATAAGTCTGTATATGTTTAAAAATCCTGTATGTCTGTATTTTTGTGTAAAAAAATCCTGTGTGTAAAAATCCTGTACTCGGCACCCCCTTGATGCTCTTAGCTGAGTGTCCCGCGGGGCCCGAAGAAAAATCCTGTATGTTTGTATATGTTTAAAATATTTGTTAGCTAGGGCAAACCGGGAAAGCTTTGCTGTAAGAAGGAAAAAAAAAAAAAAGGGGGGGGGGGGAAATGTAGAGAGACATTGTCAACCAGGTGCCTCGAGTTGCCAAAGAGTGGGTGTGAGTCCACCTGTGCCTGATTGGGACAGGCCCCTATTGGGCATGAGCAAGACCAGGGGGCCAATAAAGGTGGGACACACACCCACAGAAGGTAGCTAAGCTCACTCTGGTGCAAGGCATGGAGAGGCCAGCAGCTCGTCGAGCCTCTGGAGCAAGAAAGGCTCCTCCAGCTACACTTCTACCCTGGAAGCGCTGGGTGGTGGCTGGAGTCCTGGAAGAGACCAGCAGCTCGTCGAGCTTCAGGAGCAAGAATGGCTCCTCCCGCTACAGGTGGCTTTGTATTCCAGTTACACGCACCGTTCTCACGGAAAGATTCTTCTCACATGATTATTTTCCTCTTCTGTTGCCAATTAAGTTATCTCTTTCCCATTAGCTCATTTCTAGAAACCTCTAACTAGGCCTCAATAACCATTAACCCAATGTGGCCTAAGTAAGGATTGCTCACAACCTGTATATTTCTGAACTGTTTCCCCAACATAAACCTATCTGGGCTGCTGAACTGTGGAAAGACATTGCTGCTCGGTTAGAGAAACTTGATGTAAAAGTACGTCACGTAGATGCCCACGTACCTTCATATCGAGCTACTGAGGAACATCAGAACAATCAACGAGCAGATGAGGCTGCTCAAGTCTTCCAAATAGATCTGGACTGGGACCATAAAGGTGAACTGTTTTTAGCTAGATGGGCCCACAATGCTTCAGGTCATCAAGGCAGGGATGGAACATAACTATGGGCTCGTGACCGAGGGGTGGATTTATCTTTGGAAGCTATTGTGCAGGTTATCCGCGATTGTGACATATGGGCTGCAATTAAGCAAGCTAAAAGTTTGAAACCTCTGTGGTATGAAGGGAGATGGTCAAAATGTAGGTATGGGGAGGCCTGGCAAGTCGACTACATCACACTGCCTCAAACCCACCAGGATAAGTGCTATGTGCTTAAAATGGTGGAGGCAAGTACAGGATGGCTGGAAACATATCCTGTGCCTCATGCCAGAGCCCAGAACACCATCCTGGGCCTAGAGAAACAAGTCTTGTGGTGATATGGTACACCAGAATTGAACCAGATAATGGAAGTAATTTCAAAAACAGTCTCATAAATAACTGGGGCAAAGAACATGGTATTGAGTGGGGATACCATATCCCCTATCATGCACCAGCCTCAGGTAAAATTCAAAGGTACAATGGACTGTTAAAAACTACCTTAAAGGCAATGGGTGGTGGAACCTTTAAAAACTGGGACAAGCACTTGGCAAAAGCCACCTGGTTAGTTAACACCAGGGGTTCCATCAATCGAGCTGGTCCTGCTCAGTCAGATCTTCTACACACAGTAGATGGGGACAAAGTGCCTGTGGTGCATGAGAAGAATCTGCTAGGGAAAACAGTTTGGATTTATCCTGCCTTAGGCAAAGGCAAACCCATTCGTGGGGTTGCTTTTGCTCAAGGGCCTGGACACACTTGGTGGGTGATGATGAAAGATGGAGGAGTACAATGTGTACCACAAGGGAATCTAACACTAGGTGAGAATTCCTAATTTCTGCTTGTCTAGCTTAATCAGTAATGCATGAAATCTTTGGGAACCATGAACTTGTATCCCACATTAAATACTGTTATGTGAATTGTTGCATAAACTAACAGTGTTCTGTGAGTGCTTTCCAGGAATATTTTATGATGATGAAACCAGAACTAGGTTCATCGGCTGGCATCCAGTAACTTCCTTGAAGTTACCATCTGCAACCTGCAACTTCTGGACCATGGACATGAACTGTGAAAATTGCTCCTTGTTTTGAGAATCTACTACAAAAGATTAACATCTGCAATCAATGACTGAATTACTTAGTGAATTTTTGCACAGAGAGATAGTAATAATTTTTTTAAAAAAATATTTAGGGATAAGAGATAATAATGATTGGAGCATGACGCAAATGGTATGGAATAAGGGGTGAAATGTCCTGGTTTGGTCCAGGATAAAGGTGATTTTCTGTCTTGTACTTTTGCTTTTAGCTAGGTCTCTTGTAAGTAGTTGCATTTGCTGAAACTAACAGCAAGTTTCTCAGACAGTGTGTGCTTCTAGGACTGATAACACTTGATGTATATAGTTACTGCTAGAGACTGGTATGCAGAGCCAAGGACACCACTCAGCTCTGACAAAAGCATTTACCCTCCAGAAGGAAGAAAGAGGTCCCACCTATAGCCCTCCTTTGGGGAGGTACAGACAAGATAGATGTCAGAATTGACCAAACAGCGTATACCACCCCATATACGTCATACTCAGTATAAATTTGAGGGATCACGAGGGCCAAGCCAGATTTCCTGATTCCCGTTTCCGGCTGCCTGTCCTTCCTGCCTTCCCTGTTTCCCTTCCATCACCCGGCATCCTGGAAGGATTCCGTCCGTTCGTCTGCCTGTGGTCCTGCTCCGTGCCAGCCCATATCTGTGTGTTCCTGCCTCCAGTTCCCGACTGCTGCCGACTCCAGGAGTCTAGCCTGGACTTTCCCAGGGCTGCCCTGCAGCCTCGATGGTGACGTGAGAGTTACTGGGGAAAAGGAGGGAGGAATGTGGTATCCATTTTCCTGTATATTTGTAGATATTTAGTAATTTTTTGTTGCAAGACGAACCTCTTCAAGGTCCAACCAGGTGTTCCAGCAGAGACTCAAGAACAGTGCTCCGAGCCTAGAGCCTCAGGGTTGACTAGCCTGGATCAATGCTGTTGCTCCAAGAGCAACTGACCTCTCTGCTGGCTAGCTCAGGACTGAGCTGGGCCTGTGTCTTAGGCCTCACCTTTTATTGGCCCCCTGGTCCTGCTCACGTGCAGTGGGGGCCCGCCCTAATCAGGCACAGGTGGGCTTGACTCAAGCTCACGCCCACTACCTGGCAATTAGTGGCACCTGGTTGCCTCATTTCACTACATTTCCCCCCCTCTTTTTTTTTTTTTTTTGTGAAGAACTACCGTGACATTAAGTACATAGTAAACACAAATACAACAAAAATGACAATTTCTCTCTCTTTCTTTTTTTTGGTTTTTTTTTGTTTGTTTTTGTTTTTTGTTTGGTTTTTTTTGTTTGGTTTTTTTTTTTGTTAGAAGAACACAAACAACAAGCAAAAAATTCTACGATGTCCAAATGTGCAAATTTGGCAAGGTTATTCAGTTTGATGTGCTGGATGATGCGCCTTTGTCCGTTAGAGATCTAGTGGCAGCACGGCGTGTCCATTTACTGGGTACCCAAAGAGGTCCAGATTCTGTGGAGACACAGCTATAACCTCTTCGGGTAAACAGTAGCGGCTTGGGCCCTACGCACTGACCTGTAGATGGATCCTTGTAGTTAATCTGGACTTCCGGCATGTGGTTGATTTTCTGGGACGAGTAATGGAGTAACACAGGGGGTTTCTGGGAATCACGGCTTAGACTAAGAAAATTCAGTGTAAAAAGCACTTTGCTAAGCCACATCTGTGGGTCCATGTCTTTGCTGTCTTTTTGTTTTTGTAGATATGTCTTCAGGGTGCGATTAGCTCTTTCCACTATCGCCTGGCCTGTAGACGGATGTGGGATCCCTGTAATGTGTTTTACTCCCCAAGTAGCAAAAAACTGCTTGACTTTTTCGCCTATATAAGCAGGCGCATTGTCAGTTTTTACTACTTGAGGGACCCCCATAACAGCAAAGCAATTGGTCAGGTGATAGACCACATGTAAAGCCTTCTCCCCTGTTTCAGCTGTCACCCAGAGCATGCCTGAAAAGGTGTCTATGGTCACGTGGACATACTTGAGTCGTCCGAACTCCAGAACGTGGGTGACATCCATCTGCCAGATCTCTCCCGCCTGTAGTCCGCGTGGATTGACTCCCTCCCATTCCTAGGGCAGGGCCAAATTGTGTGCACTGAGGGCATGCTTTAACAATCCCTTTTGCATCTTCCCATGGAATTGCAAACATGCGCTTCAACGCCCTGGCATTTTGATGGAATAAGGAATGGCTGTTTTGAGCCTTCGCGAACTGACTTACGGGACCCTGTAATCCTCGGCTGACCAGGGAGTCAGCCCTTGCATTTCCTTCTCCTAGTCCCAAAGATGTTTTATGGCTGTGGATGTGCAAGATGCAGCATGGTTGTGTGCGAATTTTCAGCACATGCTGTAATGTAAGAAAGAGCTCCAATAGCCGCTGGTTTTGTACTGGCTTGACAAGAGCATCCTCGATACGGTTTGCTACTCCTACCGCATATTGCGTGTCGGAGAAGATGTTAAGGGGGACATGTCGCCATTGTGTTAAGGCCCAAATGATAGCCAGTAGTTCCAGAGTCTGCAGGTTGTTTTTGTCAGTGCCCGGAATCAAATGTTATTTCCACTGTCCCTTATCCTGCCATACGCAGACGGCCATTTTCGACCTTTTTCCAGCATCAGTGAACACTGTGATACCAGGCACTGGGCGCTCTGAAACAATCGGTCGTTCTGTCCAATGGAACTGGCTGATGGCCTGAAGGTGCTTGTGTTTTGGGCCTCCATGACGGATTTCCCCAGAGTATTCGAACAAGGCGAGTTGTAGTGGTGTAGAGCGTTGCAGCAACCAATCAAAATCAATTGTTTTGATAGGGATGCTGATCCATCCTGGCTCTTGACCATCTACTTCAAGGCAACGCTGTTGTCCCTTTTGTATCAGGAATGCCGTTATCTCAGTTTGTTGCCAGATACCTTTCTGGGCCGTGTGTGGTGGAAATAGCCATTCCAAGATGGCTATCGAATCTGATTTTTGAGAGCTCTGATTGTGGTTTTTGTCACAGTTGTCATGGTGGTGTTCCCCATTTTCCCTTTGCCAATTAAAATCCTGCAACAGCAGTGCAAATGGGAATGAAGGGTGATTACATACCCAGACTCCAATGGCTTGGGTGGCATCTCAACGATCTGCAAAGCCGGTTGCCAGTTTGTGGACGACCCGTTTTAACGCATTGGTATGGTTCTCGGTCCAGTCCACTAACGCATCTGGTTGCGTGCCCCGTAATAGAGACAAAAAGGGGTGGATGTCCGCATTGGTGAGACCTAAAATGGGTCGAACCCATTGAAGCTCGCCCACTAGCTTTTGGGCATCGTTCAATGTTTTAATCGAGCTTATCACTTCTAGTTTTTGCGGTCTCACCATGGCATGAGTGACTTGCCACCCTAAGTAGCTCCAGGGCGATTGTGTTTGCACTTTCTCAGGAGCTACTATTAGTCCTTTTGTCTTCAGTTGGTCGGTCAATATTTGACTAAAGTTGTTGGGGAACGGGGCTTCCTGGCAAAGCAGTATGTCGTCCATATAGTGGTATATTAGCGTTTCCGGCATTTCTTTTCGGATCGGCGAGAGTGCCCATGCCACATACATTTGGCATATCGTTGGGGAATTTCTCATCCCTTGGGGCAACACTACCCATTCGTATCGCTTCGCAGGTTCACTTTTGTTGATCGAAGGGATGGTGAAGGCAAAGCGAGCTGTGTCTTCAGGATGTAGGGGAACGGTGAAGAAACAACCCTTAAGGTCGATTACCAGAAGGTGCCAGCCTCTCGGTAACATTGTGAGTAGTGGCAGCCCGTGTTGGAGGGCGCCCATCGGCCACATCTGGTTGTTGACCTTGCGCAAGTCTTGCAATAGTCGCCATTTTCCTGTCTTTTTTGGAACTACGAAGATGGGCGTGTTCCAAGGACTGACAGACGGCTGGATGTGTCCTGCATCCAGCTGCTCCTTTACCAGACGGCTGGTGATTTCTAGCCGCTCTTTGGATAGGGGCCGCTGCTCCACCCAGACAGGGGCGTCTGTCTTCCACTGCAGTCTGGGAGTTGGCAGCACTTCTGCAGTGGCCCTTATTGAAAATATTGAAGGTGTTGGATGGGTTCGGGGATGGAGAGAATGGCGCCTAGCTGGCTCATCACTTCCCTGCCAACCAACCCTCCAAGTTGTCCTGGTAGCGGCAACACATAGGGACGTACGGTTACCGCTTGTCCTTCGGGAAACTGTAATTGCACGGGTTTAAGGGCCTGAAGGGACCCCCACTACAATTTTTCCTATTTATCATTACTGTTTCATTAAAGTTGTGTAGTTTAGTTTCCAACCCATAAGTCTCTCTCCCTTATCTCTCTCCTTTCATCATCAGGGAGGAGAGAGAGATTAATAGAGAGCGTCTGTTATTCGGTTTAATTGCCAGGCCAGTGTTAAACCGTGACAGGTGGTGGGGGTGTGGTCAAAAAAACACTATATAAGTAAAAGTTACTGCGCAATAAAGTTGAAGCTTGTTTACCAACCATATTGGTTGCTTTAGTTTTCCCTCACCATTTTCCAACAATGTTACAATAATTTCTCAGCAGTATTGGATCTTGACATGGCCCATCATACCATCTCCAGCAGGGATTATGGGAGTAGGAGGAACGCAAATTACTAGAGTTATTAAAGATCCAGTTGCTTTACAATTTACCGATGGGTCACAAGCGTCAGTTAGACCCTATGTCATGCATGTACCTATTATGTTAATAGGGAGAGACGTCCTCAGTCAATTGAATGCTAGTATATACAAGTATTCTAGTAAATTACTAAAGTAATACTATACTTTAGTAGTGGCCACTGAAGGGCAGGCAGTCCTAAAAATCAAGTGGTCTACCGACGATCCTGTCTGGATAGAGCAGTGGCCGCTAACTAATGACCGGCTGCAGCATGTAAAGGAATTGGTACAAGAACAACTCATGGCTGGGCATATTGCACCGTCTACATCGCCGTGGAATACGCCTGTATTTACAATTCCTAAAAAATCTGGAAAGTGGCGTTTATTGCATGATTTGCGTGCCATCAATGCGGTCATGGAGGATATGGGAGCGTTACAGCCAGGACTACCGTCTCCAGTAATGTTACCAGTCATCTTAGTGACCGAGGGTTGGCTATCGGTAATAACCAAGCTGACCATTTGGTTGCACCGGCATGGACTGGTCCTTCTGTTGATGTTTTTGCACAAGCTCGACAGTCTTATGCCTTTTTCCATCAATCTGCTTAAATGTTAGTGAAGCAATTTCACTTACCTCTGGGGGATGCCTAGGGAATTGTGAAATCTTGCCCTGATTGCCAAAAAGTTGATCTTGGTATTGGGATGGGAGTCAGTCCTAAAGGTTTGAAGTCTTTGGAAATGTGGCAAATGGACGTCATTCATGTACAACAGTTTGGACGCTTAAAATATGTACATGTAGTTATAGATACCTTTTCTATGGCCATTTGGGCCTCTGCTCAAACTGGTGAGGCAACGAAACATGTTATCAGACATCTATATGTATCCTTTGCTGTTTAGGAGTACCTCAGTCCATCAAGACGGATAATGGCCCCGCTTATTCTTCTGCTCACTTTCGACAGTTCTGTGGACAATGGGGCACCCGACATATTACTGGTATCCCTCATAACCCTATGGGTCAGGCAATAGTGGAACGTTGCCATTCAGTATTAAAGGCTCTCCTTGAGAAACAAAAACAGGGGGAGGAAGGGAGTCCTCCACAGGACCGGTTAAGTAAGGCTGTATATGTCATGAATTATTTGCGCTTTACAGGAGATCGTACAGAGCCTCCGATATTAATACATCAAAAGGATTTAGCGGACTCTGAAGCTTCGGAAACTTCCCAAAAAATTTTGGTGGAATTCAAGAATTTGAACACTGGAGAATGGGAAGGGCCGGCAGAGGTGAAACTAACTGGTCGAGCTTATATGTGTTTATTTACAGGTACCGGAGTGCGTTGGGTACCAGCCACATGGGTTTGTCCATGGAAACAAATGCCTTCAAATGCGGACTCACAGTGATGCTGTTTATGATATGAGTTTTGGTTTGGCAGATTGTACCACTTCATTTTATTTTAGGCTAATTTCACCAGATTTTAGTAGCAATGTCATTTCGTTTTTGAATCTTCTAGTGGTTGTTGTTAACTTTTCTCATATATTGGTGAGGACTAAGACAAAAAAAAAAAAACCACAGTTATGAGATTGAGTATGCCTTTTTGGAGGCCGAGAGTTGCTGCAGAGAGTGGGAGCTGCTCCTAGTGCAGAGAGCACCCCCACTCCTGCCTCCGCAGCCGCTTCTCGCCCCCCCGCACACAAGGGCAAAACTCAGATATGGCATGTGAGCATCGCCAGCGTATCTGTTACAGCTACAGCTTCTGTCTCTACCCCCACAGACACTGCTGCTGCTCAGAAAATGAGCCCTGCTGCAGACACCAGAGATGAGAAAAAAAAAAAAAAAGGAGGGGGGACACTGTGTGCCTTTGCTGTTTAAAGGCTTGGAATTCTGTCTCTAAACAATTTTATTAGGCCGTTTTAGGGCCTCAATTTGGCGACCATGGAGGAAACCAGGACTCCACTGTGCCGTGACCCGGGAGGGGTCTGGGGACGCTTTTGGGGCCCCCCGACCAATTTTTGTCAGATAAGCCTCCCCTACCCCCTTGGCTCTATGCGCCAGCGGACACCAGACCTTCCTCATACTAAAAAGGTATTTAAGTCCTTCCACTGCAGTGTAAAATGTGCTTTTCATATTGTATTGTATTGATAAGAGGCTTTTGTTAATGTTGTAATTCATGGGATCGTTTATATGTTGATTATGGGATCCCTCGTCTATATGTTGATTGTTGATTGTGATATTCTGTTGCACTGCTAAGCAGATGAACTTAACTTCTGGTATTTTAACACAGATGCTAAAAGATGTTGAATGTGTCAGACATGCAGTTTTACAAAGTCGTGCTGCCACTGACTTTTCATTGTTAGCTTTTAGGTCATGTTTGTGAAGACTTTGATGGAATGTGTTGCATGAATTTATTTGATCATTCAGAGTCAATTCACAACCAAAAGCGACTGATTAAGATAACATGAAAAAATTAACTGTTGCATATACTGGGTTAAATGAATGGTTAAATTGCTTAAGGATATGGGGATAGCTTAGAGATTTAATTAGACAAGGTTTATCAATTATATTTGTTATTATTGGTTTTGATTATTAGTATGTTATTATTGCTTTTGTATTATTAGTATGTTGTTTCTGGCAATGTATCATTAGCATGTTATCTCGCATGATGAAGTAAGTCAGGATTGCTCAAAAACAAAAAGGGGGATATGTTGGGAAACTGTTTGGAAGAAAACAGACATGTGAGCAATCCTGACTATTAAGCTTTAACTAGTTAGCTTAGGGCCTTGAGGCCCAGCAGCAAGGTTACTGAAAGATGAGCCACGGGCAAAAGATAAGGGAGCTGGCAGCAGAAGAGAAGAATAACAGGATAATGATGTAGCCAGCAGAAGTTCTGTGAGAACAGGATTTGTGGCCAAGATATAGCCACCTGCAAGATATCATTATATAAACAAGGGATCTATATAAAGCGAGTGTGAATTGTTAATAAAGGACTTCACTTTATGTGTATTGGTGACTACATGTTGTCCTTAAGCCTCCGCAGATTTTCTACATTTCACCTCTGCAAATTGACTTGATTCACCATCTCCTTCATCTGTTTTTGCAATTAGTCTTGTAGGATTCCATACAGCAACTTTCCACCTCCAATGGAAAGCTGCCATCTTGTCTCTTAATCCCCGGAAACTGTATCTCTTGCACAGGTCCCTTGACCTTGCCTCTTTTTATAGCATAACCAGACTTAAGAAGAATTTCTGTTATCTTACCTTTCTGGAACACCTCTCTGCTTTAGCTGCTCTATGAGGAGAGGCAGTATCTTATATCTCCTTTATCACCTGGTTGTTTCATTTAGACTTTGAAGGGTTAAGGCGAATTTCTTATTTCCTTACTTTTCTTTTTCTCCTCATCCAAGGCTCAATGAGTATCTCTGTGGGCTGAGGGGGAGAGGCTGTGGTGTCTGCAGCAGTAGCAGCAGCAGGTTTCCCGGCACCCGAGTTGGAATTCAAACTATTCCGATAAAATTAGTCAAAATTTGAACTGAGGTTGAGCTAATTATCTTAAATTATGTTGAGCACCAAAAATCTGTCAAAGATTAATGCTGGGCCATCAATTAATTGAATTACAGATGCTCTCTATTAATGCCCCTCCCGTCCCTGATAAAGGAAGGAGTAAGAATAAGGGAGAGAGACTTATGGGTTGGAAAGTAAACTACACAGCTTTAATTGAAACAGTAATGATAAAAAGGAAAAATTACTAAATATATACAGATATACAGGTAAATTGATATCATGTTCCTCCCCCCTCTCCCCCATTAACTCTCACGTCACCAGTGAGGCTGCAGGGCAGCCCTGGGAAAGTCCAGGCTGGACTCCTGGAGTCAGCAGCAGTCGGGAGCTGGAGGCAGGAACACACAGATTCAGGCTGGTACGGATGAGGACCACGGGCAGAGGAATAGATGGAATCCTTCCCAGGATGCTGAAGCAAACAGGGAGTGGTGAAGAAGGGGAAGCAGGAAGGGGTTTTGAAACTCATGATCCCTCAAATTTATACTGACTATGAGGTGTATGGGATGGAATACTTGTTTGGTCAATTTTTGTCATTTATCTTGTCCACTCCTCCCTAAAGGAGGGTTGCAGGTATGACCTTGTTTCTCCTTGTCTCTGCCTGGAACACAAGATTATCTTCAGAACTGAGCATTGTCCTTGGTTCTGCATACCAGTCTCTAGAATTACCTATAAACATTGAGCATTATCAGTCCTAGAAGCTGACAGAGAAACTTGCTGTTAATCCCAGCAAGAACAGCTACTGACAAGAGACTTAGCTGAAAGCAAAATTACAAGACAGAAAATTAGCTCTATCCTGTCCAAAACAAGGAGAAACGGGTACTGAGGGAACAGGGGATGTGATTGCTAAAGCCCTGTCATGTTCCAAAAGTCATGGCAGTCCAGTGAAATCCCCACTGACTGGAAAAGGGGAAACGTAACCCCCATGTTCAAAAAGGGAATGAAGGAAGATCCAGGGAGTGCCAGGCCGGTCAATCTCACCTCTGTGCCCGGTAAGGTCATGAAGCAGATCTTCCTGGAGGCATTGCTGGAGCAGAAGACTAATGAAGAGGTGAGCGGGTATAATCAACACAGCTTCCCCAGGGGCAAAACGTGCCTGACAAACCTTGTGGCCCTTCTATGGGAATATCACAGAATTGATAGACAAGGGAAGAGACACCAAGGTCATCTACCTGGACCTGAGCAAAGCCTTTGACTCTGTCCCACACAAGATCCCGGTCTCCAACTTGGTAAAAGATGGGTTTGATGGATGGGTGGATGGATGGACCACTTGGTAGATAAAGAACTGCCTTGATGGCTGCATCCAAAGTGTGGCCACAAGGATGATCAGAGGGCTGAAGCACCTCTCCTATGAAGACAGACAGAGAGACTTGGGGTTATTCAGTCTGGAGAGGAGAAGGCTCCGAGCAGACCTTAGCCTTCCAGTACCTGAAGAGGGCAGCAAGAAAGCTGGTGAGGGACTTTCGGATGTCAGATAGTGATAGGACAGGGGGGAATGGATTCAGGTTAGTGTGGGAAAACAATCTGCGGAGGCTTAAGGATTCCATGTACGCATCAATATGATTGTATGAAATCGTTTATTAGCAACTTGCACTCACTTTATATAGAGAAGCCTTGTTTACACCATCTTATCATGCAGGTGGCCTTGTACTCCAACCACACATACCATTCTCACGGAACCTTCTTCTCACATAATTATTTTCCTCTTCTGTTGCCAACTAAGTTATCTCTTTCCCATTAGCTTATTCTCAGGCCTCTAACTAGGCCTCAATAAGTATTAACCCAATGTAGCCTAAATTGAAGTAAGTCAGGATTGCTCACAACCTGTATATTTCTGAACTGTTTCCCCAACAGGTTAGAGGAGAGTAGATTTAGATTAGATATTAGGAAGAAGTTCTTCACCATGAGGGTAGTGAGACACTGGCGCAGGTTGCCCAGAGAGGTGGTGGAAGCCCCATCCCTGGAAGTTTTTAAGGTCAGGCTAGATGGGGCTCTGAGCAACCTGATCTAGTGAGAGGTGTCCCTGCCCATGGCAGGGGGGTTGGATAGATAAAACTGGGCTTTCTGGAGAGGAGCCTGGAAGTGGCACATCAGTACCCTCTGGTAAGCTTGGGGAGGTGGGCTTTAAACTGAAGGACCTACAGGGACTGTTCCAAGATGGCAATGAATATTTTGCTGAACTTTTCCAAATTGAAGAGTGTCCAGATAAGCAACTGAAAATTCAGGAACCAATTGGATCTACAAATTAAAAAAGATTTAATGATGAAAACTCCTAGCCCTATTAAAGAGGCCCCAGAATACAAAAGTGATATGACTACAGCCTGGTTCACAGATGCTTCTTCCCGGAGGGAAGGGAAAGTATGGTTTTTAAAATCTGCTGCAATTAAACCTTCCACAGGTGAACAAATAATAAATCAAGATGAAGGAAGTGCACAAGCAGGCGAATTGGATGCTGTTTTGAATGTATTTGTAAAAGAAAAAGCCACTAAAGAAGCTGTATATATTTTTGCAGATTCTTTTGCTGTCTTTAAAGGCTGTGTAGAATGGGTGACATTTTGGGAAAATAATAACTGGGAAATTAATAGAGTGCCTGTATGGCATACAGACAAGTGGAAGGAAATACTACAAATTGCTAAACAAAATCCCAATTTTCATGTAGGTTGGGTATCTTCTCACCAATCTAATTTAAAAGATGAAGCCAGCAAATATAATAACCAAGTTGATGAATTGGCAAGAATTAATGTCATTGAAATCAGAGATGCTCTCAATCAAGGTGAAGTCCAAGAATGGGGGAAATTACTAGAATGGCTTCATTGCAAGGGAGGCCATTCAGGTATTTTTGATATGTATAAAGAAGCACAATCTTGTGGTTGGTCTGTATCACGAGAACAATGTAAAACAATAATTTCTGCATGTGACGTGTAAAATTCGGTTGGGACAACATTCTCTTACTGCTGACAATTTACATCTCAGAGATGGTAAAACATTGTGGTCTACTTGGCAAATAGATTATATAGGACCCTTCCGAAGGTCAGGAAATAAACAGTATGTTATTGTAATTGTAGAAGTTATCTCTGAGTTAACTTGTGCAGAATCTTATGCAAAAGCAAATGGAGAAAATGCGGTATCTTTCCTGAAAAACATTTTTGGAATTTCACCTAAACCTACCAGTATTCAATCTGATAATCGTACTCATTTCACTTCCCACCTGGTCCAGCAATGGGCAAAAAGTGAAAATGTTAACTGGGCATTTCATATTCCCTATCATATCCCTCTAATATACCTGCCCTCGGCGGCAACTCTCCACTGTTGCTCAATAGCCCTCCCAAAACTCCCAATGAACGGGACAGGCAAACAAATGCAAAGAGTGACCACTGAAAACTTTGGCTGGCCCTAACCCTCAAATGGAACCCTTCCAAAAGCACCACTAACAATTGGGCTACAGCTTTGTGTTTTACCACAAACCTTGAATATACCAGCGCTCCGTGGCCACTCTCCACTTTTTCTCAAAAGGCCTCCCAAAACTCCCAACAAACGGGACTGGCAAAGAAATACAAAGAATGACCACTGAAAACTTTTGCTGTCCCTAACACTGACATGGAACCCTACCCACAGCACCACCAACAATTGGTCTACGGCTTTACTTTTTACTACAAACTTCAAACATACCGGCCCTGGGCGGCAACTCTCCACTGTTGTTCAATAGGCCTCCCAAAACTCCCAACGAACGGGACTGGCAAACAAATGCAAAGAGTGACCACTGAAAACTTTGTCTGGCTCTAACACTTACATGGAACTTTTCCCACCGCACAACCAACAATCTAGCCCTTGGCAGACACTCTCCACTGTTGCTCAATAGGCTTCCCAAAACTCCCAATGAATGGGACTGGAAACAAATGCAAAGAATGACTGTGGAAGGGTGGTTGGCAGAACAAGGACATATGGACATGAGCAAAGTTACAAACAGGTTGGCAGGGCCCGGGGTGCAAACTCCCTGAGCTGCAGCTACATGATCAAAGTAGAAGGAATTCAGCAGTTTCTCATGGTCATGGTGTCCTTGTACATGCCGTTGCGTTTAGCAAAGCAGGATGTAGAAACAGCTTTATCAGTAGATAACATTTAATTAGAGCACCAATCATGAGCTTAGCTTTTGTAATATGTATGAGCTAATTAAAAAGAGTATATTAACCTGATCTTCGAATACAATAAACTGAAGCTTGGTGATTCTTACATTAAGCGTCTCCATTCTTCCCTCATCGCGACAAATGGCGCCCGAACAGGGACAAAACTAACTTGGAGTGCCCCGATGGCACAGTCCAATGCAGTAGCCGGTCGATCTTGATGCAGCACAAGAGGAAAAAGAGCTGGACTCCGTGCCCCGAGCGACCTTATAGAAGAGTCTCGGTCGACAACACTGCCAACGCCTTGCAGGGCTGCAACAGCGCGCTGACGATTTTGTAAGTATGGAAAGGTAAGCGGTGCTTTCATTGCTCCAGTGCTTTTTAGAAAAGCGGGGAGTTAAGGGTTTAGATTTAAAAAAGGAATTGCCAGGATTGCTTGCGGTAGGGGCTGCTAAAGGTTGTTTTGCAGACCCCAATACTGTCTTTGATGAAGGAGAATGGAGGCGCTTTGGTGACAAGTTATGGGAAGGCACTATAGAGGATGATAAAGTAGCTAAGAAGTTAGGGAAACAATGGCGGGTTGTTATCAATGCGTTACAACAGCATAAAGCTGAGCAACAAGCTGCCTGGGTGGCGGCACAGCACCTGTGTGAACCTAGTCCTTCTGTTGTTGCTACAGAGCCTAATTGCCCATTACCCCCCGCTACCAATGTCATAAATATTCCGACTGAGTCTCTAGGAAAGAGAGATGAGCTGCCTTCTGCCCCTGTTATGCCTCCTACTCCGGAAGGTCCTTCTGCTCCCTTGCCGGATTTTGCCCCACCATTGGAATTTTTAGATCCTCCTGAGGCTCCTTCAAATCCCTTCTTAGACTCTTCTAAATTGTCAAAAAATCCATTTAAGGATGATGTTCCATTTTCTCCACCTAATGAGCTGCAAATGACTGCCATGAGATGGCAAGTGTTGTGGCAGACTATTGCTGCAGAAGCTATGCGAGCAGGAGATAGGGACACAGCCGATTCTTTAACCAGTGCATTCCCAGTAGTTTATACACAAGTAGCCGGTGGTACGCAGGCGTCTATTACTAATCTGGATTGGAAGTTATTATCGCAATTACGTGCTACTGTTAGTGAAAATGGAGTACAGAGTGAGCCTGTTTGGCAAATGTTGGATTATATATGGGGGGGTAATCTGCTTCTGCCAGAAGATATTAAGAACATTATGAAGTTGTTTCTTACTCAGCATCAGCAATTGCTATACAATGCATACTGGCAATCATTTTGCCAGGAGTCAGTGGCAGTGCAGAGACAAGCAGGCGACCCTTTGTATGGAATAACACTTGAGGAGTTAATGGGTCTAGGACCATGGCGTTGGTCTGAGGCACAAGCATTTTTGGGACCAGATAAAATCAGAGAATCTATGCATTTAGCACGTCTCGCCTTGAGGCGAATTAAAGCGCCTGGAGGAGTTCCGTCGTATATGGGAATCAAACAAGGGAGGGAAGAACCTTTTGGGTCATTTGTAGACAGAGTTGCTAGTGCTATTCAGTCAGCAGGAGTTCTGGAGTATATGCATGGGGCTCTGTTGAAACAATGTGCCATGCAAAATTGTAACTCCATAGCTCGTAATGTTATTGTTATGCTTCCAGGGACTTGATCGATAGAGGAATTATTAGAGTGTATAGCACAAGTACCTCAGGGGCCGAATGCTATGTTAGTAGAGGCAGTTAAGAACTTAGGTGAAAGCATAAAGGAACAGGTGAAAGCTACTAGCTCTCAGGTGTTAGCTGCTCTTGCACCCCTGCAAATCCCGACTGGATCCGCTCAGCAAAACAGAGCAACAAAATATCGCTGTTTCTGATGTGGCGCCCCTGGCCATATGCGACGAGAATGCCAAGCTGGTCCGGTATGGTGTATGCGCTGCCAGCAAAACTCGCACGCCAACCCCCTGGCCTGTGACTGTCACCTCTTCCAGCTGGTGTTCCGCGGCCACCGCCGCCGCCTGAGCACCGTGATGTATTTCCAGGAGGAATTAAGCTGCATGCTTCCCACCGTCCCGGCTCCTGTTGGGATCCTGAGCCTGGCCGGCCGGCAGCCCCTCAACTGCAGCGAGGCGAGGGAAACGGTGCTGGAAGGCCACTTGGGTGACACGGTGACCCTGAGCTGTGACACTCGGTTACAAGGGGTGCAGAGCTGGTACTGGGTGACCCCGGGAGGTGAGAAGGTGCCGGAGGAAAGCGGAAATGGCAGCACCCTGCTCCTGGCTAACGGAAGCCTGCAGCTGCGAGCCCTGTGCCCCGAGGATGCCGGCACCTACTCCTGGTGGGTGGGGGGTCCTGTCCTCAACGAGACCCTCTACATGGAGCTGCTGGTGCACAACTTCACCCTGCACGGTCCCCACGACACCCTCAACACCGCCTACACCACGCTGGTGAGCTGCATCCTGAGCATGGTCCTGGTCTTCATCTACCTGTACCTCACCCCCTGCCACTGCTGCTGCTGCTGCGGCCCCAAGAAGCGCCCCACCCCCCCCACCCCCGCGATGAAAGCATCAACTCCTCCGTCCTCAGTGCCACCCCCAACCACGCCACCGCTGTCCCCGGGGAGTCCTGTCGGTTCCGCTTGGCTTCCATCACCGACCCGGGGCAGAAAGGGAGGCACATGCCTGTATCTGACCATAGACCACCTACACCTGATTCTGACATTTCCGGAAATATTGACTGAATGCCGTACAAGAATCATGTCCTTTACTATTCCACGATGTTTCTGCAGACGAAGGAATTGGATTTTACTAACTTGCTGGTTTTTGTTACTTGTCAGTGTCACTGTTAACACTTTACACTCAATTAATGCAAGAATGTGATGATGATGTTAACCTCTGGTCCAAATGGCAGGTCATTGTTACTTCTATCTTCTTGCCAGGAGCAGCTGCCACTCGTGCACATGGAAACTTGGAGAAACTGAATTGTTGGGTGGTAAAGCATGCCAGTGACACCAACAAGGTATTATCTGAACTAGCTAATGATTTGTCTTCTGTACATCATGCAGTATTACAAAATAGAGCAGCCATTGATTTTTTGCTTTTTAACTCAGGGCCATGGTTGCGAAGATTTTGATGGTATGTGCTGTATGAACTTGAGTGATCACGCTAGGTCAATACATAAGGAGATACAACAGTTAGTAGAACATACTCAAAATATCAAGCAAGATGCAGGATTCTTTGGTATAGGTGAATTAGTCAATTGGTTTGACCTCACTGGATGGCTTCAAATTTATGTAAAACTGTTTTGCTTGTACTTTTCATAGAATCATAGAATCATAGAATTGGCTGGGTTGGAAGGGACCTCAGAGATCATCGAGTCCAACCCTTGAACCACTGTTGCGGTTGCTAGACTATGGCACTGAGGGCCACATCCAGTCTCTTTTTAAATATCTCCAGGGACGGAGAATCCACCACTTAAGTGGGAAGCCGATTCCAATGCCGGATCACTCTTTCCTAAAGAAATTCTTTCTAATATCTAACCTAAACTTCCCCTGGCACAACTTAAGACCATGCCCTCTTGTCTTGTTGAAAGTCGTTTGGCAAAAGAGACCAACCCCCACCTGGCTACAATCTCCTTTAAGGTAAATGTAGAGAGCGATGAGGTCTCCCCTGAGCCGCCTCTTCTCCAGGCTGAACAGCCCCAGCTCCCTCAGCCTCTTGTCATAGGGTCTGTGCTCGAGTCCCTTCACCAGCCTGGTTGCCCTCGCATGGACCTGCTCCAGGACCTCGATATCCTTCCTGAACTGGGGAGCCCAGAACTGGACACAGTACTCGAGGTGTGGCCTCACGAGGGCTGAGTACAGGGGCAGAATCACTTCCTTGGACCTGCTGGCGACGCTGTTCCGGATACAGGCCAGGATGCCATTGGCCTTCTTGGCCACCTGGGCACACTGCTGGCTCATGTTCAGCTTCCTGTCGATCCAGACTCTCAGGTCCCTTTCTGCCTGGCTGCTCTCCAGCCACTCTGTCCCCAGCCTGTAGCGCTGCATGGGGTTGTTGAGGCCAAAGTGCAGGACCCGGCACTTGGCTGTGTTAAACCTCATCCCATTGGAATCAGCCCATCTCTCCAGTTTGTCCAGGTCCCTCTGCAGAGCCCTCCTGCCTTCCAGCTGATCCACACTTCCCCCAGCTTAGTGTCGTCTGTGAATTTTCTCATGGTGGACTCAATCCCCTCATCTCAATCATCAATGAAGATATTGAAGAGAACTGGGCCCAACACTGATCCCTGGGGGACACCACTAGTGACTGGCTGCCAACTGGATGCAGCCCCGTTCAGCACCACTCTCTGGGCCCGGCCCTCCAGCCAGTTCCTAACCCAGCACAGGGTGCTCCTGTCCAAGCTGCGGGCTGATAGTTTTTTCAGGAGGATGCTGTGGGAGACGGTGTCAAACGCTTTGCTGAAGTCCAGGTAGACCACATCCACAGCCTTCCCCTCATCCACCAGTCGGGTCACCTGATCATAAAAGGAGATAAAGTTGGTCAGGCATGACCTGCCCTTCCTAAACCCATGCTGGCTGGGTCTGATCCTATGCCCATCCTGCAGGTGCTGTGTGATTGCACTGAGGATGATCTGTTCCATGACCCTGCCAGGCACTGAGGTCAGGCTGACGGGCCTGTTGTTTCCTGGGTCCTCTTTCCGGCCCTTTTTGTGGATTGGTGTGACATTCGCCAACTTCCAATCATCTGGGATGTCCCCAGTGAGCCAGGACTGTTGGTAGATGATAGAGAGAGGCTTGGCAAGCTCTTCTGCCAGCTCCTTCATTACCCTTGGGTGGATCCCATCTGGTCCCATAGACTTGTGGGGATCCAAGCATCTCAGTAGGTCACTGACTGTGTCCTTCAGGATTACAGGGGGACTGTTTAGATTCATGTCACCTTCTATGAGCTCCAGAAGACATCCACCTTCAGGGTAACCTGTCTTTCTGCTGAAAACTGAGGTAAAGAAGGTGTTAAATACCTCAGCCTTTTCTTCATCTTTGACAACTATATTCCCACCCATGTCCAGTAAAGAATGGATGTTTTCCTTGCCCCTTCTTTTGCTGCTGATGTATCTGTAGAAGGACTTTTTGTTATCCTTCACAGAGGTGGCGAGATTCCGTTCGCATTGTGCCTTTGTCTCTCTGATTTTCTTTCGACATGACTTAACAATATTCCTAAATTCCTCCTCAGTAGTTAGCCCTTTTTTCCATAATTGGTAGGCCCTCCTCTTAACCCTAATTTCTTTCAGAGTCTCCCAATTCAGCCAGGCCGGTCGTCTTCCCCGCTGGCTCGCCTTTGGGCACACTGGGACAGCCTGCTCCTGTGCTTTCTAAACTTGTTCCTTGAAGTACGACCATCCCTCCTGTACCCCTTTATTTTCAAGGTCTGGTTCCCAGGGTATACTCTGAACAAGTCTTCTGAATAGGCCAAAATCTGCCCTCTGGAAGCCCAGCGTAGAGGTCTTATTGACGACCCTCCTTGTATCCCTGAATATTGAAAACTTTATTATTTCATGGTCGCTAAGTCCCAGGCGTCCACCGACCACCACATCTCCCACCAGCTCCTCTCTGTTTGTGAAAAGAAGGTCAAGCGATGCTCCATCCCTGGTGGGCTCATTTACTAGCTGGAGCAGGAAATTATCCTCTATACACTCCAGGAATCTCCTAGACTGCTTCCTCTCTGCGGTGTGGAGTTCCCAGCAGATGTCTGGTAGGTTAAAGTCGCCCATGAGAACAAGGGATGACGATTTGGAGACATCCGCCAGCTGCCTGTAGAATAATTCATCATCCTCATCATCTTGATTGGGTGGTCTATAACAGACTCCCATCATGATATCAGCCTTGTTGACCTTCCCCTTGATTCTGATCCACAGGCACTCCACCTTATTATTGCAGACTTCAATTTCTACAGTGTCAAGAGACTCCCTAACATATAGGGCTACCCCTCCGCCTCTCCTACCCTGCCTGTCCCTTCTGAAGAGCCTATAGCCACCCATGGTAGCGCTCCAGTCATGGGAGTCATCCCACCACGTTTCTGTGATAGCGACTACATCATAGCTTTCCTGATGCACGATGGCTTCCAGCTCCTCTTGTTTGTTGCCCATGCTGCGTGCATTGGTGTACATACACTTAAGCTGGGCTGCTGGTTTGTCTCATACCTTGGGTAGACCACCCTTAGGCTGCTTTCTGGAGAGCCCAGTTTCCACCCCATCCCCCTTCAAACCTAGTTTAAAGCCCCCCTTATCAGCCTCTCCAACTTATAAGCTAGAGTCCTTTTCCCCTTGTTAGTTAGGTGAAGCCCATCTGTTTTGAGTACACTAGGTAGTACGGAAGTTGTCCCGTGGTCAAAAAACCCAAAGTTTTGATTGTTGCAATCCTAGGTTTCTATTGCATTTTAATTTGGCAACTATGAAGGAACTAGGACTCCATCGTGCTATGAGTCAGTGGGACTTGGAGACGCTTAGAGGGGCCCCCCGACAAGATTCCGTCGGATTAGCCTCTCCTATCCCTCCTTTGGCTCTCTGCACTAGTGGATGCCAGACCTTCCTAATATTAAACAGAGCTCTGTTTGAGAGTGTGTGTGTATGAGTGCTTGTGTGAAACGGAGACATGCCATGAATGCGGTCGGTTTACACTTGATTATGGGAAACAAAATCCGATTAATAACCTGTTAACCAGCTTGTTTTGATTTGTTAACCGAGTAGTTTTAGATTGTTTCAAAAGGGCATCATGATATTGAGTGTATTCTTAGGTTCTGCATGTTTTGTTGTTTGTATTATGTTTGTTTGAGAATTAGCACTGCAAAAGTTTTTAACCAAACATGGGCTTGTGCAAAAAGAAAAGGGGGGATATGCCGTAGAATGCTCTCGAATGTTCCCGAAAGGTAGGGGGTGAACCCTTTGCCGTGCCCAACCCCATGTTTGAGGGGCCAATGAGATTGGCCCACAAGTGTGGTCACAGAAACGCTATATAAGAAAAAGTTACTGCGCAATAACCGGTACCACTGATTTTTGTATTGCAATGGCTTCCGCCACAGACCCTTTTCGTACCTGCTTAATAGGAATCCCAGGGTTTAATGTTTCTTTGTTTGGTGAATTTTCAAGTGGCTCCTGTGGTGATAGCCTTTCACTAGGAAATTGTTCAGCAAAACTGATTTTGGGCCTCAAGAAATCCCTCCCGTGGGACCCTCAAGAATTGAATTTATTAGGATCCCAGAAAATTGGCAATGTATCAGGAAATTTGGACGCCAACTTGTATAGTTTTTGGTCCCAAATATGCTGCTCGCCTGTATCCTATTACTTGGCAGGATGTTAGTCCTAAAACTTGGGACTATACCTATGAATCTGGGTATTGTGGATACAATGGCTCCGTCAAAATGCGACCTATAGGCTCTACTCATAACCCCAAAGATAATACTGTGTTACTTTGGGTCAATGATACTGCCAAGGCTCTACCTCCTGGAATATTCTTGATTTGTGGAGATAGAGCATGGCAAGGTGTTCCCCATGACATAGTTGGCGGACCTTGCTATTTAGGCTCACTAACTCTTTTTGCACCCAGCTTTGCTGACTTGCGAAAATTAGCGAAACAACGTGACAAGCAAAGTATTGGCCTTACACCACAGTGTAATGATAAGGTTGAGCTTTTAAGTGTAGCAGCTAGAGCAGCTTTAGCTATTTTTATTCCTGGCGGTGCAGCGGCTAATGCCTTGAATAACCTTGCAAAAATTGGCTTGTTGTTCTGAGAAGCAGGCAAACGCTACTACTGAAATTTTAGATAATCTCTTAATGGACCAAAATAGTTTAAGGCATGCTTTATTGCAAAATCGTGCTGCCATAGTTTTTTTAATACTTGCCCAAGGCCATGGCTGTCATGATTTGGAAGGGATGTGTTGCTTGAATCTCTCTGATCGTAGTGAAAATATCCACGTCAGCATTCGCTATTTAAAGCAATACACACAACAAATTCAGCAAAAAGTAAGCCCCCTCGATGATGTTTTTACAACCTGGTTTCATGGTCTTGGACTTTCAGGATGGCTTTTGGCTTTAGTTAAAATGCTTTGTTATGTTGACATTGTTATCATGATTTTACTTTTGTTTTTGCCTTGTATTTTTCAATGTATTCGTCGAATGCTTGATAAAGATGTGTCAAAAATCTTTACGGTGCAAAATAAAAACGGGGGAATTGTGGAAGGGTGGTTGGCAGAACAAGGACATATGGACATGAGCAAAGTTACAAACAGGTTGGCATGGCTCAGGGTGCAAACTCCCTGAGCTGCAGTTGCATGATCAAAGTAGAAGGAATTCAGCAGTTCTCACGGTCACGGTGTCCTTGTACATGCCGTTGCGGTTAGCAAAGCAGGATGTAGAAACAGCTTTATCAGTAGATAACATTTAATTAGAGCACCAATCATGAGCTTAGCTTTTGTAATATGTATGAGCTAATTAAAAAAGAGTATATTAACCTGATCTTCGAATACAATAAACTGAAGCTTGGTGATTCTTACATTAAGCGTCTCCACTCTTCCCTTGTCGCGACAAATGACCACTGAAAACTTTGGCTGGCCCAAACCCTCACATGGAACCCTACCCACAGCACCACCAACAATCGAGCTACAACTTTGCGTTTTACCACAAACCTAGAATATACCACCCCTCGGCGGCCATTCTCCATTATTGCTCAATAGGCCTCCAAAAAGTCCCAAAGAACGGGACTCAAAAACAAATGCAAAGAGCGACCACTGAAAACCCTCACATGGAACCCTACCCACAGCACCACCAACAATCGGGCTACAGCTTTGCGTTTTTCCTCAAACCTCGAAACTACCAGCCCTTGGTGGCCACTCTCCTCTATTACTAAAGAGGCCTCTAAAACTGGGAACAAACAGGACTGGCAAAAAAATGCAAAGAGTGACCACTGAAAACTTGGGTTGGCCCTTGCCCTAACATAGAACCCTACCCACAGCACCACCAACAATGGGGTTACGGCTTTGCGTTTTACCACAAACCTCGGATATACAAGCCCTCGGCGGCCGCTCTCCTCTGTCCTCAATAGGCCTCCCAAAACTCCCAACAAACAGGACTGGCAAACAAATACAAAGAGTGACCACTTAAAACTTTGGCTGGCTCTAACCTTCACATTGAACCCTACTCAAAGCACCATCAACAATCAGGCTACGGCTTTGCGTTTTAGCACAAATTTTGAATATACCAGCCCTCGGGGGCCACTCTCAACTCTTGCTCAATAGGCCTCCCAAAACTCCGAACAAACAAGACTGGCAAAGAAATGCAAAGAGTGACCACTGAAAACTTTGGTTGGCCCTAACCCTCACATGGAACCCTACCCACAGCACCACCAAACATACGGCTATGGCTTTGTGTTTTACCAAAAACCTCAGATATACCAGCCCATGGCGACCACTCGCTACTGTTGCTCAATAGCCCTCCCAAAACTCGGAACGAACAAGACTGGCAAACACATGCAAAAAGTGACCACTGAAAACTTTGGCTAGCCTAATCCTCACATAGAACCCTTCCAAAAGCACCAAATTTTTTTTTTCTTTCTTTGTTTCTCTAGCATTGGGAAGTTTTTGCAACTAGTTATCTAGATATATTACAGACATTTAACGGCTAAAAGGTAGCAGAGAGCATATATTAAAGGTTACAAAGAATCAACTTAATACAAGTAAGGCATGTGCGTGTACAAAGCAATTGTGTCAGGTAGTGACGTACAACATGTATAGAAAGAAAGGTAAAATATTGACATTTACAGAATCTTAGTAATTTATTTATGAGAAGATGTTTATATATGAGAGCTAATAGTAACAATAGCACTAGAAAGAAAAAATATAAGAATGAAAATAATAATAAAATAAAATGCAATGCAATAATCACAAGTACATAACATAGGCACATTTCATACACATACAAAGTACACCACCAATAAAATGTATTACAGGTAACAGCAATCCAGGAGCAAGAATGGACAAAATCCTGATGTTATAAATTGCTTTACCTAGGCTAAAGAGGTGGCTAGCCTTCCAGCCATCAGTAAGTAATTTCTTCCAGTGTCAGTTTCAGAGTAGCCAACTCTGAAACTGTACACCAGGGGTGTTTTGTTTTGATGTCCTAGGATTTCTGATGTCTGTAGTTACATTAATTCAGCTTCATTCTGTACCAATACACAAAATCTAATTACACAAAGGACCAAAAGAAAAGAAAACATCTGTTAACAGTACACAGGGTAAAAGATAAACCTTATTCCACACAGATTATCCAGTTTGTGCTAATTTTGTGCTGTTTATCATTCATGTCAGTCGCCACCCACGTGTTTGAATTCAGTGGGTTTTGCAAAATTAATTTAATTCTACCTATGCTAGGTAAAATCACACAAACAGCTTGGCCTGGCTGCAAGGTTCTTTTGAAGTTCCTGGGAGGCTGCTTCTCAGTGTTGTTATCTTGATTAAGGGACAGGGGAAAGAATGCTGTCATTCTGGGACAACTGTTTACACCCCACCTATTATTGACCATGGCAACTGCATAACTGAGTCTTTCATGCCAATTACTCTCTTGAGGTCTAATGAGTTTTTTAAGTAACCCATTTGTTCTTTCAACAATGCCGTTTGCCTGGGGATGGTAAGGAATACAAAATGCCCAGTTAATATTTTCACCTTTTGCCCATTGCTGGACCAGGTGGGAAGTGAAATGAGTACGATTATCAGATTGAATACTGGTAGGTTTAGGTGAAATTCCAAAAATGTTTTTCAGGAAAGATACCGTATTTTCTCCATTTGCTTTTGCATAAGCTTCTGCACAAGTTAACCCAGAGATAACTTCCACAATTACAATAACATACTGTTTATTTCCTGACCTTCAGAAGGGTCCTATATAATCTATTTGCCAAGTAGACCACAATGTTTTACCATCTCTGAGATGTAAATTGTCAGCAGTAAGAGAATGTTGTCCCAACCGAATTTTACACAAATCACATAAGGAAATTATGGTTTTACATTGTTCTCGTGATACAGACCAACCACGAGATTCTGCTTCTTTATACAAATCAAAAATACCTGAATGGCCTCTCTTGCAATGAAGCCATTCTAGTAATTTCCCCCATTCTTGGACTTCACCCTGATTGAGAGCATCTCTGATTTCAATGACATTAATTCTTGCCAATTCATCAACTTGGTTATTATATTTGCTGGCTTCATCTTTTAAATTAGATAGGTGAGAAGGTATCCAGCCTACATAAAAATTGGGATTTTGTTTAGCAATTTGTAGTGTTTCCTTCCACTTGTCTGTATGCCATACAGGCACTCTATTAATTTCCCAGTTATTATTTTCCCAAAATGTCACCCATTCTACACAGCCTTTAAAGACAGCAAAAGAATCTGTACAGATATATACAGGTTCCTTAGTGGCTTTTTCTTTTACAAATACATTCAAAAAAGCATCCAGTTTGCCTGCTTGTGCACTTCCTTCATCTTGATTTATTTGTTCACCTGTGGAAGGTTTAATAGAAGCAGATTTAAAACCATACTTTCCCTTCCCTTCAGGAAGAAGCAACTGTGAACCAGGCTGTAGTCATATCTCTTGTATTCTGGAGCTTCTTTAATAGGGCTAGGAGTTTTCATTATTAAATCTTTTTCATTTGTGGATTCAATTGGTTCTTGAATTTTGAGGTGTTTATCAGGACCTTCTTGAATTTGGAAAAGTTCAGCAAAATATTCAGTCTGGGTATACCATTTCCTAATTGTGCCTTTCTGAGAAATTCCTTCAGGAGGTGGCTTTCCAGACAATACCTGGTTAATTATCTTAAAAAGTCCTTGCAGGATTACCTTTTGTTTTTTAATTATCTTGCTTATCTCCTTCAGCGCTGTGCTGACTGGAAGCAAAGCTTTTTCTAGGAACGAATACTGTTTCTCTGAGTCCTTTAATGACTGAGAATAAAACGATATGGGTCTGGTGGCTCCAGCCGGACCCCGTTGCCAAAAGTGATAAGATAACGCACTGGAAGAGAAACCCCATTCGATTGTTATCTGGTCCTCTGGATGAAGAGGTCCCAGGATTTGAAAGGTCTGTGCTTCTAGGAGGAGGAGTTTTAGTGCCTCATCATGAGTTCGAGTCCACTCCCAGTGGCAGTTTTTCTTTAACAAGTCATACAATGGCCTAGCTATTATTGACAGGTCTGGTATGTGCTTTCACCAATATTGCAAAGTTCCCATAATTTCCTGTAGTTCCTTTTTATTTGTGGGTGCTTTTATTTCTCCCAGGTGAGAGAGAGTATCAGTAGGGATATTCTATGTCCCACCTTTCCATTTGATTCCTAGAAATTTTGTTTCTTGGGAGGGAGGTTGTCTTTTATCCTCAGGAATTTCTATTTGTAAGCTCATTAAGTGCCAAATTATGGCATCATAAGATGCTCTCACAGCTTGCTCATTTTGACCACCTATCAGTACATCATCAATGTATTGATAGATTTTTCCATTTGGGTTGTTTTTTATTTCTGGAATATTTTCCAGCTCCTTTGTAATAGCATGGTGGGCAAGCGTGGGAGAATGTTTGTAGCCCTGAGGCAACCTGGTGAAAGTATATTGTACTCCATCCCAAGTAAAAGCAAAATATTTTTGATCCTTGGAATCAATGGGAATTTGGAAATACGTATCTTTCACATCGAGAGGGGCAAGCACTGGGTGCGCTGCCTCCTGGATTTCTAGCACCAGATCTGCAATGTTTGGGACAGCTGCAGTTAATTTCTCAGTACTAGCATTCAATTTTCTATAATCTACAGTCATTCTCCACTTACCATTGGGTTTTCTTATGGGCCAAATCGGGGAATTATAAGGCAAATGGCAAGTGACAATGATACCTCTCGGTTTCAGGTCAGAAATGACTTCTCTGATACCTTCTTTTGCTGCTATGGGAATAGAATATTGTTTGACATTCGTAATTTTGCTTTGGGGGAGGAGAGGGGAAGTTTTTAACAGTCTAACTTTAGGAGTGGGGGTGCCAAAATTCCAAAAGCGACCGTTTTCGTCTCTCCAGGATCGACCAATCAATACGTCCATCCCTAACAGATTGTAAGGTGTAGAGAAACAAGATAAACCAGGTGCCTCGAGTTGATGATCTCTGAGGTCCCTTCCAACCCAGCCAATTCTATGATTCTATGATTCTATGAAGTATCCCTTTCCAAAAGCCTGCAGCAGCCTCTCTTTCCTACGGCTGCTCCTTTCTGCGCTGCCATCAATAACGCCCTGTAGGCTGCACTTTGCATTTCCCTGTAAGAACGGAAATGGTCGTTCTTGGCATCACCCAGCACAGATAGAATGTCGTCGCTTTGGAAGAAAACTCAACACAAAAAGGGGGGAAAAAACACTCCTACTCTGCCAACCCCTTTCCTTATTACGTTCCTTTTGTTTCCAAAAGCACATTGATCCTTTCTTAGTTTCCTTCCAGGCCCTTTAGGTCGCACCCAATCCTTTCTTTAAACCACCATTATTTGTCATGTTCCTTTTTTATAGCTTTCTTCTCTCTTGCTAAAAAATCTCCAGGCTAGTAACACTTCCAGATTTCTACTATCTGCTTTTCATAGTTTTTCCAATTTTCCCTTATGTCTTTTGTATGTTGTTCCAAAAACAAGGAGACTAATTGTTGGGTACCTATTTTCCTATGCTGAATTTGGATGGTGATTCAGAGGGACCCTGTTTTATTGCATAAAGTGTTCACCAATTAATCATTTTAAGAGTTTCCTTTTCTATCCCTGTTCTGGTTTTGGCCAGGATAAAGGTAATTTTCTTTCTTAAAACTTTGCTTTCAGCTAAGTCTCTTGTAAGTAGTTGCACTTGCTGAAATGAACAGCCAGTTTCTCAGACAGTGTCTGCTCCTAGGACTGATAACACTCGAAGTTTATAGCTACTGATAGAGACTGGTGTGCAGAGCCAAGGACACTGCTGAGTTCTGAGGAACATTTTGCCCTCCGGAAGGAGAAAAGGACTAAAGAGGTCACACCTGCAACCCTCCTTTAGGGAGGAATGGACAAGATAAATGACAAAAATTGACCAGAGTATTCCAATAAATACATGTCATACTCAGTATAAATTGGAGGTATCACGAGGGACAAAGCCCTTCCTACCTCCCCTTCTTCACCTGTCCCTGTTTTCTTCAGCATCCTGGGAGGATTCCATCCATTCCTCTGCCTTTGGTCCTGATCCATACCAGCCTGAACCTGTGTGCTCCTGCATCCAGCTCCTGACTGCTGCTGCCTCCAGGAGTCCATCCTGGACTTTCCCAGGGCTGCCCTGCAGCCTTGGTGGTAACGTGAGAGTTATTGGGGGAGAGGAGGGAGGAACGTGGTATCAATTTTCCTGTATATTTGTATATATTTAGTAATTTTTCCTTTTTATCATTACTGTTTCAATAAAGGTGTATAGTTTAGTTTCCAACCCATAAGTCTCTCTCCCTTATTCACTCTCCTTCCTTTATCAGGGAGGGGAGGGGGTTTAATAGAGGGCATCTGTAATTCAGTGAATTGCCGGGCCAGTATAAAACTGTGACAGATTTATTGGCACCCAACGCGGGAACTGAAATAATTAGCTTGAGCCCAGTTCATATTTCGAATATTTGGCCTGATTATTTGGAATTCTAGCTCCAGTGGGAGCATACCAATATGGCTTTGCTGAGTGAGAATCAGACCTCTTTCTCTGGAAACATAACAGGGTTGGAGATTAAACCAATTGTGACATACCTTTGGTATTCAGGGTATGTGATATGTGCTTTTGCAGCTGGAATGAGTGTTACTATGTGGTTCATTTTTGGTAAACACTGCATGAGTAAAGTAGCTGTGGTATGGTCTGCAATACTAGTATACAGTGCAGTACACGGTGCAGTGGTGTTTCATACAAGGATTAAGAACTTTGTTGGTAATTGCATTTTCAGCCTTCTTTTCTGGAACTATGCCTCTCTTGGGCTGAGTTCACCAGATTCTAGTCAAAATGGCATTATGCTTATTATAGTTTTGAACCTCCTGATTGTTGTAGTCAGTCTTTTTCAGGTGTCTGTGAGTATTGACATGTGTTATCATATGTTGGTGAGGAGTACGACAACTAAAATTAGGGGAATGAGCACACCTGGTACAGAGAGCACCCCCACTTCTGCCTCTGCAGCCACTGCTCGCCCCCCACACACAAGGGCACAACTCTGATACGGCCGGTGAGCATTGCCAGTGATTTCTGCTACAGCTGCAGCTGCTGCCTCCCCCACACAGACACTGCTGCTGTTCAGAAAGCCAGCGCTGCTGCTGCTACTGCTGGAGGCACCACAGCCTCTCCCCCCCAGCCCACACAGTTACTTGTTGACCCTGTAACTAGGAGAAAAGGAAAACAATGGAAATCAGAAATGAGCCTTAACCCTTCAAGGTCTGAAATAGATGACCAGGTGATAGAGAAAATAGAGGATGTTGCCTCACCTCATAGAGCAGCTAGAGCAGACTCTAAAGCAGAGTCAGCTGAGGAGGACTCAGACTCAGAATCTGCTCAGTCCTGTTCCATGAGGGACTTGCGTACTCTGAGAAAAGACTACAGCCGTTTTTCAGGTGAACCACTTCTCACTTGGCTACTCCAATGCTGGAAGGAAGGGGCTGCTACCATAACATTAACTCAGAGGGAAGCCAGGCAGTTGGGATCCCTGGCCAAAGATGCAGATATTGATCGGGCATTTGGGGAAAAGGCTAGAACCACCAGCCTATGGAAATGACTCTTGTCAGCTTTAAGGGAGAGATATCCCTAAAAAGAGGAAATAGACTGCCCACAGATCAAAGGACCCACACTTGAAAAAGCTACCAAGTATCTGGAAGAATTGGCTGTATGAGATCTGATCTATAGTGATGAAAACATTGAAGATCCTTATCACATGCCATGCCCTAGACCTATGTTTCAAAGGTTTGTGCATGCTGCACCACAGCCTTTAAACCATACACTATCAGTAATGCTATGGGTTCCTGGAGATATGGATGTAATTGTGGGTCATATAATTAAAAGAGCACGAGAATGTGAAGATGCTGTCATGGCTCCTCATCGGGCCTAGGGCTCAGCTGTAAGAAAAGATGAGAAATTGCATTCACCCTTTTTTCCTCAGATAGGAGGAGGACGCCGCATTAAAGCCATTAAGAGGAGACACCCTCCTGTGAGACAGAATCGAGAGAAACAGAATTCAGTAAGAGGAATCCTATGGGCACTCCTGAGTGAGTATGGAGAGGACATGAAAAAGTGGGATCAGAAACCTACTGCTGTCCTAGAGGACCAGGTATTTAAGTTGCTGAGTAAAACGAAGGCAAAAGGAGGTCCTTCTAAAAAGATGGCTGCTCAAATCTCCAGTGTAGAGTTACCCAATTCAAATATGCTGGTGACTCAAGATCCCTGTACATCAGGTATGAGTAATGAGGATGCAAACTTCAGTAATGCACGTACTGACAATGTTGTATGTGCTCAAGCTCAGAGGTGCCCTGCCTCCAGCCAGGTGGAGGAGAGGGACAACCAAATTTATTGGATTGTGTGGATTTGATGGCCTGGCACATTAGAGCCACAAAAGTATAAAGCCTTTGTGGACACTGGTGCACAGTGCACCCTAATGCCATCAAATCAGAATGGGACAGAATCTGTCACTATTTCTGGAGTGACGGGTGGATCTAAAGAACAGAGTATTGTGAAGGCTGATGTCAGCCTCACTGGAATAAAGTGGCATAAACACCCGATAATGACTGGTCCAGATGCTCCGTGCATCCTTGGCATAGACTACCTCAAGGGAGGTGATTTCGAGGACCCAAAAGGGTACCAGTGGTCCTTTGGTACTGCAGCTATAAAGATTGAGAATGTAGGATGGCTGCATGCTTTGACTGGCCTTTCAGATAAATCCTTTGTAGTGGGGTTTCTGAGAATTGGCCCTTGGACCAATTCGAACAGGACCAGATATTAAAAATGTGCTCTACACCAGAGACGAAGGTGATGGTCCTACACGTAGCCTCTGGCAGAAAGCTCCAGGAGAGACTCAAGGCCGACCTCTAGGATTTGTGGGTCGAAACTACAAAGGCTCTGAAGCCAACTACACAGCCACTGAAAAAGAGATCCTGGCTGCATACGAAGGAGTTAGAGCTGCTTCAGAAGTGATTGGCACAGAGGCACAGCTCCTCCTGGTGCCACGATTACCTGTACTGGGTTTTATGTACACAGGTAGAGCATCTTCCCTTCATCATGCTACCGATTCTACCTGGAGTAAATGGATTGCTTTACTCTCACAGAGAGCTAGGATAGGAAGACTCGATCGTCCAGGAATTGTAGAAGCAATAACAGACTGGCAAGAAGGCAAACACTTTGGAATGCCACCAGAAAAAGTGGTTAAACGGGCTGAAGAAGCCCCACCATACGATCAACTTCCAGAGAATGAGAAAAAATATGCTCTTTTCACTGATGGATCCTGTCGTCTGGTAGAAGGCCATCGAAGGCGGAAAGCTGACGTATGGAATCCTACACAACTAGTTGTGGGAAAACAGTCTGCGGAGGCTTAAGGATTCCATGTGCACATCAATATGATTGTATGAAATCGTTTATTTACAACTTGCACTCACTTTATATAGAGAAGCCTTGTTTACACCATCTTATCATGCAGGTGGCTTTGTATTCCAATTATACATTCCATTCTCACTGAAACACTCTTCTCACATAATTATTTTCCTCTTCTGTTGCCAATTAATTTATCTTTCCCATTAGCTCATTCTCAGAAAGTCTCTAACTAGGCCTCAATAACCATTAACCCAATGTGGCCTAAGTCAGGATTGCTCACAACCTGTATATTTCTGAACTGTTTCCCCAACAACTAGTTGCAAAATTAGCTGAAGGAGAGGGTGAATCAAGTCAATTTGCAGAGGTAAAAGCCATCCAATTGGCTTTGGACATTGCTGAACAAGAAAAATGGCCGAGACTATCTCTATACTGACGCATGGATGGTAGCAAACGCCTTATGGCGCTGGTTAAAGCAGTGGAAGCAAAACAACTGGCAACATAGAGATAAACCTGTCTGGGCTGCTGAACCGTGGAAAGATATTGCTAGTAGGTTAGAGAAACCTGATGTAACAGTGCGTCACGTAGATGCCCACGTAACTTCAGATCAAGCTACTGAGGAACATTTAAACAACCAAAGAGCAGATGAGACTGCTCAAGTCTTCCAAATAGATCTGGACTGGGACCATAAAGGTGAACTGTTTTTGGCCAAATGGGCCCACAATGCTTCAGGTCATCATGGCAGGGATGGAACATATCGATGGGCTCGTGACCGAGGGGTGGATTTATCTTTGGACACTATTGTGCAGGTTATCCACGATTGTGACATATGAGCTGCAATTAAGCAAGCTAAAAGGTTGAAACCTCTGTGGTATGAAGGGAGATGGTCAAAATATAGGTATGGGGAGGCCTGGCAAGTCGACTACATCACACTGCCTCAAACCCACCAGGATAAGTGCTATGTGCTTACAATGGTGGAGGCAAGCACAGGATGTCTTGAAACATATCCTTTGCGTCATGCCAGAGCCCAGAACACCATCCTGGGCTGAGAGAAACAACTCTTGTGGTGATATGGTACACCAGAATTGAACCAGATAATGGAAGTAATTTCAAAAACAGTCTCATAAATAACTGGGGCAAAGAACATGGTATTGAGTGGGGATACCATATCCCCTATCATGCACCAGCCTCAGGTAAAATTCAAAGGTACAATGGACTGTTAAAAACTACCTTAAAGGCAATGGGTGGTGGAACCTTTAAAAACTGGGACAAGCACTTGGCAAAAGCCACCTGGTTAGTTAACACCAGGGGTTCCATCAATCGAGCTGGTCCTGCTCAGTCAGATCTTCTACACACAGTAGATGGGGACAAAGTGCCTGTGGTGCATGAAAAGAATCTGCTAGGGAAAACAGTTTGGGTTTATCCTGCCTCGGGCAAAGGCAAACCCATTCGTGGGATTGCTTTCGCTCAAGGGCCTGGACACACTTGGTGGGTGATGAAAGATGGAGAAGTACAATGTGTACCACAAGGGAATCTAACACTAGGTGAGAATTCCTAATTTCTGCTTGTCTAGCTTAATCAGTAATGCATGAAATCTTTGGGAATCATGAACTTGTATCCCACATTAACTACTGTTATGTGAATTATTGCACAAATTAAGTGTTCTGTGAGTGCTTTTCAGGATGTTTTTATGATGATGAAACCAGAACTAGGTTCATCGGCTGGCATCCAGTGACTTCCTTGAAGTTAACATCTGCAACCTGCAACTTCTGGACCATGGACATGAACTGTGACAATTGCTCCTTGTTTTGAGAATCTGCTACAAAAGATTAACATCTGCAATCAATGACTGAATTACTTAGTGAATTTTTGCACAGAGAGATAGTAATAATTTGTTTAAAAAAATATTTAGGGATAAGAGATAATAATGATTGGAGCATGACGCAAATGGTATGGAATAAGGGGTGAAATGTCCTGGTTTGGACCAGGATAAAGGTGATTTTCTGTCTTGTACTTTTGCTTTTAGCTAGATCTCTTGTAAGTAGTATCACTTGCTGAAATTAACACCAGGGGTTCCATCAATCGAGCTGGTCCTGCTCAGTGAGATCTTCTACACACAGTAGATAGGGACAAAGTGCCTGTGGTGCATGAAAAGTATCTGCTAGGGAAACTGTTTGTGTTTTTCCTGCCTCTGGGAAAGGCACACCCATTCGTGGGGTTGCTTTTGCTCAAGGACCTGGACACACTTGGTGGGTGATGATGGACGATGGAGAAGTACAATGTGTAATACAGGGGAATCTAACACTGAGTGAGAATACCTAATTTTTGCTTGGCTAGCTAAATCAGTAAAGCATGGAACTTTGGAGAGTATGAATTCATGCCCCACATTAATTGCTGTTATGTGAATTATTGCACAAATTAACAGTGTTCTGTGAGTGGTTTTCAGGATAATGTTGTGGTGATGAAACCAGAACTGGGTTCATTCACTGGCATCCAGTAACTTCCTCGAAGTTTACATCTGCAACCTGAAACTTGTAGACCATGGACATGAACTGTGACAATCATTTCTTGCTTTTAGAGTCTGCTACAATAGATGAACATCGGCAATCATAAACTAAATTAACTTAGTGGGCTTTAGTATATATAGAGAGTAATAATTTGTGTAGAGGTGTATTTAGGGATAAGTGAGGGTAATGACTGGAGCATGAAAAAAAGGTGTGGAATAAGGGGTGCAATGTCCTGATTTGGGCCAAGATAAAGATAATTTTCTGTCTTGTAATTTTGCTTTCAGTTCAGTCTCTTGCAAGTATCTGCACTTGCTGGAATGAATAGCAAGTTTCTCAGTGTCTGTTTCTAGGACTGATAACACTCAATGTTTACAGTTACTGATAGAGAATGGTCTGCCGAGCCAAGGGTTTCAGCTGAACAGATGGAGTCATGGCCATTCGGACAGCTCAGTCTCTCTCTTCTCCACTGTTGGGAAACTGTCTGGAAGAAAACAGACGTGAGCAATCCTGACTATTTAGCTTTAGCGAGAGTAAGATAAGGGCCGTGAGACCTAGTTCCAAGGTTACTGAAAGATGAGCTATGGGAAAAAGATAAAGGAGCTGGCAGCAGGAAAAGAAGAATAGCAGAGTAATGATTAGCCAGCAGAAGTTCTGTGAAAATAGAATCTGTGGCCAAGATATAGCCACCTGCAAGATATCGTTATATAAACAAGGGTTCTATATAAAGCGAGCATGAATTGTTAATAGACAACTTCACTTTAACCATATTGGTGACTACGTGTTGTCCTTAAGCCTCCGCGGATTTTTTTTCTACACTCCATCAGCTCTATCTCCTACCTCTCCAGTCACTGTGCTGGAAACTGGTTTATGCACACCTAAGGGTGGGACAAAGAGAGGGGGTTTTGAGGACAGGGTCCCAACCACAAAGCACACAAAGCATTCTCCAACCCTTTGCACCCCAACAGCCATAAGAGATTGCTCCATTGCACATTTGTAAAATTTCATTGAGTATCTTATTAATAAAAAAAAAAAAACCCCAAATGGTATCAAACTTCAGGCTAGTGTACGTCCACCCAGTTTTGCAGCCACAATCATCTGGACACTGAAGTGTAAAGTCTAATTTCTGCGTCTAAATTTCCTTAAAAGGGCATGTTAGTGGAAAAGGTTTCTTTTCACCTCAAAATGACACAATCCCAAATTTTCAGTCCTGTTTTCTTTCAGAGTCCTACTGCAAGTTCACTCTAAAATGCTTCATATGGGTGTTCCTGAACTAAAAAAAGAAATAGACCTTGTCCCATTCAGACACCTCCTCTAACGAGTGTGTCATTGAGATAATCACTTATTTCTTTTACCTTGTTTGTTTTCAAAGAATCTAAACATGTGGAAGCTTGGAAACTCTAAAGCCTGGAAAATGTGGTGACCTTGGCCAGGCCCCTTCATTTCTGGTGATGGCTGAGGTGGGTCTGGTGACAAGAGATTAGATTGTAGCTCTGGTAAAAACTCTTCTCACACTGGGACCAGCGTTAGGGTCGATCACCCCTATGAAGATGCTGATGTCTCAGCAAATGGGAGCTTCGCCTGAAGCTCTTGGAGCAGTGGGGACATGAGTAGGATTTCTCTCCTGTGTGGATGAGACGATGCCTGATGAGATCAGAGCTCCTGGCAAAGCTCTTCCCACAGTCGGGACACTTGTAGGGACGTCCACCCTTATGGATCCGTAGGTGTTGGGAGAGACTCAAGCTGGTTGTGAAGCCCTTCCCACACTGGGGACACATGTAGGGTTTTTCCCCAGTGTGGACATGTTGGTGATGAATCCAAGAGGTGCTGTTGTTGAAGGCTTTCCCTCGGTGTGTGCAGGGCTACAACTTCTCTCCTGTATGGATGAGGTTATGGCGTGATAATGCAGAACTCTGGGTAAACTCGTTCCCACACTCCAGACACTCATAGGGTCTCTCTCCCGTGTGGATATGGTGATGCCGTGATAAACTGGAACTCCGGCTAAAGTCATTCCCACACTCGGAACATTTAAAGTGTTTCTCACCCATATGGATCCGTTGATGGTGGATAAAAGCTGATCTCCTGCTAAAACCTTTCCTGCAGTCAGGGTAGGTGTAGGACATGATGCCTGTGTGATGGTGTCAGCGTTGGACCAGATCTGAGCTGTCGCTAAACCATCTCCCACAGTCAGGACATCTCTGCGGTCTCTCACCCCGATGGATTTTCTGATGGTGAAGATGGGCCTAAACCTTTTCCTACATTCCTTGCCAATATCAAGTATTTCTTCTGGATGGATTCAATGATTTTCACCAGTGTCACACTGTGGTATACATGTGGAACCGAAAATATAAAATATGTCTCTTGAATCAGTTTTTCCTTTCATCCGGCTTGTAATTACCATATGTTTACCTCAATGTATGCCTGACAGACACCTAGAAGATAAAGGGTATTTATCAGGTCGCCCAAACCTAGCAGGATTCCAGGAAACAAAGATAAGAAATTAGTCAGCCCAGGAAGCCTGGAGATTTGTATGTATCAGGGCCATTTTGAATGAAGGGAACCCCTCTTTCTTTTTGGGGTATAAAAAATGCTAGGAAAAGAAGGAAAAGTGGGCTTCTTCGTCCAGACGGTCCCCCAGCTCGGCACCTCGACTTCCAGCTACGACAAGACATAGCAACGGCTCAAACGGCAGAGAACCAGGAGCAGCCCCCAGCCCGGAGAGCCAGGAGCAGCCCCCAGACCGAGGCCAGCCCCGTGCATGGTGACAATTTCTCTCTTTTGTTCTCCCTTTGCTACTCTTAACGACTCTTTAGTTTAGGTAATTACTTTATACAAAAGGCCTTGTTTCTAGTAAACCGGCTTTCCCTGTTTTTTAGAAATAAACCCTTGTAACTAATTTTAAATCCAACAATCTGGTTATTAAGTGATTCAAGCATCGTCTCTGGGTAGTGGCTGATTTATCCTCATAATTAATATATATAAAATAATAAGCGGATCGCAACATTTTTATTGGCGTCACGGACAGGATCAAATCGAGGAATAATATCATAGCCTGCTCTTAGACTGACGCCTGAATTGCAAAACTAACTCTTAAAGAAATTTAAAATAACTTAAAGTCAAAGTAAAAACAAATGGAGGCCATCCCTTGTTCTGCTAAGCCTAGTGGAGGTAAAAGACAGACTGTTTCTCTCTGTCAGGAGGAAGAATTCCGTGAATATGCTCTTGTTCATCCTTTCTGGGACCACCTAACAACTCATAATTATATCCTGAAGGATACTCTTTATGATTTAATTTACACAAATTATAAGAAAGGTGACTTTACCGCCCTTGCCAAATCAGTAAAAATCTTAGACACTCCTTCCACTCTGGACAAAGCAAAAAATGAGTGAAAAAACACGGGGTAGACTTTTTCAACACTCGTGCCTTCTTTATCCTGGCTGCTATAATTTGGCAGGAGAAAGAAAGAAATGCGCCAAAGAATGGAAAATCTGGAAGGTGGCATGTTTGTAGAATTCGGGGACCTCCTAAGAGATATTGAGGAAGCTGAGCCAAATTCTGAAATCAGTACTGACCCTGGCCCAATGCTGGAAGGCACTACATCTGCATCTGAATATACATCGGACGATGGGGAACATGTATCTCCTGAAAAACCCCGCAGAAAAACTGTGCATTTTGCACCTAAAAAGAGGGGCAGACCCTCCATTTTAAAATCAAAGCCGCAGCTGAAAGCTGCTACCACACAAGCAGGCACTCCCCCTCAGGCTGTTAACCCGCCCGAGGGAGAAATGGCTGAATTATGCAAATGGGTCAGCACTTTTATAAGAACTGGAGCTAAAAAATTTGATAAATTGGAGGAAAAAGTTCAGCAGGCTCGCTGTAATGAGCGAGAAATCCTCTACTCAATCTTCCTCCTGTCATGAGACTTCTCATTCTTCAGAAAGAAGAAAATTTGCCTGTAACACATAAACGTCTTCATCCTGTAAGTAGAACAGAGCATAACACGGCGAATTAAGATTCAGGGCGAGAACTGGTGACTCCATAAGGAGTTTTCCATATTCTCCTCTGGAACTGAGCCAATTAAAAGACAATTGGGCAGATTGCCTTATGGAAACTGAATATAGACTATGTGGTAAGGGTTTCATCTTCCAGTGAGACCACATATTATTATCAGAAAAAGAAAGCATCCGGTCACTGGGGTCCTGGAGTTATGTTAATTACTGGTAACTCCAGAGCGCCCTGGTCCCTGACCCAACAAGCTGCCTATAATATGTGCTTCAATGAACCCATAACAAGAGGAGAACCCCATGTATTAAGAGGAGGCCTCACCCAGCTGCTGGATAATGTTCATAAAGCCAGTGTGATTCAAGTGATTTATGGACCATGCTCTGGGTGATTAACCAGGAGACCCACCTTATGCTAAAGTTAAACCTAGAAGGATGGATATTCTCATCAGAAGGTTACCTACGCAACTGCAAATCTAGCCCTACAGATCAAGGCTAGAATCGAAAAGTCAAATAGAAATTCGCTATTAGGGCATGGACTATACTTGGTCCGATCTGTTACTGAATTGACAGGAATTTGGACGCAATATGTGGACACCCGAAGCTGATTCTACATCTGTAAGAATTCTTCAAACCCCAGCAAATATAATGATAATAAAAATTGACGTATGCCGCTGCGGCTAATCAGGACCTCCCCAAATTCCTGTCCCCACCAGCAGGAGGCAATCACGGGGGTGAACTGGAACAGTTCGCAAATAAGAGGCAGGCAGCCGAAGAAATATACAATTACAGAAATAATAATAATAATATAATAATTATTACTTAATACTCCACGTCCAAATAGGCCACTCGAGACAGAAATAATTCACCACCAGGTGAATTGGGACCCTTTTGGCAAAAGCTTAAAGAGGAAGCTAAGCGAAAAGGCATTCCCCCTTTCAACTGTTGAATCACAATTTTACCTATGGCCATCTAAAAGCCTTGGATAGAAAGAATGGCCTGCCAGGTCACATTCAGGGGAAAGATCTGGAAATTCCCAATATTCGGGAAACTAAAAATCCCTCGCTCTGCTACTAAAAAAGAAAAGCAAAAAGACAGCAGAGAGAGGAGGATAGGTCTGGATCCCAGTTCAGTAAATTCTTCTGACCCCCCTGAATAAACCTTAGGAAACTCTCCCTACAAATCAAAATGACTACTCTGAAAATTATGAACAATCAAATCCTAAAATATCAAGTCCTCCAAAAGAACTGGCAAAAATGTGCTAAGATTGGTCTTGAATAAAAATGGAGATTTGGGAATTTACATGCGCTGTTGGGCCAAAAATGCTACCCTGTCACATTTGTAGTGGACACAGGGGCACAGATCTCCACGTTAAAATCTGATGTAGCCAAAAATATGGTGGTATTAATTCTTCACTCAAACCAATATTTGTTAAGTGGTGCTTTGGGAACCTCTGTGTTGGCAAAAGACAGCTAAAGTTTCCCTTAAACTACCGGGAGACGAAGAGTTAATCCGAACCCAGATTATTGTAGATAATATCCCTTACAATTTGTTAGGAATGGATGTATTGATTGGCAGATTCGTGGAGACATGAAAAACGGTTGTCTTTTGGAATTTTGGCACCCCCAGTCTTCTTAAAGTTAGACTGCTAACAGCCCCTCTCGCCTCCCCCAAAGCAAAATCACGAATATTAAGCAGTATCCTATTCCCTTAGCAGCTAGAGAAGGTATCAGGGATGTAATTTCTGACTTGAAACAGAAAGGTATAATTGTGCCTCGTCATTCATCTTATAATTCCTTGATTTGGCCCATAAGAAAACCAAATGGAAAATGGAAAATGACTGTAGATTATAGGAAATTGAATGCCAATACTGAAAAATTAACTGCAGCCATCCCAAACATTGCAGATCTGGTGCTAGAAATCCAGGAAGCAGCACACCCAGTGCTTGCATCTCTGGATGTGAAAGATATGTTTTTCCAAATTCCAATTGACCCTGAAGATCAAAAATATTTTGCTTTTACTTGGAATGGAATACAATATACTTTCACCATGTTACCTCAGGGCTATAAACATTCTCCCACACTGGCTCACCAAGCTCTTGCACAGGAGCTGGAAAATATCACAGAAATAAAAAATAACCCAGATGTGAAGATTTACCAATACATTGATGATGTACTGATAGGTGGTAAAACTGAGCAAGCTGTGAGAACAGTTTATGATGCCATAATTGGGCACTTAACAAGATTACAAATTGAAATACCTGAGGAAAAAAGACAACCTCCGTCCCAAGAAACTTAATTTCTAGGGATCAACTGGAAAGTTGGAACAGGGACCATTCCTACTGATACACTTTCTCACTTAGGAGAAATAAAAGCACCCACAAATAAAAAGGAATTGCAGGAAATTATGGGGACTTTGCAATATTGGCGAAAGCACATACCAGAGCCTTTATATGTCTTTACATGCCAGGCCTTTATATGACCTGCTGAAAAAGCATCGCCTATGGGAGTGGAATCACAACCATGAGGAAGCTTTAAAACT
>NC_044276.1:7450258-7526172 GCF_003957555.1 Calypte anna | reverse complement strand
CAGAAAGTTCCTGATGATCCAAAGCTGGGAGAGGTGGCTGAGACACCAGAAGGCTGTGCTGCTCTCCATGAGATCTGGACAGGCTGGAGAGCTGGGCAAAGGTGAATTTCATCAAGTTCAATAAGGACAAGTGTAGAGTCCTGGATCTGGGTAGGAATAATACCAACCACCAGTGCAGTTTAGGGGACATCCTGTTGGACAACAGATCCATGGAGAAAAATTTGGGGTCCCAATGGAAAGGAAATTCTCCATGTTCAACAATGGGCCCTTGTAGCCAAGAGGGCCAATGATGTCCTGGGGTGTATAAGGAAAAGTGTCTCCAGCAAATCTAGCGATGATTTCCTACCCTCTACTCTGACCTGCTGAGACCACACCTGGAATACTGGATCCAGTTGTTCAAGAGAGACAGGGATCTACTGCAGAGAGTCCCAGGAGAGCATGGATTCTTAAGAGACTTGAACATCTCTCAAATGAAGAATAAGTGAGAGAATTTGAGCTTTTTAAGCTTTGAAAATAGAAGGCTGAGGAGGGGATTTTAAGAATGTCTATAAATATCTGGAGTGTAGGTGTCATGGTAAGCCAGGGGTCTATCTCTTTTCAGTGGAAAAAGGGGTTTAACTAGAACATAGGAAATTCCACCTAAAACATGAGGAGAAACTTCTTGACTGTGAGTTGTGGGAGCACTGGAACAGGCTGCCCAGAGAGGCTGTGGAGTCTCCTTCTCTGGAGGCTTTCAACACATACCTGGGTGTGTTCTGTGTGGCCTGCCCTAGGTGATCCTGCTTTGGCAGAGGGGTTGGACTGGATGATCTCTAGAGGTCCTTTCCAATCCCTAACATTCTATGATTCTATGACCTCAGTCCCTGGGACAGTGATGGGGTCCATCCTGCTCCAGGCAGGTGAAGGACCAAGAGGGGATTGCTGAAGCAGAGTGGGCAGGGGACAGAAAAGGCATGGGGTGCACCTGGCCTTTAGCAAGCCCTTTGACATGCTCTACCATTGTCCTTTTGTAGCGAGACTGGTGATGTCTGGATTGAAGAGGTGGGTGATGTGGTGGGTGGGAAGTTCACGAGATGATGAGGGTCACAGTGCCATCAGGGTTCCAAAGTCCTCCTGGCAAGCAGTGATGGTGCCTCAGTGTCCAGAACTTGTGCCATCACTGTTTGCTGTCTTTAATCCCCCTGTGGGGTGGGACAAAAAGGCACTTTCACCCCCTTTGTGGAATGAAGCCACACTGGGGAAGCCCTTGAGAAACCCCATGTGGTTTCAGACTTGAGCAGGGCACTCAGACAAGGAGATGCTCAGCGGTCTCTTCCAGCCTGAGGTATTCTGTGATTCTGAATGATCTGAAGCATCATGGGAATGATCTGTAGGATCATGAAACAGAAGGAGCACGGGAAGCTCATCCTCGAGCAGCTCCGAGAGACACTACTGCTGACTGAGGCTGATGCTGTGGATGGGATGGAGAAGTGAGTCCCATGGGGACAGGGGCAGGGTTGGCTTCAGTTGGGTGGGAGGTGTCTCTACCCATGCATGCAGGGGGTTGGAACTAAATGATCTTTTACCCTTCCAACCCAACCCATTCCATGATTCTGTGACACAGTCCCAGACAGTTCCAAGCCTGGGCATCTCCACAGCCACCACCAGGGCTTTGTGATGCATGGTCTGGTGCCTGGACACCATTGTCATGGGGGTCTCTGTGGTGACCCTGGGGGTATATAAGGGCTGTGGAGATGTGGGGTGCCCATATCTGGGAGAGCACCTCCCTCAGGGGTCAGCAGCTGCCCTGGGTTACCATGGAATGTCTGTAGCAGAAAATGCCCAAGATGTCCATGGAGAAGGAGGTGGAAGCCTGCTCCCAGCCCTCCCAAGACACCAAGGTCAGTGAATGAAGGAACACCAGAACAGAAGTTCCCCTGCAGGCTGTGGGGAGAGGGCAGCTGTCCCCTGCAGGCCATGGAGGAGCAGAGTGGGGCATATGTGGACCTTGGTCCCATGCAGTGACTTTCTTTCTTCTGCTCTCCACTCCAGGCATCCCCAGCTGCACTTTGGGCCCTTCTTTCTTGCCCAAGCTGTGTCCCACTGTGAAGAAAAGCTCCACCATGCCCATACCCACCCTTCAGGCACTTTCAGGATCCTCCTCTACTGCCACAGTCTCCACAGCATTGAGACTTGGCTCATCAGTCTCTGTACACCACCCATCATCTTCAGACCTCAAAATCCCATCTTGGAAGATGTCTGGGCACTCTCCATCTCGCCATGGAAACTGAGCTGTTTGAAGATTGGAGAAACAGAGAATCGTGGAATAATTTGGGTTTAAGTGACCTCTAGAGGCCCTTGCAAACCGTCCCTCTCCAGCATTCCTGTAGGGTCCCTTCAGCACTGGAAGGTCTCCCCAGAGCCTTCTTTTCTCCAGACTGAACACCCCCATCTCCCTCACTCTGCCTTCTAGAAGAGGTGTTCCAGCCCCCTGATCATTTTGTAGCCCTCCTCTGGACCCACTCCATCAGGTCCATGTCCTTCCTCTATTGAGGGCTCCAGAGCTGGATGCAGTTCTCCAGGTGAGCTTTTTTACCAAAGCAAAGTAGCAGAATCCCCTCTCTCAATCTGCTGGACACTTCTTTTGATGCAGCCCAGGATGGGATTGCCCTTCTGGCCTTCTGCATGTGTGCACTGTTGGCTCATGTCCAGCTCTCCATCCACCAGCACCCACAAGTCCTTTTCTGCAGGGCTGCTTTCTAAAACCTCATCCTTCAGCCTTTACTGATGGTAAGAATTGTTCTGATCCAGGTGCTGCACCCTGCACTTGGTCTTTTTGAACCTCAGGAGGTTCACCTGGGCCACCTCTCCAGTTTGTCCAGGTGAATATTATGAATACAGCTGATGCACAGCACAGATCTGTCTGCATGATTTTTTCTGGCTTTCCCAGTTTTGTATCTCATTCTCAGTGCTGATGGTACAGTAATTTGCAAACCCTTTCTGTCCCACAGGAACAACCACAACTGTCTTTATTTCGGTCCAACGTGGGGTACAAAGAGCTGAGGTAACGACAGATCTGATCAGAGTATGTTAATACAATATATTTATAATTTCTAAATATTATATATTTAAAGAGTTCCTTGTCACCATGTTTGAGGTTTTGCATTTTTGGTTTTTGGTTGGTTTGGGTTTTTTTGTTTTTTTTTTTTTTTTTTTTTTTATTGTCATATTAGCAATTATGGAAGAAGTTCTTTCTTCAGGAAAGTAAAAAACCAGGCTTAACAAAATTGAGACAAACAAACAAGAATAAGAGGAATGTCCTGAGGCATTCTTATATCCTCAGCCCAGAGCAAGAATGATTAGAGGGATGGGATCAGAAGCATCCATCCCAGACTCTGAGGCACACCCCTGGAGGTGCTCCTGCAATTTCTGTGTGTGGCTATCATCAAACACCCTTGTACAGGCCTTGTGCAGAGTGTGTTATAAGGCATCCCTCCCTCCATTCTGCTTGCAGAGAGGTGCCACTGTAAATCTCCAGTACAGTTTAATTCCCAGATCCCTGTGTTTCACCCCAGGAGTCTTCCTACATCTGTCCGGTGATGGGGGTCACCCTGGTCCTTCCTTTATTGTTCATCTACTTATAAAAGGTTTTCTTGGTATCCTTAACCATGCAGGTCAGATAAATTTCTAGCTGGTCTTTGGACTTGCTAATTCCCTTTCTTCATAGTTAAAGCATTTTTGTAGCTTTCATGAGTGTCCTGCCCCTTCCTCCAGGCCCCGTACATTCTATTTTTTTCCTTGAGAGACAGCCAACATTCCTTGTTCAGCCAGGCTGGTCTTTTGTGCCAGTGACTCACCTTACAGCTCTTGGGGATGGCCTGTTCCTGCGCCTTCAAGACTTCCTTCTTAAAGAGTATCCATCTTTCCTGGACTCCTTTATCCTTCAGAACAGATTCCCAAGGGATTCTGGCCATCAGGCTGCTGAAGAGGATAAAGTTTGCTCTTCTGAAGTGCACTGTAGTTGTTTTGCCTCCCATCCTCCTGGCAAGAACATGAAAATCTGTCAATTCATGGTCACTGAGCCCCAGATGTCCTCCAACCTTCACTTCTACTAACTTGCAGAAACGACTCTACAAGTTGGAAAGTTATAGAGAGGGGTGTGTTTATTCAGCACTGGGTGGGAAAGGGGATAATTCCTCTGAAATCCATGTGCAGCAATCTTGCAATGAGGCTTTTGTTATATCCACTGAAGTTTTACGTATTCGTTAGATTTCAAATAAACCTATACATAACCATCACCTACTCCTGCTTGGTATTAAAATTAGTCCCAAGAGGTCATTTTTATAATCTCCTCCCTCCTGAACTTGCATAGCGTCTCCTGGTGGTGGTGAAGAGATAAACTGAAAATTAAGCAAAGATCCTTCTCTATGTAAACTTTTCACTTCTTCATCTCCAGGCATGCCGATTTCTTCTGTCTTCAGCCGAGCCAACATGTTCTGTTTCTTATCTCAAGGTTTCTACAGTTATCACTTTAGCACACGTATTTCCCTTATAAGGTGATAACTACATAAACAATTTCTTAGCTTCTATTAAACAAGCATTCTGTGTTAGCTTCTCTCAGTAATTGTGGCCCCTAGGCGGTTACTAGCAGGCATTTTATATGAACCCTTACATCACGTATAACCCACGACCAAGCAGCCAAGTGCTGCAATAAGCATCCCTGCTTTAGAACCTTTCCTGGGCTGTAAAGTTTGTTTCTGCACCTCACACCCTTTGACGACTTTCCAACCAATCCCCAAGCAGTGGTCAAACCCTGCAGCCCACTCACTCCACTTTTAGTCTCACTTCTTATGGTATGGATTGACCCTGACTGGAATAACTGTCTCTCAGCAGTCCTTAGAGAAGTCTTTGATAATGTTTATGTCTTTGTGCACATAGCTACCAAAATTATTTCTCATCTCATTATGCCGTGTAGAAAAGTAATCACATTAGAGGCAACTTCTGCCCAGCAGATCTTTGCAGAGTGTACTTTATTGTGTAGGAATCTTTCTCTATTTGACATCTCTATTTGACAGCAGGGAAACTCCTGCTGTGCCTGAGTGCAGCAGTTCTCTACAGGAGATGGGTTGGTAGCTAGTGCAAAGGATCTGTAACATACAGCTGCAGTCTGCAGGGGAGAAGTCTGAGGGGAGGAAAAGATACAAAACTTCCAGAGCAATAAGGGACAATTTGCAACTGTCACCTTTCAATCACCTCTGGCAGGAAGCTGGCACTTGTTCAACACTTCTATGTCGCAGTGGGAGTTTGATGCAAACAGATGCGAGACGGAGACTTGTTTGATGCAAACAAATGTCTAACTTTATTGAATCAGAAGGCAATATTTATACACTAATCTAAGAGCTAATGCCACGTATACATATTGCTGATTGGTGGTACCTACATTTTGTTACACAAGTTTAAACTTGATTGGCTACAAATCTTAAACAATAGTTAATGAGCTAATGAATAGTTAATGAATACTTAATGAATTTCTAGTACATTCGGGATTTTTCATGGATGTTGCAATCGTTGCCAAGCTCTCTAATCTAGCTGTCTTGTTTACTTTTTAACCTTGAAGAAGCCCCATCGTTTTGTCTCCTGCGGCTACAAGATATGCTTTACGCAGAGCTGTCCTTGCGCTTAGCCCAGGGCTTATGGTCGAATTGTTCCATCAACAATTGTTCGGTACTAACAGTTCGAGATTGTACTGCCTCAATTCCCCCTTCTGACTGAACAAGGTAAATTCTTTTCATGGCACGATTGAGCATCCGCTGAAAACATTGGAAGATACAAGGTAGCAATGTTAGCAAAAGCAAAAAAGCAAATAAAGCATAACAAACAGTCTTAACTAAACTTCTTAACCATCCTGTTAAACCCCATCCTGAAAAAAGTTTATCAAACCAGTCCCAATTATCTTGTGATTGCAAATGCGTGATCCGTTCTTTAAGTGATTGTATTGCAGCATGTATAGACTGCGAGTGCTCAGAAAGATTCATACAACACATTCCATTAAAATCTTCACACCCATGACCATGAGCTAAAAGCAAAAAAATCTATAGCAGCGCGATTTTGCAAAGTAGCATGTCTAACACTATCTACATCCATTAACAAATCAGCTAAAGCTATGCTAGTAGCATTGTTCTGCTTTGCCAGCCAGCACCCTAATTTTCTAAGTGTTGTTAACGCTTGAGCACTGGCCGCCCCAGGTGCTAAAATAGAAGAAAATATAACCTGAGGTGTATTCCAAAATGTAACATCATCTTGGCAATCATTAGTAAAAGCATGTATCTGTCTTGTGTGCCGATATTTCTTTTTCCATTGTATGATTGTACTATCATTAGGGGCCAGCACCGTTAATCTGCCTATTGAGCAGGGTCCTTCTTGGATGTGTGAAGGAATCGCCGGCCATGCTCTATCCCCGCAAATGAGAAATAAACCCGGGGGAAGTAAGAGAGGTTGGTTAGTAGATTTAGACACATTTTTAGAGGTATAATTACACCAAAGGGATGCATTAGTAAAAATGGGGTGTATCTGGGAAACATCCCAGGCTTTGGTCTTATATTTCCCTGTATAATTGAATTTAAGGCAATAATCCATTTTTATGGACCCTAACAGTTCTATTTCCTGCGGCTCCAGAGGAGCAGGATTTAGATATGGTACCCATCCATCCCAGGAATCAACGCAGTGCGTTCCGTTCATTGCTGGTTTCAGATCTTCAGGGATCGGCCAGGTGTCCACGGGAACTCCCACCAGGCACGTAGAAAAGGGGTTCTGCGGCGTAGCTGTCGCTATGCATAGTGATTGCAGACCTGTGGTGTTTGCTAAAGTGAGCCACACATTTTCTTTGGGCAAAGTAAAGGTTACTACAGGTGAAACAGTAATAACAAGAAATATTAATCCTTTGTGGCTTGCAGCCTGTAAGGTCGAACGTTTTTCGCTGGAAGCCATCTAGGTCCTTGATCTGTGGAAACACAAGCATAACCCCTTCCCCATGTTATGAGTGGATATGGACCTTTAATTTGTCCTGTTTCCAAATCTTTAATGAGAACTGGAGGTCTTTCCTGGGATTGAAAAAGATTATTACTAGCAAAGTGTTTAGCAATAGGAGGCAAATCTGAAGTATAGCAATTTAAAAAGTTATAAGTATATATAGCCTTGAGCAGCCTTTCTTCAGGTATTGATGATGCTCCAAGCCCTCCTTTCTGTTTCTGTAATATATTTTTCAAAGTGTGGTGGGCTCGTTCCACAATTGCTTGGCCTGTGGGGGAGTAAGGGATACCAGTGATATGTGTAATTCCCCAATCATTAAAAAAGGATTGTAGGAAACGTGAAGTATATGCAGGGCCATTATCTGTTTTTATCTGTTTAGGAATACCTAATGAGGCAAATGCTTTTAAAAAATGACGTTTAACGTCTTTTGCCGTCTCTCCCGTATGACAGGATGCATAAATAGCACCTGAAAAGGTATCTATAGAAACATGAATAAATTTTTGTCTGCCAAATTCAGAGAAGTGTGTAACATCTGTTTGCCAAATTTCTAAACTTTGTAGTCCTCTAGGAAGAGTGCCTAGGGAATTAGAAGTTAGGGAGGATTGCTGGCAATCGGGACAGGCGGAAATTATATCAGCCGCCTGCTGAGTACTGAGATTAAATTGCCTCTTTAAACCACGCAAATTGGTGTGAAAAAAGGAGTGGTGTATACGAGCTTGTTCAAAAATATTCGGGAGGACATTAACAGTAAGGGTGAGGAGATCGGCTTGACGATTACCTTGTGTAAGAAAACCTGGTAAGGAGGTGTGGGAGCGTATATGTAAAACAAAATACGGGTATTTCCTAGCATTAAGCAGTAAAATTAGCTGTAACAACAAAGGGTATAGAAGGGGATGTGTTAAATTCTTCAGCGCAGAATGTTCGGCTCTCTGTACAATTCCTGCAACATAAGCAGAGTCAGTAACTAAATTAATCGCTCGATCTGAAAACAACTGAAATGCTCTAACTACCGCAGCAAGTTCGACAATCTGCGAGGATCCTTGATGGAAAGTAACGTCAGAAACCCACTCCTGTGAATCATTGAGCCACATTACCACGGCTTTGTGAGTAGCCGCTGAACCATCAGTAAAAACCGTTAAAGCAGAAAGAGGGGTTAAAGAAATTTTCGGGCATTCAATAAGCGGGAGGGAAGCATGCAACAGTTTGGAAGGAGGGAAATGGTTCGAGATTTGTCCCGGAAAGTCAAGAATTGCAATTTGAAACAATACCTCATGTTGGATGATAAAATCAAGGTAGAATTCAGTAAAAGGGACATAAATTTGATTAAGATCTTTGCCTGTTAATATAATTACTCTATTTCTGGCCTTAATGATGATTTCAGCGATCATTTCTACTTGGCGAAGGATTGTTTTTGTAGATTGGTAAGGAAGAAAGATCCATTCTAATATAAGAAGTGGATCAGAAATTGATTCATCCCATTGGAAAAGTAGTCCCATAAACTTTTTCCCGTCTGGAATTACGGCTAATGCGAGAGGGAGTTGTGGCTCCCATCTTGCGGCTTGTTTAGTCATTAAGATCTGACTGACTTTTTCTAGGGTTTTCACTGCCTCGGTAGTTAAGACCCGCGGGGCATTGAGATCAGTATCACCTTTTAACAAGTCAAACAAAGGAGCTAAATCCGAATTTGATATCCCTAATAATGGGCGCAGCCAATTTATGGTGCCAAGTAGTTTTTGAAGATCGTGAAGAGTAATTACTTTAACAGCGATAGTAATCTGCTGAGGGGAAATTCTTTGTCTGGAAATTCGCCACCCTAGGTATTTCCAGGGCTCCTGTCTTTGGATTTTTTCTGGGGATATTTTTAAACCTGCTTGATTCAAGGTAGTAGTTGTCTCTTCGAATAATAATGATAGTTCTACCTCTTTTTCAGCAGCGAGTAGAATATCATCCATATAGTGATAAATCAAGGTTCGGGGAAATCGTTCCCGCAATGGGGCCAATACCTGAGCAATATACCATTGACATATAGTAGGGCTGTTTTTCATCCCCTGCGGAAGAACCGTCCAATGATATCTAGAGAGAGGTTCTGTCATGTTGACAGCAGGTACTGAAAAAGCAAATTTAGGAGCATCCGACGGATGCAGTGGGATGCTAAAAAAGCAATCCTTAAGATCAATAACAATCATTGACCACTCTCGAGGTATCATCGTTGGTGAGGGTAAACCTGGTTGTAATGCACCCATTGATTCCATGACAGCATTAACTCGCCTGAGATCATGTAACAGACGCCAAGTGCCATTCTTTTTTTGTACAACAAAAATAGGGGTATTCCAAGGGCTAAAAGTTGGTACTATATGTCCTTTCTGAAGTTGTTCTTGAACTAAGATTTTCAAAGCACAGAGTTTCTCCTCTGGCAATGGCCACTGATTGACCCATACGGGGCTTTCTGATTTCCATGCAATTTTGGGTACTCTGTGCTCTGCATCAGTGGCCATTACTGAAAAGGAGTCTCTAGTCGCATTCCCCATTGTGACAGAGCATCTCGGCCCCAAAGATTGATTGGGACCGGACAGACAAATGGTTTAACTGTCGCTGTTTGCCCCTGAGGATTTTTAATTTGAATATGAAATTGACTTTGAAAACTGGTACCCGTGCCACCTATTCCCGCCAATGCTGACGGGGTAGGCACCAAGGGCCAGTTCGGTGGCCATTTAGATTTGGAAAGAACTGTAACATCTGCTCCCGTGTCGACTAAACCTGTGATAGTAATTTGCTGAGAATTATAGGAAACATGACACGTCATAAGTGGTCTATCTTCGCCAATAAGATGAGACCAAAAAATTTGTGGAGCTCCCGTTGAACCAAAGGCTCCTGTTCTTTGAGTGGAGGAATGAGTAACTAAATCAGCTGCACCGTATATCAATAATATTTGCGCGATGCGGCTATGTTTTGGAATATTACAAGGTGGTGTTGGGGTCCAAGCCATGACGGAAATGTCAATGGCATCCTCATCGATGACCCCTGGCAAAACAAAAAGACCTGAGAGTGTGGTAGAGGATCTTCCGACAATAAGTCCTACAGTCTTTGATGGCAAGGGTCCTTTCATTGTTGTTGCTATAAGGTGAACAGTGGTATCAGTTAATGTAACAACGTGTTCTGTGAAGAGGTCCAAGCCTGCGCTGCCGCTGGTGGCCCGAATGATGTTTGGGTCGGAATTGCCACGGGCGCTTGCGGTTGCGGAAGGTTGCGCGTCTGCTGGTTCGGCATGTAATTTGGTGTCGGGGCGCGGCGCCGACCTGCGCTCTGCCTCCAGTTTCCCTGAAAAGCATTCTGCCGCTGAGGTATCGGGTTTCCATAAACATCAAATCTAGAACGGCATTGGTTATTATAGTGCCGACCTTTTCGACACCGGGTAGAGACGGGAATGGATGTTTTAATTCGACACTGCTTCTGCAAATGTCCCATTTTCCCGCAACCGTAACAAATAGGGGTGAACCCGGGGGGTGTAGGTTGTGTTGGAGTGAGCTGGATATTTTTAAATGCAGTAGCCATAACTTCGTATTTATGTTCGGAGGATCCAAACCTATTACAGGCTTCCATCATTTCAACTAAAGTTGGGTTAGGATTAGGTAAAGTTTTCAGGAGTTTTTTGCAATCAGAATTAGCATTTTCAATAGCCAATTTAAGAAGGAGAATGTTTCGGGCTTCGGTATTATCAATTTGTTTTCCTAGGGCGTCCTGCAATTTTGCAATAAAATCCATATAAGGTTCCTTTGGGCCTTGAGTAATTGCCGTAAAGGCTTTCTCAGGCTTATCTGCGTCAGGGATTTGTAACAAGGCTCTTTTTGCTATCTGCATATTGTCTGTTAGTGCCCTTCTCGTAATATCACGAGCCTGTCTCGCGGGGTCGCCAAACTCACCCGTACCCATGAGATGGTCAATTGTAAGGGCTCGCAGCTGCTGGTTATCTCCGACGGCATACTCTCGTAGCAGTTTTTCAGCCGCCGTTCTCCAGCGTGATTCCCATAATGATTGTTGCGCGGGATTTAGGAGGAGAGCAGCAAAAGATTTTAAATCATAAGGAGTGAGTACATGCCCCTTGCAAATGTTTGCAAACAAGCCTTGAAAATAGTGGGAGCTTAAGCCGTTATCTGCTGCAGTGCGGCGAAGTTCTTTTATAATAGAGAAATTCAGCGCAGACCATTGAGGTTGCCCCTTCCTGGCATACAATACAGGCGCAACTATCACAGATCCTCTGTCTGTCGTACGTGGTTTCGGCTTTGGGGGGATTTCAATTAAGCAAGCAATGTCCATATTCCCTGATTTTTGTGCCTCAACTTTAATCGCCGCCCATACACTTCGCAGGTCATTATAGTCATCAGGATACAGGTCAGGCTCTGATTCAAGATCGATACAGTCTGGGTCAAAGGGATCGGAATTCGAGTCCGCATTCACCGCGGCGGTGGTTAGCAGCGGGGGGGGGGCAGATGGAGTAGCAGACTCTTTTCCTTTTAAACCTTCAAAGAGTATTCGCCAAGGTGCTAAGAGTTTGGCGGTTTCATTATTGCCCCGCGTAGTGGCATCCCATAATTTAACTCCGACTTTGTCCCAAAATGTAGGGTCGTAAATAGAGACCGAATTGATGTCGGGAAAATGCTCACGGGTCCATTTTAAAATTAGTTTTAGATCATGGCCCGATATAACTTTTTTATCCTTATTAAGTAAAGTCTTTAAAGTATCATAAACGTCTCGTTCTTCTTTTGAAATATTTGAACCCATAACAAAAAGTTTCTCCAAGCTCACCTGCCAATCGCGAGGAGGTGATGAAGGTGCGCACCACAATTACCGGCTTCCTTTCAGCCTTTTTCTTCACTCTCGAGTTCTTGGAGACCTGCGACCGGATAATCTTCAATCTTCTTTTTTCTTTAATAATCTTTAGCAATTTTTAAATTTTTATTTACAGTCTTTAGCCCGTTCTACGTCGGGGTCACCATTTGTCGCACTGGGAGTTTGATGCAAACAGATGCGAGACGGAGACTTGTTTGATGCAAACAAATGTCTAACTTTATTGAATCAGAAGGCAATATTTATACACTAATCTAAGAGCTAATGCCACGTATACATATTGCTGATTGGTGGTACCTACATTTTGTTACACAAGTTTAAACTTGATTGGCTACAAATCTTAAACAATAGTTAATGAGCTAATGAATAGTTAATGAATACTTAATGAATTTCTAGTACATTCGGGATTTTTCATGGATGTTGCAATCGTTGCCAAGCTCTCTAATCTAACTGTCTTGTTTACTTTTTAACCTTGGAGAAGCCCCAGCGTCTTGTTTACTCTTTAACCTTGAAGAAGCCCCATCGTTTTGTCTCCTGCGGCTACAAGATATGCTTTACGCAGAGCTGTCCTTGCGCTTAGCCCAGGGCTTATGGTCGAATTGTTCCATCAACAATTGTTCGGTACTAACAGTTTGAGATTGTACTGCCTCACCTCTATATGGCACTGTGCTGCCTATCCCCCACCCCTGTGTGGCCCCCAGAGCACTGCCTGGTGGGACAGCCTGACCTTTTATTGGCTTCAGCTGGAGACTCTTTTCATTTGGATTCCCTGGCCCCCACCTCCCCCTTTCCCCTCTTCACTTGCAGAGCCCCCCGAGGGCAAACCCAGCCCAGCAGGGCCAGGGCCGGTGGGAGGCACGAAGGGCACGGAGACCTGTGAGCCAGTGGGAGTGGGTGTCTCCCCTTTTTGTGTTGCATTTTCTTCTGAAGTGAGGACATTCTGTCTGTGATGGGTCATGCCGAGAATGACCATTCCCTTTCTTAGGGGGAAGAAATGCAAAGTGCAGCCTGCAGGGCGTTATTGATGGCAGTGCAGAAAGCAGCTGCCGTAGGAAAGAGAGGCTGCTGCGGGCTTTTGGAAAGGGACACTTGTCATGCATTGCTCCTCCTGCCCCTAAGGGAAGGTGTCCTGCAGGCAGGGCAGGAACGGGCTCGCTGCCGGTGCCCCCATCCCCTCATTGTGTGACAGGACAATCGCTGCCAGCTCTCAGGGCTCCCTGCAGAGACACCGATGATGCTGGTGCCATGCGGGGTGGGTGGGTGGGGATGAAGTGGCAGCGTAGGGACAGGATTGAGCTGACCGAGCAGCAGCTGCTGGATGGAGGGTAGAAGTGGTGGCACTGACAAGGGGTGGTGACAAGGTGGTGGTGAATAGGTGGTGGTTACAAGGTAGTGGCGACAACATGGTTCTGGAACGGTTGTGGAGGCAAATTATCCCAGACCCTTCCCAGGGAGCCAATGAGAGCAGTGTTGTGTTTGGGGTGGTGAGGAACAATGTTCTTCACAGAGTTCTGGATCTCAAAGGCTTCTCCTCAGTGTCTAGGTCTCTTGCAGAGACACTCTGCAGCAATACCAAATAATTATATAAAACCATTAAAAGAGAACTTTTCAGTATTTTTTATTTGATGTTCTTTCTAATCTTCCTCCACATTGAAACCTCTTCAATTTGCTGTGCAAGTCTTTAACACTAAAAACCCCAAAGGGTGACTCATGGCTGCTCAGTACTGTAATGGGCCCAATGGTGCCAGAGGGACTGAGCCCATGATCCTCAGGTACTGACAGGACACTGAAAAAAACCACTCTTAAGAAGTTAAAGCCAAAACAAAACTCCAAATTATCTTGAAGTATTGATTGGCCCCATTTGGTCTGGTTATTGACAAAGCCTTCCCAGAGACTTGTTAGAGAAGGTCACTGGAGGCCATGATTGCAGGGAGGAAAAGATGCTGTAAAGTTGGCTCTGAAGCCACAGATATTTATTTAATTATTTGTTAAAGTATTTATATATTTATTTATTTTATGGATCAGTCAGGCCAAACTCTGAACCCCAGGCAATGGGAAATCAGATTCCATCCCTCACTTGTGAGTCAGGACATTTCCTGGGGGAAGTGGGATGTGAAGATGAGCAATAAAAACTGTAGGAAAAATGAACAACACCTCCCTACTACCCCAAGAAGGGTCAAGGAGCAAACCAAATGCAGAGCCTCAACAGGAACTTCTGCCTGGTGGTGGTGATACAGGGACCATTTCTAAAGTCACCTTTCCAGACACAGACTGTGCAGACAAAGGCCATTCCCATTCCTCTCCAATTGTCCCCTTCTCCTGCTCTTTGTTTATTCAGATGCCTCTCCCTGAAGCCCAAAAAGGCCAAGCAAAACTGTTTAGAGACAAAGTTTTGAGCCTTTAAACAGCAAAGGTATTTATTTTCGGATCCGGGGAACTCCCAGCTCGCGCTGGACAAAGAGTTCCACCCCTGGAGGGAAAGGGTTAGGGTATTTATACAGTTACAGGGGAGGTTACATACATATTCATAAGTATGCAACATATAATTATAACATTCATGACAGGTGGAGTCTAGGTGGAGTCCAGGCAGAGCCTGGGCGGAGTCCTCTCCTGAGAGATGTCGGGGGGGTCTTTGGATGAAGTAAGAAATCTTTCTCAAAACTTGAACTCTTTATCTCTCTTGTTTTTGATGACTCCATCCTCTTGTTACAGAGCGAAATTGGACCCTTGCGATAATTTTTCACTTATCTGCTGGTTGTGGCATTTTTATCTTGTCTTTGTGCAGGTGTTCGCATTCCTTTGGTGCCTAGTTGGCCTTGGCAGTGTCTTGTTTTTAAAAGCAAGATCTGTACTTACAAGACAGAAGATGTTCACACTGCTTTAGTGGAAAGTTACAGGAATTAATCCTGCCAGGAGTTAACCCTGTCAGGGTCTTTCTCTGTTTCATGCCCTGGGTGCTGCTTTGAGCAGCAGGTTGTTCAAAGCTCGCCTGTCTTTCAGCAGCCTGATTGTCTCTTTAGCCACCTCTGTCATGATGATCACAGCTCTCTTTTCCCATCTGTCTCTCTAAACCATTTCTCCTCAGATTCTTCTTCACTTGCTCTGATTTTTCTTGGGTGGCACAAAGGAAAACTGCTGTGCCCATGTGCAGTCAGTTCTCAAAGGAGAGCAGGTGGGAGGTGGTGCAGTGGAGCTGTAACCTCCAGCTGCAGAGAGAGGAGAAGTCTGATGTAAGGACCAGGGATGGAAGTCCCAGGTGGGACAGGAAAGGAATGGTGGGGCTGGGAAGGTGAGAATAAAGTTGTCCGCACAGTGTCAGATCTCAGGGAACTTCTGTCACCTCTTCTCAAAACTGAAAGCCATGAGATGATCTGTAAAAATATATTTTTAAACAATGTTAGATGTTCCTCCTTAACTACAGTGTAAAAACCTCTCCAATTAGCTGTAAAAGTCTTGAAGATGTGAAGAATATCCCATGGTGAGCCATGGCCCATTAGTTCTCTCTGTATTTCAATGAGCCCCAGGGTGTGTTTGGTGCTGAGTCCATGATCCTCAGGTGCTGAGAGATGAATGAACAAAGTGCTCCAGAAGTCAGAATGGAACCTGAAAGTACCTTGAAGCATTGATTGGCCCCACTGAGGGCCATTGCTTTCAGAGCCTCCCCATGGCCTTGTTACAGCAGATCACTGGAGGCCATGATTGCCGGGAGGCAAAGGCTCTGTAAAGGTGGCTCTGAAGCTAAGCCATTTTTTTATTTATTAATGAAGCAGTGAGGCCAAACTCTGAACCGCAGGCAATGAGAAGGCAGAGCCCATCCCTAACTTGTGGGTCAGGACTCTTCCTGGGGAGAGTGGGGTGTGAAGATCAATAATGTCAGAAAATGTACACCACCTCCCGTCTACCCCAAGATGGGATGAGGAGCAAACCAAGTTCAAAGCCTCAAGAAAGAGTTTTTCCTGGTGGTGGTGATACAGTGACCATTTCTAAAGTCACTTTTCCAGACCCAGACTTTCCAGACAAAGGGACAGGATAGAGAGGCCCATGCAAACTCCATGAGGTTTTAGAAGGACAAGCACAAGGTCCTGCACTTTGGTTGGGGACACCCCCAGCACAAACACAGGTTGGGCAGAGCATGGATTGAGAGCAGCACTGAGGAGGAGGAGAACTTGGGTGTGTTTGTTGATGAGAAGCTCAGCACCAGCTGGTAAGGTGTGCTGGCAGCCCAGGAAGCCAAGCATGTCCTAAGCTACACAAAAAGCAGCATGGCCAGCAGGTCAGAGGAGGAGATTCTGCTCCTCTCCTCCACTCTGGTGAGACCCCACTGCAGTGCTGGGTCCAGTTCTGGAACCCCAAGCACAAAAAGGACCTGGAGCTGTTAGAACAAGTCCAGAGGAGGCCACAAAGATGGTCAGAAGGCTGATCATCAGGAGGTCTCTAGGCCAACCTCCTGGTCTCATCAGGGTTGGTTTGGGGTAAGGGAAGGTTACTCAGGATTTATTAATTTGGGGCTTGAAAAGCTGCAGGGATGAAGATGTCAAAAGCTCTTTGGGAGACCTGCTTGAATGTCTTGATGAGGAGACAGCTTTTAAGTTTTTCCTCCATTGCTTCAGCTGATGCCCATTGGTCCTCACCCTCCCATCATGAAGAACCAAGAAGGACGTGTCTCCATTTCTTTCTGATACCATATGCGTTATCATATAATCATAGAATACTCAGAGTTGGAATGGACCCATCAGGATGATCAAGTCTGCCTCTGTCCTGTGAAGGGTACTCCCGGGATCACACCATGAGCCTGAGAGCATCGTTAAAAATCTTCTTTGACTCAGTCAGGATTGGTGCTGTGACCACTTCTCTGGGGGAGTGGTCATTGCTTGGAAGCAATGAAGTTGTTCCATTGCTCAGCTGCCCTTTGGGGAAAAACCTTTCCCTGATATCTAACCTAAACCTCCCTTAATTCAGCTTCCTATCATTTCCCCAGGTCCTGTCATTGGTCACAGGAGTGAAGAAATCAGAACCAGCACCATCTCTTCCCCTCGTGAGCATCCATAAACTGCAACGGGGTCTCCCCTCAGCCTCCTTTTCTCCCAAATGAACAATCCAAGTGACCTCAGGTGCTCCTCATAAGTCATCCCTTCCAGACCCTTCACCATCCTTGTTGCTCTCCTTTGGACACTCTCCAACACCTTGATGTCTTTTCTATACTGGGGTGCCCAAAACTTCACACAGTACTCACAGTGAGGCCGTACCAGTGCAGAGTAGAGCAGGACAGTCACCTCCCTGGGCTGGCTGGTGACACTGTGCTTGATGCACCCCAGGACACGGTTGTCCCTCCTGGCTGCCAGAACACACTGCTGGCACATGTCCAGTTTGCCATCAACCAGGACCCCCAGGTCCCTCTCTTCATCTCTGCTCTCCAGCCACTCGTTCCCCAGTCTGTATTTGCCACCAGGGTTGCCCCATCCCAGGTGCAGAATTCAGCGCTTGCCCTTGTGGTTGGTGATTCAGCACTTGCTGAACTTGTGGTTCAGCACTTGTCCTTCCTGTGCCTGCTGATTGCCCATCTCTCTAATTTGCCAAGGTCTCTCATCCACAAACTTGCTTCAGATTCCTTCCAGTCCTGCACCCAAGTCATTGATGAAGATGTTGAAGAGGATTGGGCCAAGGATGGAGCCCTGAAGTGTTGGGGAAACAGTTCAGAAATATGCAGATTGTGAGCAATCCTGACTTACTTCAGCTTAGGCTACATTGGGTTAATGGTTACTGAGGCCTAGTTAGAGGTTTTCTAAAAATGAGCTAATGGGAAAGAGATAACTTAATTGGCAACAGAAGAGGAAAATAATTATGTGAGAAGAGTGGTTCCGTGAGAATGGAATGTGTAATTGGAATACAAAGCCACCTGCATGATATGATTGTGTAAACAAGGCTTCTCTATATAAGTGAGTGCAAATTGTTAATAAACGATTTCATACGATCATATCGATGTGTACATGGAATCCTTAAGCCTCCGCAGACTTTTTTCCCACACTGAAGGACCCCACTAGTGACTGGTCACCAGCCTGATGTGACCCCCATTCACTGTCGCTCTTTGTGCTCCACCTGTGAGCCAGTTGCTCACCCATCACATAGCACGGTTGTCCAGCTGTATGATGGACATTTTATCCAGGAGGATGCTATGAGAGACAGTACCAAAAGCCTTCCTGATGTCCAGAAATATTACATCCACGTGCTTCCCCTGATCAGCTAGGTGGGTTACCCTGTCATAAAGATTTGACCCAGTCAGATCCCCAAGTCCTTTACTGTTGGGCTGCTCTCAATCCATTCATCTCCCAGTATTTACTGACAGTGGGGATTTCCTCCTCCCAGGTGCAGGACCTTGCAATTGGCCTTGATGAAGTACATGAGGTTTGCAGAGACCTACTACTGAAATCTGTCCAGGTCCCTCTGGTTGTCATCCCTACCCTCAAGTGAATCAACTGTGCCCCTGAGCTTGGTGTCATCTGCAAACTTGCTGAGGAATCACTTGATCCCACAGTCTCTGTCACTGATGAAGATGTCAATTAGTACTGAGGACATCCACTACTATTTAGAAGGTATCTTTACAATCATAAGGGACATCCTTTATTGATGGCATCCCCCTGGACACTGAGCCACTGATCATAACTGTCTGCATGAAATCATCAGACCATTTCCTTTCTCATCCAACTGTCCATCCATCAAACACATCTCTCTCTAATTCAGCAAAGAGAATGTTGTAGGGTATCATACCAAGTCTTGGTAGATTATGTCTGCAGCTCTTCCCTTCTCCACTGCTGCAATTACTCCATGGCAGAAGGCCAGGAGGTTGGTGAGGCTCAGTTTTCCCTTTGTGAAGCTATTTTGGCTGCCTCAGATCACCTCCCTCTCCCCAATAAATTTTGATATGGCTTCCAGGAGGATCTGTTCCATGATCTAACATCTCTTTGACACAGACATGGACTTCTGACCTAGCCATCCTGAACTTTGTTGTGTGACAAAGATATCAGGAAGAGGTGATTTTAATATAGAAGTTGTGACTTAATAGGATCTGATGTCAAGGATTGCTCTGTTACTATGTGGAAAGGATATGTAGGGGTTTTAATTGGAGTAGCTGACACAGGGATATGAGGCAATGATTTGTAGAGGGACAGTGGAAATGGAGCAAAGACAGGGTTGGACTGATCAGGGATCAGGGAAAAGAATGAGGAAAGGCCTCTCCTTGAGTCATGAGTGAACCCCCTTGCTTTCTAAACTCCTTCTCAGAAGACTCCAGGTGTTGCTGATTCCAACCCTTACATCAGAGGAATCTCAGTAAAAGAACATCAGGTAAAGAAGTCACTGCTGGATCCTTTATTTCTTTCATTGCACAGAGAGCAAAGATCTTATTAAAACAAAACCTTTCCAGCAGCCTCTTTGACACCACAAAGGAAGATAAAGAACTGAAAATGATACAAACAATGAGATTCCTTTTTGCACACCATTATCACATGTAAAAAAGAGCCAAAAGTCTCCATCATCAGAAGTCCCTGAAGGCAGGCTGAGTCTGTGATGAGACACATTATGAATGATATGAGATAGATTGTAAATGATATGCATAAGAAAATGGGATTTTATTACTTATGAAAACAATCGGGTCACCAGTTTCCACACAGTACCCTTGAGCTCCTGGTTCCTCATGCTGTAGATGAGGGGGTTCACTGCTGGAGGAACCACCGAGTACAGAAATGACACCACCAGGTCCAGGGATGGAGAGGAGATGGAGGGGGGCTTCAGGTAGGAAAACATAACCGTGGTGATAAACATGGAGAGCACGGCCAGGTGAGGGAGGCACATGGAAAAAGCTTTGTGCCGTCCTTGCTCAGAGGGGATCCTCAGCAAAGCTCTGAAGATCTCCACATAGGACATCACTATAAAAATAAAACAGCCAAATCCTAAACAGCAACCAAAAATAACAACCCAGATTTCCCTGAGGTAGGTGTGTGAGCAGGAGAGTTGAGGATCTGGAGAATTTCACAGAAGAACTGGTCCAAGGCATTGCCCTGGCAGAGGGGCAGGGAAAATGTATTGGCTGTGTGCAGCAGAGCAGTGAGAAACCCAGGGCCCCAGGCAGTTGCTGCCATGTGGACACAAGCTCTGCTGCCCAGGAGGGTCCTGTAGTGCAGGGTTTTGCAGATGGCCATGTAGCGGTCGTAGGACACGACGGTGAGAAGATAAAACTCCCCTATAATAAAAAAGAGGAAAAAAAAGATCTGAGCAGCAAATCCCTTGTAGGAGATGTCCCTGTTGTCCCAGAGGGAATTGGCCATGGCTTTGGGCAGAGTGGTGGAGATGGATCCCAGGTCAAGGAGGGAGAGGTTGAGGAGGAAGAAGTACATGGGGGTGTGGAGGTGGTGATCACAGGCGATGGTGGTGATGATGAGGCCGTTGCCCAGGAGGGCAGCCAGGCAGATGTCCAGGAAGAGCCAGAAGTGCAAGAGCTGTAGTTCCCGCCTGTCTGCAAATGCAAGGAGCTGATAGAGCTGCTGTTGGGCATCTGATGCCTCTGGGCATAGTGCACTGTCAGAGAAAGAAAAATCTTAAATAAGTAATGTCAGAATTTTCTTGGCAGATCTATTTAGTTGCTCACAGAAATCCCCAAAGCATCTTGCTCCATAGAGGAAGGAGATTTTGGCAAGTCCCATTCATGAGCTGTGGTTGGTTGCTGGCTGATGGGGTCATATGGAGAAAGGGCTGCACTCTTGGCTATGCAGGTGTCAGTCCTGCCCAAAAGAAATTGGTAAAAAGGAACACGGGGGGAATTCAGTTTAAATCCACTCTAGACATCCACGAATATCTTAGAATTTTTACCCCCAATGTACCAGCCTGCAGATCATACCTGAAGGGAAAGATTTCATTTTTTCTCTTCTACTTACCCAAAAAATAATGATGAGTATTTTAAAGGCAGATATGCCTGAGATATCTGCTGGCCTTTAAGGGAAATCTGGAGGAAAAGGGTCAGTTTGGTAAATCAGTAGAGACATGTGGTCTCTCCAACTATTCTGCTCTCATCTCTTTCCTTCTGGAGTGCAGACTGCAGCTCAATAGGAACACCCAAGAAAGAGATACTGTTAGTGGTAAAGTTTGTCACATGAAAGCAGTGCTAAACAAAGGGGTCGCCTGCATCTGCATTCCCAGTAAAAGGAACCAGGGTGGAAAAAGGCTGTTTCAGGGAGGTTTGGGTTTTTATTTCAGCTCTCCCCATCTCTCCTGTGGAATGTTCTTGGATGTCTCGAGCCCTCAGCATTTCTGCTGCACTCGGGGAGAACAGAGCAAGGCAAGAGGATTGCCTGTGGCTGCATGCAGAGAAGGGGGAGCTGGTCTGATGAAGGGAGGGTCAACTCCTCCCCAGCCTCACAGAGGGCATTTCCCAGAGCTCCAAAGGGCAGAGGGAAGATGGACACCTCCTTGCCATGGACACATCTGCTGCCTGGAGCTGCCCCAGCCAGGACCTAGTTCTTTGGCCCCATCTCCCTTCCTGCCCCTGCTCACAGAGCCCAGCCCCTGGGTGCCCAGCTCTGCCCTGCAGCCATCCGGGGGGGGCAGGGGCTAAAGAACAGGGCACATAACACCTAAAAACAATGGAAAGGTGAGCCTGAGCTGAACTGCTGGGGGGGGGGGGTGTTGGAGGCATGTTCTGAGGTTCCCATTCCCCCTCCAGGTGATGCTAGAGGAGTCTCAGGCCCTGCTCTCCCCTGCATATCTGAGTTTCTATCCCCCTAAGCTGAGCCAGAGACAAGTGGAAGAAGAGCCAGAGGAGAGCCCAGACTGGAGCACAAAAGCCCTGTCCTGAAGGGACTCCTGAAAAGTCCCCTCAGAAATATTCTGGGCATCATCTGGAGATGTGAGCTGCCCTGAGTCATTCATCCCGCTCTCACCAGCACCAGGACCCTGCCCCGTGCTCCCTGTCTCCTGCCAGCCACAGCTTCTGCCAGCACCAGGAAACTCCCCGGGCAGGCTGAGAGCTGCCCCTGGCAAGCAGGCAGCAGTGTCCCTGCCCCAGCACACAGCCCCTGGGCTGCAGGACCTTGCTCTGAAGGACAGCCCTGGGCACCCCTGCCTGCACACACACCCTCACTCCTCTTCACAATTCCCCTTACACCTTGAGCCCCTTCCCCCCTATACAGCTCCCATCAGCTCTGGCTCTGCAGCTTTAGGAGATGCCTCCAGGAACTGCACCAGCTTCACTGCCCTGCACCAGACACTCACCATGTCAGAAGCTGGGAAGGTTCTCCTCCACTGAGCTGGCACTCATCCCCTCCATCTTCACCCCCTTGACGCTCTCTCTGCCTTCCTTGTCTCCCCCAGATACCTTGGTAGTGCCCTCAGCCCTGCTGCACTCTGCAGAGGACCTGTTCCAGCCTAGAGCTGTCTCTCTGCAGCACTGCCCACTTGCCAGCAGCTCCCTCCACCCCAGGAGCCCAGCTCACAACTGTCAGGAGGCCTCTGGGGTGTTGATGCTGAGCCCAGGACATTTGCTCAACAGGCAAGGAGAGGAAGCTGCAGAAGCTTCTTTCTCAACAAGAAAGTCCAAGGCAGAGTCCAAGTCAAAAATTTCTTGCCGTGTGCCTGGGTGCCCCTGAGGGACCGCCCTGAGAAAGCGTCCCCTGCAGGGTGTGGGGGGAGCAGGAACCAGGAGGCAGTGATGGCAGGTGGGGAAAAGGAAGGTGCAGGTGGCTCTGGTGCTGAGGAAGCCTGGCTGTGTGTCAGGACTGCAAAGTACCCAGCCCTGGGCCCATTCCCCAAAGGTGCCAGCCCTGACCCCCAGCCCCTGGCAAGGAAAATCCTTTCCCTCCCTCAGCCCTCAGGGCTCTCCTGGCAGCACTGGGATGTGGAGATGGGCAATGCCAAGGGCAGGACTATGGCACGGCACCTCCCAGCCTCCTGCACATGGACAAGGAGGCCCTGAGCCCCAGTGCTGCTGGAAGCTCCACTTGTCTCCCCATGGCCATCAGGTGTAGAGAGACAAGAGCCATCAGCAAAGTCATGGAGAGCTTGGCTCTGCCAAGTGTGGCTCCAGCTTTTCCACACCTTTTCCCTCTCATCTCCACCACAGTCTGTCCTGGGCTGTCCCATCCCCTGTGCCTCTTGCCCTGCAGGCTCTGCTCCTTCACCCGCCTGCCCCACCTTGCTGTCCCCTTTGTTGCCTGACATCTCTGTGTCCTCCCTGCCTCTGCCTTGGCACACAGAGCCTTGGGCTGATCCAGGCTCCTTCTGGGGGATGTGGTGTTCCCCAGCATGGCCCTTGCAGTGACATTTCTTTCTTCTGCTTTCCACTCCAGGCATCCCCAGCTGCACTTTGGGCCATTTTTCCTGCCCAAGCAGTTTCCCACTGTGAAGAAAAGCTCTACCATGCCCAAACCCACCCTTCAGGCACTCCCAGGATCCTCCTTTACTGCCCACAGTCTTCACAGCACTGAGCCTTGGCCCATTATCCTCTCCAGACTGGCCATTGGCTTGGGGCCTCAAAATCCCATTCTGGCAAAGCTCTGGGCACTTTCCATTGTAAATGAAGTTGCCAAAGGTCTTATAATCAGCGAATCACATAATTATTTGTGTTTGAAGGGACTTCTAAAGGTCATCCATTCCAACCCCCCTGCAGTAACTGGAGACACCCTCAACTAGATCAGGTTTCCCAGAGCCTCCTCAAGCCTCACCATGAATGTCTCCAGGGATGAGGCCTCAAACACCTCCCTGGAAAACATGTTCCATTTTTTCCAGTACCCTCATGGTTAAGAACTTTTTCCTAACATCCAATCCAAAGAAACTCCTAACTTAAACTCATTTCTCCTCATCCTATCAGTCCAGGCCCTTGGAAGCAGTCCCTCTTCAGGATTCCACTAGGCTCTCCACAGGTACTGGAAGGTCCATTGTGCCACAGTCAGTACCACACAGGAGGATGAAAGAGGAGAAGCAGAAAACTTCTGTTGAAACTGAGTGGATTCCATATCTCTGCAATGGTAGATGTAGGTCCTAATAATGAGTAGGAAAGGAGAATATTCAGTACTCTGAATGTGCAAACACAGAGAAGGTTCTCAGGAGCAGCCAACATTGATTTACTAAGGAGAAATCTTGCTTGACTAACCTGATATCCTTCTGCAAAGGGATGACCAAATGGGTAGTCTAGAGGGCCGATGGTGTCCTGCTGTGCATCAGCAAAAGGCAGATCTAGGTTGGTTTTCCTCCCCTCTACTCTGCCCTGGTGAGACCACACCTGGAATACTGGATGCTATTTTGGGGTCCCCAGTTCTACTAGGACAGGGATCTACTGGAGAGAGTCTAAGGGAGTGATAGGAGATGATTAAGGAACTTGACCATCTCTCCTATGAATAAAGAGTGAGAGAATTTGGTCTGCTTAGCCTTGAGAAAAGAAGACTGAGGGGATTTTATGAGTGTTTATATATGTCTGAGGGGTGGGTGTCAAAAGGAAGGGGCCAATCTCTTTTCAGTTGAACAATGGATTTAAGCCAGAACATAGGAAGTTCCACCTCAACATGAGGAGAAACGTCTTGACTGTGAGTTGTGGGAGCACTGGAACAGGCTGCCCAGAGAGGCTGTGGAGTCTCCTTTTTTGGAGACTTTCAACACATACCTGGGTGTGTTCCTGGGTGACCTGCCCTGGGTGATCCTGCTTTGGCAGAGGGGTTGGACTGGATGATCTCTAGAGGTCCCTTCCAACCCCTAACATTCCAGGATTCTATGATTCTATGACCTCAGTCCCTGGGACAGTGATGGGGGCCAGCCTGCTCCAGGCAGGTGAAGGACAAAGAGGGGATTGCTGAAGCAGAGTGGGCAGGGGACAGAAAGGCATGGGGTGCACCTGGCCTTTAGCAAGCCCTTTGACATGCTCTACCATTGTCCTTTTGTAGCGAGACTGGTGATGTCTGGATTGAAGAGGTGGGTGATGTGGTGGGTGGGAAGTTCATGAGATGATGAGGGTCACAGTGCCATCAGTTATCCAAAGTCCTCCTGGAAGGATGTGACAGTGCCTCAGTGTCCAACACTTGTACCAACACTTTTTCCTGTCTTTATCCATGGGCACGATCACTTCCCTACTCCTGCTGTCCATGCTATTCCTGATACAAGCCAGGATGTTGGTGGCCTTCTTGACCACCTGGGCACACAGCTGGCTGATACTCAGCTGTCTGTCCGCCAGCTCTGACTGAGGCTGATGCTGTGGATGGGATTAAGAAGAGAGTTCCATGGGGACAGGGACCGGGTTGGCTTCAGCTGTGTGGAGGTGTCCCTACCCATGCATGCAGTGAGTTGGAACCTTTCCAATCCAACCCCTTCCATGATTCCATGAGTCTGTGACACAGTCACAGCTAGTTCCAGGCCTGGGCATCTCCAGAGCCAGCACCAGGGCTTTGTGATGCAGGGTCTGGTGCCTGGACACCATTGTCATGGGGGTCTCCATGGTGACCCTGGAGGTATATAAGGGCTGTGGAGACCTGGATTTCCCATTACCAGGTGAGAACTTCCCTCAGGAGTCAGCAGCTGCCCTGGGTTTACCATGGAATGTCTGTGGTAGAAAATGCCCGAGATGTCCATGGAGAATGAGGTGGAAGCCTGCTCCCAGCCCTCCACAAGACACCAAGGTCAGTGAATGAAGGAAGGGCCAGAACAGAAGTTCCCCTGCAGGCTGTGGGGAGAGGGCATCTGTCCCCTGCAGCCCATGGAGGAGCATGGAGGGGCAGATGTGGATCTGCAGCCCATAGAGGAGCACTCTGTACCAGGGTGAAATTAGTTACTCACTGAAATACATAAAATTTTAGAAAGAAGTCACATTTGAGCAACGTGAGCATGGCTGGGGAAAGGGGCAGGAAGGTGAGATGGCTTTAGTCTCTCTGTGTCTAGATTTCATTCTTTTCCTTTCCAGCAATGCTGTTCCATGCCAGCTGTGCAGTTGAGTTTCCAGCCCCTCAGTTTCTCTCCCTTTTCCTCCCTCTCTCCTTTCCCCAGAGGGGAAGGTGTCTCTGCTCCAGCACTGCTCTCCTCTCGGGGACTGCTTTCAGCTGCCCCTCTCCTCTTCCCTGCAGCTCTCAGAGCAGTTCCTTTCCCCTGCTTGAAGATGTTGATGGCAGAGGCACTGTGGCTGCTGTGAGAGTTGTGTGCTTGAAATGCTCAAGTATCACAGCTGGCAAAAGCTCTGGGTGTCTGAGGAGCTGATTCTGAGGCTTTTCTCCCCAAACCCTCCTGGTTCTGTCCAGGCAGAGTTTCTGGTGGCCGCTCAGTCCTGCTGCCAGGGAGCCTGGGGAGCGTGGGGCACGGGTGTTTCTGCCTGGCTGTAGACTCCAGGAGCTGGCACAGCTCTTCAGAGGAGCATTACTGCTCCTTTTCTGTTAGGAGGGATGCTTCATGAGCTCTCCTGAAACCTCTGTGATACCACGGGTCATGAGACAGGATGCCTCAAGCAGCCTGCAGTCAGGCTTCTGTCAGTTGTCTCCTATTTTAAAAACCAATCCCCACCTAGAGCAGAGATATTTGGTTTATTAAGATCTGCCCAGAAAATGTGCCAGGAGACATTTCCCCAAAGCCTGAAACCCTTTAGAGAAAACTTTATGGTTTGCTATGCAGACCAAAGACAAAGAAGAACCTTCAGGGCAGTGAAGGCTGCCTTGGTCATTGTCCTCCTGATTTACACCTGAAAGCACTGATTCAACAGCTTCTTATCTCCAGGCTCCTGAGGTCTTTGTTTTGTGATCAGGTCAGGAAGTCTGTCCTCCCATTCCCTCCTCCCCACCCCCATTATACCAGCCCTTCAGGTTTTTAAGAGTGGAATAACCTTTGTGGATGTTAAATGTTTTTTTTCACAAACAAATCCCCCCTTTGAGACTCATGGGGGTATTTTATACAACCCATAACCATCACTTTTGTGCTTGTAGAGCCACAAATCAAAGAATGGTTTGTGTTTTAGGGGACCTAAAAGATCATCTAGCTCCAACCCCCTGCATGGGCAGGGACATCTCCCACTTGACCAGGAGGCTCTAAACCCAATCTAAGCCAAATCCAACCTGGCCTTGAATAGGCAGCTTTTAGGGATGGGGCAGCCAGAGATTCTCTGGGCAATCTGGGTCAGTGTCTCATCACCCTCACAGCAAAGAATTTCTTCCTCATATCTCAAGTCAATAACACCTCTTTGAGTTTGAAACCATTCCCCCCTTGTCTGGTTACTTCAAGTCCTTGTCAAAAGTCCTTCCTCATCCCTCCTTACTTGATGATTCTGTGATAATGGAGGGCTTTAAACTAGGCTTGAAGGGGGAAGGGGTTGAAACCAGGCTCTCCAGAACGGAGCCCAAGGGTGGACAGCCCAAGTTAAGAGACAAACCAGCAGCCCAGCTGAAGTGCATGAAGTGCAGGTTTTTTGTCCCACTTTTTCATGTCCTCCCCACATTTACACAGGATTACCCATAGGGTCCCTCTTACTGATTTCTGTTTCTCTCGATTCTGTCTCATAGGAGGGCGTCTCCTCTTAATGGCTGCAATGGGGCGTCCTCCGTCTGTCTGAGGAGAAAGGGGTGAATGCCATTCCAATGCATATACATATGCCATTCCAATGCCATTCCAATGCATATACATGACGTACTTTTACATCAAGTTTCTCTAAGCAAGCAGCAATGCCTTTCCACAGTTCAGCAGCCCAGATAGGTTTATCTCTACGTTGCCAGTTGTTTTGCTTCCACTGCTTTAACCAACCCCATAAGGCATTTGCTACCATCCATGCGTCAGTATAGAGATAAAGTCTCGGCCACTTTTCTTGTTCAGCAATGTCCAAAGCCAATTGGATGGCTTTCACCTCTGCAAATTGACTTGATTCACCCTCTCCTTCAGCTGTTTTTGCAACTAGTTGTGTAGGACTCCATACAGCAGCTTTCCACCTTCGATGGCCTCCTACCTGATGACAGGATCCATCAGCGAAAAGAGCATATTTTTTTCTCATTCTCTGGAAGTTGATCTTATGGTGGGGCTTCTTCAGCCCATTTTACCACTTTTTCTGGTGGCATTCCAAAGTGTTTGCCTTCTGGCCAGTCTGTTATTGCTTCTACAATTCCTGGAGGATCGAGTCTTCCTATCCTAGCTCTCTGTGAGAGTAAAGCAATCCATTTACTCCAGGTAGAATCGGTAGCATGATGAAGGGAAGATGCTCTACCTGTGTACATAAAACCCAGTACAGGTAATCGTGGCACCAGGAGGAGCTGTGCCTCAGTGCCAATCACTTATGAAGCAGCTCTAACTCCTTCGTATGCAGCCAGGATCTCTTTTTCAGTGGCTGTGTAGTTGGCTTCGGAGCCTTTGTAGTTTCTACCCCAAATCCTAGAGGTCGGCCTCGAGTCTCTCCTGGAGCTTTCTGCCAGAGGCTCCATGAAGGACCATCACCTCCATCTCCGGTGTAAAGAATATTTTTGATGTCTGGCCCTGTTCGAATTGGTCCAAGGGCCATTGCCTGCACAATCTCCTGTTTAATATTCTCAAAAGCAGCTTGTTGTTCTGAGCCCCATTTAAAGTCTTTCTTCTTCCGAGTAACCTCATAGAGAGGTTTCACAATCTGATTATAAAAAGGAATATGCATTCTCCAGAAACCAACAGCTCCTAAAAAGGACTGTGTTTCCTTTTGGTAGTTGGTGGGGCCATAGCTGTTATTTTGTTAATCACGTCCATTGGGATGTGGCGACGTCCATCTTGCCACTTAACTCCCAGAAACTGTATCTCTTGTGCAGGTCCCTTGACCTTGCTCCTTTTAATAGCAAAACCAGCCTCTAGGAGGATTTCAATTATCTTCTTACCTTTCTCGTAGACTTCCTTTGCTGTGTCACCCCACACAATGATGTCATCGATGTATTGTAGATGTTCTGGAGCTCCACCCTTTTCCAAGGTATCATGGATCAGTCCATGGCAGATGGTAGGACTGTGTTTCCACCCCTGGGGCAGTCGATTCCAAGTGTACTGGACACCTCTCCAGGTGAAGGCAAACTGTGCTCTGCATTCTGGTGCTATAGGAATAGCAAAAAATGCATTAGCAATGTCAATAGTAGCATACCACCTGGCTGCCTTTGACTCCAGCTCATACTGAAGTTCTAGTATGTCCGGCACAGCAGCGCTTAGTGGTGGTGTCACCTCATTCAGGGCACGAAAGTCCACTGTCAGCCTCCACTCTCCATTTGGCTTTTTCACTGGCCATACAGGACTGTTGAAGGGTGAATGAGTCTTGCTGATCACTCCTTGGCTCTCTAGTTGCCGGATCAGCTTGTGAATGGGGACCACAGCATCTCTGTTGACACGATATTGTCTACGATGCACTATTGAAGTAGCAGTTGGCAGACGCTGGTTTGTAGTCCTCAGCAACCCCACTACAAAGGACTTATCTGAAAGGCCAAACAAAGTATGCAGCCATTCTGCATTCTCAGTCTTAATAGCTGCAGTACCAAAGGACCAGCGGTACCCTTTTGGGTCCTCGAAATCACCTCCCTTGAGGTAGTCTATACCAAGGATGCACGGAGCATCTGGACCAGTCACTATTGGGTGTTTATGCCACTTTATTCCAGTGAGGCTCACATCAGCCTTCACAATAGTCAGTTCTTTAGATCCCCCCGTCACTCCAGAAATAGTGACGGAGTCTGTGCCTTTCTGATTCGATGGCATTAGGGTGCACTGTGCACCAGTGTCCACCAAGGCTTTATACTTTTGTGGCTCTAATGTGCCAGGCCATCGAATCCACACAATCCAATAGATTCGGTTGTCCCTCTCCTCCACCTGGCTGGAGGCAGGGCACCTCTAAGCTTGAGCACATACAGCATTGTCAGTATGTGCATTACTGGAGCTTGCATCCCCAGTACTCACACCTGATGTGCAGGGATCTTGAGTCACCAGCATTTTTGGGTTGGGTAACTCCACACTGGACACTTGAGCAGCCATCTTTTTAGAAGGACCTCCTTTTGCCTTCGGCTTACTTATCAACTCAATCAGTCGGTCCTGTAGGGCAGCAGTAGGTTTTTTGTCCCACTTTTTCATGTCCTCCCCACATTTACACAGGATTACCCATAGGGTCCCTCTTACTGATTTCTGTTTCTCTCGATTCTGTCTCATAGGAGGGCGTCTCCTCTTAATGGCTGCAATGGGGCGTCCTCCGTCTGTCTGAGGAGAAAGGGGTGAATGCCATTCCTCAGATGCTCTCTTGATAGCTGAGACCCAGGCCCGACAAGGGGCTATGACAGCATCTTCACACTCTCGTACAGTTTTAATCACATCACCCACAGTTGTATCTATCTCTGCAGGAACCCATAGCATTACTGATAGTGTATGATTAAAAGGTGGTGGTGCAGCATGCACAAACCTTTGCATCATAGGTTTAGGGCATGGTACGTGATAGGGATCTTCAATGTCATCATTATTATAGATCACGTCTCGTACAGCCAATTCTTCGAGATACCTGATAGCTTTTCCAAGTCTGCGTGCTTTGATCTGTGGGCAGTCTATCTCCTCTTTATAGGGATATCTCTCCTTTACAGCTTCAAGAGTCGTTTCCACAGGCTGGTAGTTCCAGCCTTGTCCCCAAATGCCCGATCAATACCTGCATCTTTGGCCAGGGATCCCAACTGCCTGGCTTCCTTCTGAGTTAATGTTATGGTAGCAGCCCCCTCATTCCAGCATCGGAGTAACCAAGAGAGAAGTGGTTCACCTGGAAAACGGCTGAAATCTTTTCTCAGAGTACGCAAGTCTCTCATGGAATAGAGCTGAGCAGATTCTGAGTCTGAGTCCTCATCTGACTCTGCTCTAGCTGCTCTAGCTGGTCTAGGAGGAGAGCCATTATCCTCTATTTCCTCTATCACTTTGTCATCTTGTTCAGACTTGGAAGGGTTAAGGCTCGCTTCTGATTTCCATTGTTTTCCTTTTCTCCTAGTTACAGGGTCAACAAGTAACTGTGTGGGCTGAGGGGGAGAGGCTGTAGTATCTGCAGCAGTAGCAGCAGCAGGGCTTGCTTTCTGAGCAGCAGCACTGTCTGTGGGAGTAGAGACAGCAACTGGAGCTGTAGCCGATAAGCTGGCAATGCTGGCCGGCTTTATCTGAGTTGTGCCCTTGCGTGAGGGGGGGCGAGAAGCGGCTGCAGAGGCAGGAGTGGGGGTGCTCTCTTTACGAGGTGCACTCGTTCCCCTAGTTGTAGTTGTCTTACTCCTCACCAACATATGATAGCACATGAAAATATTCACAGACACCTGAACAACAATGCCTACAAGAATCAGGAGGTTCAAAACTATAACAATCATAATGCCATTTTGACTAGAATCCATTGAACTCAGCCCAAGAGTGGTGTATTTCCTCAAAAGCAGGCTGAAAATGTAATTACCAACAAAGTTCTTAATCCTTCTATGAAACACCACTACACCATGCACTATGATATACATCAATATGGAGGACCATATTGCAACGATGGTTCTTAAGCATTTCTTACGGAAGAAAAACCACATATTAACAGCAATTCCAGCTGCAAATAAGCAGATTGCATACCCTAAGTACAAAAGGTATGGCATGATTGGTTTAATCTCCAACCCTGTGAAATTTCCAAAGAACAAGGTCTGATTCCAGCTCAGGAAAGCCATTCTTTCACTGGAGTTGGAATTCAAACTGTTCAGGCAATTTAGTAAAAATTTAAACTGGACTCGAGCCAAGCAGCTCGAGCCCCACGTTGGGCGCCAATAAATCTGTCACGGTTTAACACTGGCCCGGCGATTAAACCGAATAACAGACGCTCTCTATTAATCTCTCTCTCCTTGATAGGGAAAGGAGAGAGAATAAGGGAGAGAGACTTATGGGTTGGAAACTAAACTACACAACTTTAATGAAACAGTAATGGTAAATAGGTAAAATTACTAAATATATACAAATATACAGGAAAATGGAAACCACATTCCTCCCTCCTCTCCCCCAATAACTCTCACGTCACCATCGAGGCTGTAGGGCAGCCCTGGGAAAGTCCAGGCTGGACTCCTGGGGTCGGCAGCAGTCGGGAACCGGAGGCAGGAACACACAGATATGGGCTGGCACGGATCAGGACCACAGGCAAACGAACGGACGGGATCCTTCCAGGATGCCGGGTGAAGGAAGGGAGGAAGGGAAATCAGGAAATCCGGAAAAGATCTGGCTCGGCCCTCGTGGTGCCTCAAATTTATACTGAGTGTGACGTATATGGGATGGAATACTCTGTTTGGTCAATTCTGGCATCTATCTTGTCTGTTCCTCCCTAAAGGAGGGCTCAGGTGGGACCTCTTTACTCCTTCTGGAGGGTAAAATGTTTTCCTCAGAGCTCAGCAGTGTCCTTGGCTCTGCATACCAGTCTCTGGCTGGAACTATAAACATCAAGTGTTATCAGTCCTAGAAGCACACACTGAGAAACTTGCTGTTAGTTTCAGCAAGTGCAGCTCCTTACAAGAAACTTAGCTAAAAGCAAAAGTACAAGACAGAAAATCACCTTTATCCTGGTCCAAACCAGGACACATGTACACCAATGCACGCAGCATGGGCAACAAACAGGAGGAGCTGGAAGCCATCGTGCAACAGGAAAACTATGATGTAGTTGCTATCACAGAAACGTGGTGGGATGACTCCCATGACTGGAGTGCTGCCATGGGTGGCTACAGGCTCTTCAGAAGGGACAGGCAGGGTAGGAGAGGTGGAGGGGTAGCCCTGTATGTTAGAGAGTCTCTTGACTCTGTGGAAGTTGAAGTCAGTAATAATAAGATGGAGTGCCTGTGGGTCAGAATCAGGGGGAAGGCAAACAAAGCTGACATCCTGGTGGGAGTATGTTACAGACCACCCAACCAGGAGGATGAGGGTGATGAATTATTCTACAAACAGTTGGCGGATGTTTCAAAATCGTCGTCCCTCGTTCTCGTGGGTGACTTTAACCTGCCAGATGTCTGCTGGGAACTCCACACAGCAGAGAAGAGGCAGTCTAGGAGATTCCTGGAGTGCATAGAAGATAATTTCCTGCTCCATCTGGTAACTGAGCCTACCAGGGACGGAGCACCTCTTGATCTTCTTTTCACAAACAGAGAGGGGCTGGTGGGAGATGTAGTGGTCGGTGGTCGTCTGGGACTCAGCGATCATGAAATAATAGAGTTTTCAATACTCAGGGATGCAAGGAGGATCGTCAATAAAACCTCTACGTTGGACTTCTGGAGGGCAGATTTTGGCCTATTCAGAAGACTAGCCCAGAGTATACCCTGGGAAACAGCCCTTGAAAATAAAGGGGTCCAGGAGGGATGGACATATTTCAAGGAGCAAGTTTTGAAAGCACAGGAGCAGGCTGTCCCAGAGTGCCGAAAGGCGAGCCAGAGGGAAAGACAACCGGTCTAGCTGAACAGAGAGACTTTGAAAGAAATTAGGGTAAAGAAGAGGGCCTACCGGTTATGGAAAAAAGGGCTAACTACTCGGGAGGAATTCAGGAATATAGTCAGGTTGTGTAGAAAGAAGATTAGAGAGACAAAGGCACAACTTGAACTGAATCTCGCCACCTCTGTGAAGGATAACAAAAAGTCCTTCTACAGATACATTAATGGCAAAAGGAGGTGCAAGGAAAACATCCATTCTTTACTGGACATGAGCGGGAATATAGTTGTCAAAGATGAAGAAAAGGCTGAGGTATTTAACACCTTCTTTGCCTCAGTTTTCAACAGTAAGAGAGATTATCCTGAGGACAGCTGGCTTCTGGAACTTGTAGAAGGTGACAAGAATCTAAACAGCCTCCCTGTAATCCAGAAGGAAAGAGTCAGTGACCTATTGAGCTGCTTGGATCCCCACAAGTCTATGGGACCAGATGGGATCCACCCAAGGGTGATGAGAGAGCTGGCAGAAGAGTTCGCCAAGCCTCTCTCTATCATCTATCGACAGTCCCAGCTCACTGGGGACATCCCAGATGATTGGAAGTTGGCGAATGTCACGCCAATCCAGAAAAAGGGCCGGAAGGAGGACCCAGGAAACTGCAGGCCTGTCAGCCTGACCTCAGTGCCTGGCAAGGTCATGGAGCAGATCATCCTCAGTGCAATCACACAGCACCTGCAGGATGGGCAAGGGATTAGACCCAGCCAGCACGGGTTTAGGAAGGGCAGGTCTTGTCTGACCAACCTGATCTCCTTTTATGATCGGGTGACCCGTATAGTGGATGAGGGGAAGGCTGTGGATGTGGTCTACCTGGACTGCAGCAAGGCCTTTGACACCGTCTCCCACAGCATGCTCCTGAAGAAGCTGTCAGCCCACAGCTTGGAAAGGGGCACTCTGCGCTGGGTTAGGAACTGGCTGGAGGGCCGGGCCCAGAGAGTGGTGCTGAACGGGGCTGCATCCAGTTGGCAGCCGGTCACCAGTGGTGTCCCCCAGGGATCAGTGTTGGGCCCAGTTCTGTTCAATATCTTTATTGATGATTTAGATGAGGGGATTGAGTCCATCATCACCAAGTTTGCAGATGACACTAAGCTGGGGGGGATTGTGGATCAGCTAGAAGGCAGGAGGGCTCTACAGAGGGACTTGGACAGACTGGAGAGATGGGCTGATTCCAACAGGATGAGGTTTAACACGGCCAAGTGCCGGGTCCTGCACTTTGGCCACAACAACCCCATGCAGCGCTACAGGCTGGGGACAGAGTGGCTGGAGAGCAGCCAGACAGAGAGAGACCTTGGAGTTTGGATTGACAGGAAGCTGAACATGAGCCAGCAGTGTTCCCAGGTGGCCAAGAAGGCCAATGGCATCCTGGCCTGTATCAGGAGCAGCGTCGCCAGCAGGTCCAAGGAAGTGATTCTGCCCCTGTACTCAGCGCTGGTGAGGCCACACCTCGACTACTGTGTCCAGTTCTGGGCCCCTCAGTTTAGGAAGGATATCGAGGTCCTGGAGCAGGTCCAAAGGAGGGCAACTAAGCTGGTGAAGGGACTCGAGCGCATATCCTATGAAGAGAGGCTGAGGGAGCTGGGGCTGTTCAGCCTGGAAAAGAGGAGGCTCCGAGGAGACCTCATCACTCTCTACAACTACCTGAAAGGAGGTTGGAGCCAAGTGGGGGTTGGTCTCTTTTCCCAGGCATCTCTCAGCAAGACAAGAGGGCACAGTCTTAAGTTGTGCCGGGGGAGGTTTAGGTTGGATATTAGAAAGAATTTCTTTACCAAGAGGGTGATCAGGCATTGGAATGGGCTGCCCAGGGAAGTAGTGGATTCTCCGTCCCTGGAGATATTTAAAAAGAGACTGGATGTGGCACTCAGTGCCATGGTCTAGTAACTGCAACGGTAGTGGATCAAGGGTTGGACTTGATGATCTCTGAGGTCCCTTCCAACCCAGTCGATTCTATGATTCTATGAAAATGTGTAACCCTTGGAAATGATAGAGGGGGTGCCAGATGATCATTCCCAGAGCTCACACCACTTTGGAGAAGTGTCTTGGGTTGGACAGTTGTTCTGTCACCAGAACCCCCCTGTAAGGGGGAAGGGGGGAAGGAGTGGAGCCCTGGGGCTTGCTATGAAACCATATTTAAAAGGAGAAGAATAATAATCTAGTATTAACAATGACTACAGTGGCTCCAGTGGGAAGGCGATGGTCACTTTATGCGGAGGAGGAGGTGCCAGGTGTGTGAAACATTGCCTGGTAGGATGAGACCCACTGGGGAAGGCAGCCATGGAAGAAGCCAAGCCATCTTCCCAAACGTAAACCATAGACTGCTTTGTCTTGGAAGAGACTTCTAAGGGTCATCCAGACCAACTTCCTGCTCTACAGGGAGGGTGTTTATGGTCATACTGTGGAACACTGGCATTGGCCAGGTCGGAGCAGCTGCGCTGGACTTTATATCATGGTCACATGGTGTCGTGATCCGCTTATTTTTTTATATATTGATTATGAGGATAAATCAGCCACTACCCAGAGACGACGCTTGAATTACAAAATAACCAGACTGTTGGATATAAAATTAGTTACAAGGGTTTATTTCTAAAAACAAGGAAAGCCGGTTTACTGGCAACAAGGCCTTTGCATAAAGTAATCACCTTAACGCGAGGGTCGTTAAGAGTAAAAGAGGGAAAAGCAAAAGAGAGAAATTATCACCATCCGCGCGGGGCCTGGCCTCGGGCTGGGGGTTGCTCCTGGTTCTCCGCCGTTCAAGCCGCTACTGTGTCTTTTCGTAGCTGGAAGCTGAGTTGCTGAGAGGGGGGAGCGTCTGGACGAAGAAGCCTCCTTTTCCTTTTCCCCCCTAGGGATTTTTATACCCCAAAAAGAAAGAGGGCTCAACTTCATTGAAGATAGCCCTGATACATACAAATCTCCAGGCTTCCTGGGATGACTCATTCTTATCTTTTGTTTCCTGGAGTCCTGCTAGTTTTGGTCGACCTGATAAATAATCTTATCTTCTAGGTGTCTGTCAGGCATACATTGAGGTAAACATATGGTAATTACAAGCAGGATGAAGGAAAGAGGAAAAAAAACTGATTCAAGAGACATATTTTATATTTTTGGTTCCACATGTATACCACACATGGATTCCTCATTCTAGAGCTGTGGAGAACCAAACACAACACTTCTGGTCTCCCTTGCTCTTGCAGTGTTGAAGTCTGCAGCCTCACAAAAGTTGAGGTTCTCTGAAGAGAAAAATTGTTTAGAATGCGTTCTCTTCTATGAAGAGGAACAAGCTGAATGTGAAATGGAAATGAAGGAAGATCCTTCAGGGCAGTAACCACTGGGTTGGTCATTGTCCCCCTGAGTTTACACCTTAAAGCAGTGAATTAACAGCCTCTTATCTCCAGGGCCCGCGGGCTTTGTGTTGAGGTTGGGTCAGCACCACCCAGCTGTGATGTGTCCCCTCCCCCTGCCCATGCCACAAGCCTTATGTCCTCATCTCCCTCTGGACACAAGCCTGTTGTGCCCAGCCCCCCCAGGTCACCCCACCCCCACCCCCCCCTTCAACTTCCAACCTCACGCCCCCAGGTCGGGTCCCGCCCCCCTGAGGCCACTCCCCACCTTTCCTTCCTCCCCCTGCCGGTTCCTGCAATCGTGCTGCAGCTCCCGAGAAGTTTCGCTCTGCTTCCCCAGGGCTGCACCAACACCCCCCGCCCCGCAGCCAGGACCCCCCAACTGGTGACCGCCAGAGATTCAGCCCCACAAATTTTGAATATGACTCTGCTCTCTCTAATATTTGTAAAAGAAGGGGTTGCTTGTGCAGGATCATGAACAATTTGCAAAGCCTTATACGCCAATTCTTGTGAAAGTTGTAACACTTCAGTTTGAAACCATGCCTGGAAATCTGCACCTGCAAAAGGACAAGCACCCAGTAACGTTTGTGCTTGCACTCCTTGTAATGCCTTGGTGTTCTGTCTAGGAATCACAGCTGCATTTTCGCATAGCATTTACCATTTATGATGAAATTGCAGTTGTTGAGAAGGAGATAACAGAGTATCAATGAGCATTTTTATGTCATATGGCGTCAACTATTCAGCAGTAAAAAGATGTTGCAAAACAGATTGAGTAAATGACTCAAACCGATTTCAAACCGTACTGCGCAATGGCAGCTTTGGCTTCTTTTATCATTTTCCAATCTAATGACACCCATTGACCTCCTCCTCCTGGTCCCACAATAACTGGAAAACCATCGGACTCATATTGGGAACCATTTCTCCTTCAACTATAGCATTTTGAATAATTCCCTTCCATCTAGTTACTGGATACACACTACCACACCCCCCACACTATACCTCCACCACCCTCCCCTCCCCATGTTGGATCTGGACGAGGTGGAGCAGTGGGTGTTAAAGGGTTAAGGGAAATAGGAGCAGGAATAGGGAACAGATCAGGGGGTAAAAATGGATTAGTGCCCCTGGGTTGTTCGGGATGTTCCCCGGAGCAAAAACTAGTTTTTTTTCAGGGGTATACTCATGTTTGGTCTCCAGTTCTTTCAGTTTCTTCAGCAGTTTCCTTAGTTGCTTGTCTCTGAGTCCCAGTTTTTTCCTTGGTTGTTGCTCTATAGCAGGCGCTGATGGTGTTGACAGGTGAAGCGAAGGATTAATTGATGGCAACTGTGGTCAAGAAGATAAATCAAGCGTTGGAGGTTGAAAGGAAGGCAGAGTGGCCGGGAGCCGCGGCAGGCAGTCACAAGGTCAGGAGTTTGCATTCCAAGATTCCTCGCCTGTGTTCTCTGGCTTCTCTCCCTCTGGGTCCTCCAACGATTCTTGTGGTTTTTTCGGTAGCTTTTGGTTTTGCTTCTTGGTCCCATTTTTACTTTTCATCCGACCCCCAGGGTCAAATGGCACAGTTGGCTGAGCTTGAATCAGTACAGTCCCTTCAGGTGCTGGTAAGGGTATTTTAGGTGTCTCAAACAACTGTTTAGAGGTCAAGTTCATATTTTGAGCATTCATCGGTGCTGGTAGGTCAGGCGTTAAGGCAGCAAACGCTGAGGCTGCTGCTGCTGCCCTCTCACTTTTCATTTCTTTTAAGGTTTCTCTAATCAATTTCCAGAGTGTCGCTAATCGTTGTTCCTCCTTATCGCTAATTTTATCCCATAGAGCAGTACCTATGGCTTCCCAAGTAGGTAACTCAAAAACGGTACCCATCGAGGGGATCAAGTCTCTATCCCGTGCCCATTTCAGTAATTCACATAAAGTCCTGCCTTCGTGTAATAAACCTCTCTTAGAGAGAATACATTGGAGGAGCTTAACTACTGCCTCTTCTTCTTCAAGAGAGTGTAGACCCCATCTCGTCCCCAGACGCTCACCTAAACAGGGCAAGATTCTTCAATTCCGAGCTCATTTATTCTGTAGCCGGGCACTAGCTACATAGACTGCCAGGGCAGCAATCTCCTTTCAACTGGCTTCTCTGCTACCCTCTCATTCCAGCTGTCTTCATTGAGCCTTGAAGCAACAGCATGAGAGTCCCTGGTCCGGGCCACCCTTAGTCCCTGTTCGGGCGCCATTTGTGGGAAAAAAGTCTGCGGAGGGTTAAGGATTCCATGTACACATCAATATGATTGTATTAAATCATTTATTAACAGCTTGCACTCACTTTATATAGTGAAGCCTTGTTTACACAATCATATCATGCAGGTGGCTTTGTATTCCAGTTACACATACCATTCTTCTGTTGCCAATTAAGTTATCACTTTCCCATTAGCTCATTTTTAGAAACCTCTAACTAGGCCTCAATAACCATTAACCCAATGTAGCCTAAACTGAAGTAAGTCAGGATTGCTCACAACCTGTATATTTCTGAGCTGTTTCCCCAACATCAATCCAGACATCACCAGTCTGGCTACAAAAGGACAATGGTAGAGCATGTCAAAGGGCTTGCTAAAGGCCGGGTATACCCCATGTATTTCTGTCCCCTGGCAACTCTGCTTCAGCAATCCCCTCTTTTTCCTTCACCTGCCTGGAGCAGGCTGGACCCCATTACTGTCCCAGGGACTGAGACCATAGAATCATAGAATTAAAGAATGTTAGGGGTTGGAAGGGACCTCTAGAGATCATCCAGTCCAACCCCTCTGCCAAAGCAGGATCACCTAGGGCACGCTACACAGGAACACAAGAAAAACAGGCATGAGTATGAGTATGCCTTTTCGGAGGCTGGAAGTTGCTGCGGAGAGTGAGAGCTACTCCTGGTACAGAGAGCACCCCCACTTCTGCCTCCGCACCCGCTTCTCGCCCCCCCGCACACACTGCTGCTGCTCAGAAAATGAGCCCTGCTGCAGACACCACATCAGAGAAAAAAAAAAAAAAGTGTGTGTGTGTGTGTGTGCCTTTGCTGTTTATAGGCTTGGAATTCTGTCTCTAAACAATTTTATTAGGCCTTTTTGGGCCTCAATCTGGAAACCATGGAGGAAACCAGGACTCCACCATGCCGTGACCCGGGAGGGGTCTGGGGACGCTTTTGGGGCCCCCCGAGGAATTTTTGTCGGATAAGCCTCCTCTACCCCCTTGGCTCTATGCGGCAGTGGACACTTGACCTTCCTCATACTAAAAAGGTGTTTAAGTCCTTCCACTGCAGTGTGAAATGTGCTTTTCGTATTGTGTTGCATTGATAATAGGCTTTTGTTAATGTTGTACTTCGTGTGATCGTTTATATGTTGATTATGGGATCCCTCGTCTATATCTTGATTGTTGATTGTGCTATTCTGTTGCACTGCTAAGCAGATGAACTTAACTTCTGGTATTTTAACACAGATGCTAAAAGATGTTGAGAGTTTCAGACATGCAGTTTTACAATATCGTGCTGCCACTGGCAGCATTTTGGTACTGACTTTTTATTGTTAGCTTTTAGGTTATGTTTGTGAAGACTTGGACGTAGTGTATCTGCATAAATTTATCTGATCATTCAGAGTCGATTCACAACCGAAAATGATTGATTAAGATAACATGAAAAAAATTAACTGTTGCATATACTGGGTTAAATGAATGGTTAAATCATTTAAGGATATGGGGATAGCTTAGAGATTTTTTCCCACACATTTCTTCTGTGAAATCCCCCAGATCCTCAAGCTCTCCTGCTCACACTCCTACCTCAGGGAACTTGGGCTTCTTGTCATCAGTGTTTGTTTAGCATTTGTGTGTTTTGTTTTTATAGTGGTGTCCTATGTGGAGATCTTCAGGGCTGTGCTGAGGATCCCCTCTGAGCAGGGACAGCACAAAGCCTTTTCCATGTGCCTCCCTCACCTTACTGTGGTCTCCTTTTTTTTCAGCACAGCCATCTTTGCCTACCTGAAGCCCCTCTCCATCTCCTCCCCATCCCTGGACCTGGTGATGGCGTTTCTGTACTCGGTGGTTCCTCCAGCAGTGAACCCCCTCATCTACAGCATGAGGAACCAAGAGCTCAAGGGCTGGCATCCCCAGCTGCACTTCGGGCCATTCTTTCTAGCCCAAGCTCTTTCCCTCTGTAAAGAAAAGCTCCACCATTCCCAGACCAGCCCTTCTGGAACTTCCAGGACTAGGACTTAGGAGAGGTGTTCCAGACCTCTGATAATTTTCATAGCCCTGCTCTGAACCCACGCCAACCGGTCCATACCTCTCACAGTTTAACACTGGCCCGACAATTAAATTCAATGACATATGGTCTCTATTAATCCCCCTCCCCTCCTTGATAAAGAAAGGAGAGAGAATAAGGGAGAGAGACTTATGTGCTGGAAACTAAACTAGACAGCTTTAGTGAAACAGTAATGATAAAAAGAAAAAAAAATACTATATATACACAAATATACAGGAAAATTGATACTTCCCCCCTTTCTTCCAGTTGCTCTCACATCAACACTGAGGCTGCGGGGCAGCCCTGGGAAAGTCCAGGCTGGGCTCCTGGACTCAGCAGCAGTCGGGAACTGGAGGTAGGAACACAGAGATTCAGGCTAGTATGGATCAGGACCACAGGCAGACAAACAGAGAAAATCCTCTCAGGATACTGAAGCAAACAGGAACAGATGAAGAAGGGGAGGAAGGGAAGGGGTTTGACCCTCGTGTTCCCTCACATTTATACTGAGTATGACATGTATGGGATGGAATACCCTGTTTGGTCAGTTTTGGTCATTTATCTTGTCTGTTCCTCATTAAAAGTGGATTGTAGGTGTGACCTTCTTTCTCCTTTTCTCTTTCTGGAGCACAAAATGTTCAGAACCGAGCAGCAGCCTTGGCTCTGCAGATCATACTCCAGCAGTAACTATAAACATGGAGTTTTATCAGTCCTAGAAGCAGACATTGACTGAGAAACTTGCTGTTAATTTCAGCAAGTGCAGCTACTTGCAAGAGACTTATCTGAAAACAAAATTGCAAGAGAGAAAATTAGCTTTATCCTGGCTCAAACCAGGACATTCCTCCCCTTATTCCATAACACTGGTGTCATGCTCCAGTCATTACTTTCACTTATCCCTAAATATGCTCCTACACAAATTATTACTCTCTATATATACTAAAACCTACAAAGTAAATTAGTCAATGATTGCAGATGTTCATCTATTGTAGAAGATTATAAAAACAGGAAGCAATTGTCACAGTTCATGTCCATGGTCCACAAGTTGAAGGTTGTAGAAGGCTGAAGGTTCAAGGAAGTTACTGGATGCCAGTTCTGGTTTCATCACCATAACATTATCCTGAAAAACAGCCATATAACACTGTTAATTTATGCAACAATTAACAAAACAGCAATTAATGTGGAGCATGAATTCACACTCTCCAAAATTCCATGCTCTACTGACTGAGCTAATCAAGCACAAATAAGGTATTCTCACCCAGTGTTAGATTCCCCTGTAGTACACATTGTACTTCTCCATCTTCCATCATCACCCACCAAGTGTGTCCAGGCCTTTGAGCAAAAGCAACCCCACAAATGGGTTTACCTTTTCCTGAGGAAGGAAAAACCTAAACTGTTTTTCTCAGCAGATTCTTTTCATGCACCACAGGCACTCTGCCCCCAAAAGTGGAAGGTCTGACTGAGCAGGACCAGCTCGATTGATGGAAGCCCTGGTGATAACTAACCAGTTGGCTTGTGCCATGTGCTTGTCCCAGTTTTTAAAGGTTCCACCACCCATTGCCTTTAAGGTAGTTTTTAACAGTCCATTATACCTATATATCGAAATAAGATGGAGTGGTGGACACTCTAGTGGACTCAGCCCAGAATGAAAGAGTGGTAACATTTCCCAAATTAAAACTCAGTGTGTAATTATCAACAAAATTCTTTATCTCTGTATGAAACACTGAACCAAGTATCACGCTGTATATCAGTATTCAAGACCATATCACAACTGCAGTTTTCAAGCAGCTCTTACCACAGAGCAACACGAATCCCAACTATATAAGCACAGATACATACCTGAATACCAAAGTTACAGCAACTTTAATTTCCAACCCTGTGAAATTTCCATCGGAAAAAGTTTTATTCCCACTCAGCAGAGCCATCTTCATATTCTCGTGCTGTTTTAATCACATCACCCACAGTTGGTTCCATTTCTCCAGGAACCCATAACATTACTGATAGTGTATGGTTAAATGGGGAGGGTGCAGCGTGCACAAACCTTTGCCTCATAGGCTTAGGACATGGCATGTGATAAGGATCTACAGTTTCATCATGGGTATAGATCACATCTCGTACAGCCAATTCTTTCAAATACCTGATAGCTTGTCCAAGTGTGGGTGCTTTGACCTGTGGGCAGTCTATTTCCTCTTTATAGGGATATTTCCTATGTGTATGAAATGTGTAACCTATGTGTATCTCCTAGGTGTATGAAACACCACTGTGCCATGTACCACACTGTTGAAGACCATATCACAACTATGGTTCGTAAGGAGCTCTTATTAAGAATGAACCACAGAGCAACACTAATCCCTGCTAAAAAGCCACAGATCACATAGTCTGAGTACCAAAGGTACAGCATGATTGGTTTGATTTCCAACCCTGTGAAATTTCCAAAGAAATAGTTCCTGTTCATCGGATCCATCTGGGTATCCTCCCACTGAAGTAAAAATTCAAACTTTTCATATAAATGAGTTGAAATGTGAACTCAGCTTGAGCTAATAAGCTTAAGCCCCACGTGGGTCGCCAATAAATCTGTCAGGGTTAAACACTGGGCCTGTAATTAACCGAATGACAGAAGCTCTCTATTAATGCCCCTCCCATCCCTGATAAAGAAAGGAGAGAGAATAAGGGAGAGAGACTGATCGGTTGGAAACTAAACTACACAGCTTTAATGAAACATTATTGATTAAAAGGAAAAATTACTAAATATATACAAATACATAGAAAACTGGTACCATGATTTTCCCCCCTCACTCCCACAAGTGTCACGTCACCACCAAGGCTTCAGGGCAGCCCTTGGAAAGTCCAGGCTGGACTCCTGGGGTCAGCAGGCCTGGTTTAATCCCAGATCCGTTGTAGTTGTGATGGTGGGGTGATCATTGCCATCTTGAGTACTTCCCTCCTTGTCCTTCAGTATAAAGCCTTTTAAAAACATTTTAAAGGAGCTGCAGGCATGGACAGTGTAGGACAGCCTGCAGGAGAGGTGGCCATGGGCTCTGGAAGGCTGAAAGGCCCAACAGGACCAACGGCTTTGTCACCTCAGACCTGGCAGCTGCCTCCACCACCAAGGTCTGACAGGAGTAATCTTGTCCTGAGGCTCTGGACTTTCTTTCCCCTTCTGGGGGAGGTCAGAATGTGTCACATTTTTTTTTGATTACTCATTTTCATACTTCTCTGTCCCCAGGAAGAGTCCCGACCCAAAAGTGAGGGATGGGCTCTGCCTTCCCATTGACTATAGTTCAGAGTTTGTCCTCAATGCTTCATTAATAAACAAATAACGAAAAACCCTTGGATTCAGAGCCACTTTTACAGATCCTTTGCCTCCCAGCAATCATGGCCTCCAGTGATCTGCTCTAACAAGGCCATGGGGAGGTTCTGGAAGCAATGGCCCTCAGTGAGGCCAATCAATGCTTCAAGATACTTTCAGGTTCCATTCTGACTTCTGGAGCACTTTGTTCATTCATCTCTCAGCACCTGAGGATCATGGACTCAGCACCAAACACACCCTGGGGCTCATTGAAATACAGAGAGCAATAAAGGGTCATGGCTCTCCATGGGATATTCTTCACATCATCAAGATTTGTACAGCTAATTGGAGAGGTTTTCACACTGTAGTAAAGGAGGAAAATTTGATACTGTGCTTAATGAAAACTGTTTGTAGCACTTTTGGGGTTTTTGATTTATGTTATTTTTTAAATTATATTTTAAAAGATCATCTCATAATTTTCAGTTTAGAGAAGAGGTGACAGAAGTTCCCTGAGGGCTGACATTGTGTGGGCAACTTTGCTTCTCACCTCCCCAGCCCCACCATTTCTGTCATGTCCCACCTGGGACTTCCATCCTTGGTCCTTGCATCAGACTTCTCCTCTCCTCTCTGCAGCTGGAAGTTACAGCTCCACTGCACCACCTCCCACCTGCTCTCTTTAGAGAACTGACTGCACACGGGCACAGCAGGAGTTTTCCTTTGTGCAAGCCAAGAAAAGTCAAACAGAGAAAGAGAAGAAGAATATGAGGAGAAATGGCTTAGAGAGAAAGATGGGAAAAGAGAGCTTTGATCATCATGACAGAGGTGGCTAAAGAGAGAATCAGGCTGCTGAAAGACAGGAGAGCTTTGAACAACCTGCTGCTCAAAGCAGCAGCCCAGGGGAGAGGCATCTGAATAAACAAAGAGCAGGAGAAGGGGACAATTGGAGAGGAATGGGAATGGCCTTTGTCTGCACAGTCTGTGTCTGGAAAGGTGACTTTAGAAATGGTCCCTGTATCACCACCACCAGGCAGAAGTTTCTGTTGAGGCTCTGCAGTTGGTTTCGTCCTTGACCTTTCTTGGGGTAGTAGGGAGGTGTTGTTCATTTTACCTACAGTTTTTATTGCTCATCTTCACACCCCACTGCCCCCAGGAAAAGTCCTGACCCGCAAGTGGGGGAGGGGCTCTGCCTTCCCATTGCCTGGGGTTCAGAGTTTGGCCTGACTGATCCATAAAATACATAAATAAATACATAAACACACAAACAAAAAAAATAAATATCTGTTGCTTCAGAACCACCTTTACAGAATCTTTTCCTCCCTGCAATTATGGCCTCCAGTGACCTTCTCTAACAAGTATCTGTGGAGGCTTTGTCAGTAATGGGACCCAATGGGGCCAATGAATACTTTAGATAAATTGGGTGTTGGGAGACGAACCTTTCTGTAGGGATCAATGCCTCAAGGTCTAATTAGGTGCAGCAGTTTAGACTTGTGAGTTGTGCTCTAAGTCTATCACTCACATAGTGGAACTAGCAAGATCAGACCGTGGCTCGAAGAGCTACCAGCCTCTCTCATTACTAGCCCAAGAGTGAGCTAGTCTGTGGGTGTGAGCCTCACCTCTTATTGGCCCCCTGGTCTTGCACATGCTCAATAGGGGGCCTGCCCTAACTGGGCACAGGTGGATTTGATACCGGCTCACACCCACTTCTCGGTAATCAGAGGCATTTGATTGCTTTGTTCCACTACATTTGGGGGTGGTTTTTTTGGGCTTTAACTTCTTAAGAGGGTTTTTATTTTTCAGTCTCCTGTCAGTACCTGAGGGTCATGGACTCAGTCCTTCTAGCACCATTGGGCACATTATAGCACTGAGCATCCATGTCACCCTGTGGTGTTTTTAGTGTTCAAGACTTGCACAGCTAATTGGAGAGATTCCAGTGTTGAGGAAGATTAAAAAGAGCATCAAATAAATTTTTTTAAAAGTTCAATTTTACTGGTTTTCAGTTTAGAATTTTATATTCAACTGGTATTGGTGCAGAGTGTCTCTGCAGGAGACATGGACGGTGAAGAAAAACATTTGATGTCCAACACTCCATGGAGAACATTGCTCCTTACCTCCCCAAACACAACATTGCTCTCATTGCCTCCCTGGGAAGGCTCTGGGATAATTTGAACAACCTGCTGCTCAAAGCAGCACCCAGGGGAGAGGCATCTGAATAAACAAAGAGCAGGAGAAGGGGACAATTGGAGAGGAATGGGAATGGCCTTTGTCTGCACAGTCTGTGTCTGAAAAGGTGACTTTAGAAATGGTCCCTGTATCACCACCACCAGGCAGAAGTTTATGTTTAGGCTCTGCACTTAGTTTGCTCTTTGCCCCTTCTTGGGGTATCACGGAGGTGTTGTTCATTTTTCCTATAGTTTTTATTGCTCATCTTCACACCCCACTGCCCCCAGGAAAAGTCCTGACCCACAAGTGGGGGAGGGGCTCTGCCTTCCCATTGCCTGGGGTTTCGAGTTTGGCCTGACAGATCCATAAAATAAATAAATGCATAAATACATAAACACACAAATAAATAAATATCTGTTTCTTCAGAGCCACCTTTACAGAATCTTTTCCTCCCTGAAATCATGGTCTCCAGTGACCTTCTCTAACAAGTCTCTGGGGAGGCTTTGTCAGTAATAGGACCCAATGGGGCCTATCAGTACTTAAAGATAAATTGGTTAGGGTTTTTTTGGCTTTAACTTCTTAAGAGGGTTTTTATTTTTCAGTCTCCTGTCAGTACCTGAGGATCATGGGCTCAGTCCCTCTGGCACCATTGGGCCCATTACAGCACTGAGCATCCATGTCCCCCTGTGATGTTTTTAGTGTTCAAGACTTGAACAGCTAATCAGAGAGGTTCCAGTGTGGGGGAAGATTACAAAGAGCATCAAATAAATCTTTTAAAAAGTTCAGTTTTACTGGTTTTCAGTTTAGAAATTTATATTCAACTGGTATTGGTGCAGAGTGTCTCTGCAAGAGGCCTGGACAGTGAGGAAAAGCCTTTGAGGTTCATCACTCCTCACCACCCCAAACACAACATTGGTCTCATTAGCTCCCTGGGAATGGTCTTGGAAAATTTGCCTCCACCATTTTGTCATCATCACCTCGTCACCACCACCTTGTCAGTGCCACCACTTCTACCCTCCATCCAGCAGCTGTTGCTCTTTCAGCTCACTCCTATCCCTACGCTGCCGCTTCATACCCACTCACCCACCCCGCATGGCACCAGCATCATCGGGGTCTCTGCAGGGAGCCCCGAGCGCTGGCAGCGATTGTCCTGTCACACAATGAGGGGATGGGGGCAGCGGCAGCAAGCCCGTTCCTGCCCTGCCTGCAGGACACCTTCCCTTAGAGGCAGGAGGAGCAATGCATGACAAGTATCCCTTTCCAAAAGCCTGCAGCAGCCTCTCTTTCCTACGGCAGCTGCTTTCTGCGCTGCCATCAATAACGCCCTGTAGGCTGCACTTTGCATTTCCCCATAAGAAAGGAAATGGTCGTTCTTGGCATCACCCAGCACAGATAGAATGTCGTCGCTTTGGAAGAAAACTCAACACAAAAAGGGGGGAAAAAACACTCCTACTCTGCCAACCCCTTTCCTTATTACGTTCCTTTTGTTTCCAAAAGCACATTGATCCTTTCTTAGTTTCCTTCCAGGCCCTTTAGGTCGCACCCAATCCGTTCTTTAAACCACCATTATTTGTCATGTTCCTTTTTTATAGCTTTCTTCTCTCTTGCTAAAAAATCTCCAGGCTAGTAACACTTCCAGATTTCTACTATCTGCTTTTCATAGTTTTTCCAATTTTACCCTTATGTCTTTTGTATGTTGTTCCAAAAACAAGGAGACTGATTGTTGGGTACCTATTTTCCTATGCTGAATTTGGATGGTGACTCAGAGGGACCCTGTTTTATTGCATAAAGTGTTCACCAATTAATCATTTTAAGAGTTTCCTTTTCTATCCCTGTTCTGGTTTTGGCCAGGATAAAGGTAATTTTCTGTCTTTGCTTTCAGCTAAGTTTTATATAGGTTGCTGTACTTGCTGAAATGAACAGCCAGTTTCTCAGACAGTGTCTGCTCCTAGGACTGATAACACTCGAAGTTTATAGCTACTGATAGAGACTGGTGTGCAGAGCCAAGGACACTGCTGAGTTCTGAGGAACATTTTGCCCTCCGGAAGGAGAAAAGGAGTAAAGAGGTCACACCTGCAACCCTCCTTTAGGGAGGAATGGAAAAAATAAATGACCAAAATTAACGAAACAGAGTATTCCAATCCATACATGTAATACTCAGTATAAATTGGAGGTATCATGAGGGACAAACCCCTTCCTGCTTCCCCTTCTTCACCTGTCCCTGTTTGCTTCAGCATCCTGGGAGGATTCCATCCATTCCTCTGCCTGGGGTCCTGATCCATACCAGCCTGAACCTGTGTGCTCCTGCATCCAGCTCCTGACTGCTGCCGACTCCAGGAGTCCAGCCTGGACTTTCCCAGGGCTGCCCTACAGCCTCGATGGTGACGTGAGAGTTATTGGGGGAGAGGAGGGAGGAATGTGGTTTCCATTTTCCTGTATATTTGTATATATTTAGTAATTTTACCTATTTACCATTACTGTTTCATTAAAGTTGTGTAGTTTAGTTTCCAACCCATAAGTCTCTCTCCCTTATTCTCTCTCCTTTCCCTATCAAGGAGAGAGAGATTAATAGAGAGCGTCTGTTATTCGGTTTAATCGCCGGGCCAGTGTTAAACCGTGACAGATTTATTGGCGCCCAACGTGGGGCTCGAGCTGCTTGGCTCGAGTCCAGTTTAAATTTTTACTAAATTGCCTGAACAGTTTGAATTCCAACTCCAGTGAAAGAATGGCTTTCCTGAGCTGGAATCAGACCTTGTTCTTTGGAAATTTCACAGGGTTGGAGATTAAACCAATCATGCCATACCTTTTGTACTTAGGGTATGCAATCTGCTTATTTGCAGCTGGAATTGCTGTTAATATGTGGTTTTTCTTCCGTAAGAAATGCTTAAGAACCATCGTTGCAATATGGTCCTCCATATTGATGTATATCATAGTGCATGGTGTAGTGGTGTTTCATAGAAGGATTAAGAACTTTGTTGGTAATTACATTTTCAGCCTGCTTTTGAGGAAATACACCACTCTTGGGCTGAGTTCAATGGATTCTAGTCAAAATGGCATTATGATTGTTATAGTTTTGAACCTCCTGATTCTTGTAGGCATTGTTGTTCAGGTGTCTGTGAATATTTTCATGTGCTATCATATGTTGGTGAGGAATAAGACAATTACAACTAGGGGAACGAGTGCACCTCGTAAAGAGAGCACCCCCACTCCTGCCTCTGCAGCCGCTTCTCGCCCCCCCTCACGCAAGGGCACAACTCAGATAAAGCCGGCCAGCATTGCCAGCTTATCGGCTACAGCTCCAGTTGCTGTCTCTACTCCCACAGACAGTGCTGCTGCTCAGAAAGCAAGCCCTGCTGCTGCTACTGCTGCAGATACTACAGCCTCTCCCCCTCAGCCCACACAGTTACTTGTTGACCCTGTAACTAGGAGAAAAGGAAAACAATGGAAATCAGAAGCGAGCCTTAACCCTTCCAAGTCTGAACAAGATGACAAAGTGATAGAGGAAATAGAGGATAATGGCTCTCCTCCTAGACCAGCTAGAGCAGCTAGAGCAGAGTCAGATGAGGACTCAGACTCAGAATCTGCTCAGCTCTATTCCATGAGAGACTTGCGTACTCTGAGAAAAGATTTCAGCCGTTTTCCAGGTGAACCACTTCTCTCTTGGTTACTCCGATGCTGGAATGAGGGGGCTGCTACCATAACATTAACTCAGAAGGAAGCCAGGCAGTTGGGATCCCTGGCCAAAGATGCAGGTATTGATCGGGCATTTGGGGACAAGGCTGGAACTACCAGCCTGTGGAAACGACTCTTGAAGCTGTAAAGGAGAGATATCCCTATAAAGAGGAGATAGACTGCCCACAGATCAAAGCACGCAGACTTGGAAAAGCTATCAGGTATCTCGAAGAATTGGCTGTACGAGACGTGATCTATAATAATGATGACATTGAAGATCCCTATCACGTACCATGCCCTAAACCTATGATGCAAAGGTTTGTGCATGCTGCACCACCACCTTTTAATCATACACTATCAGTAATGCTATGGGTTCCTGCAGAGATAGATACAACTGTGGGTGATGTGATTAAAACTGTACGAGAGTGTGAAGATGCTGTCATAGCCCCTTGTCGGGCCTGGGTCTCAGCTATCAAGAGAGCATCTGAGGAATGGCATTCACCCCTTTCTCCTCAGACAGACGGAGGACGCCCCATTGCAGCCATTAAGAGGAGACGCCCTCCTATGAGACAGAATCGAGAGAAACAGAAATCAGTAAGAGGGACCCTATGGGTAATCCTGTGTAAATGTGGGGAGGACATGAAAAAGTGGGACAAAAAACCTACTGCTGCCCTACAGGACCGACTGATTGAGTTGATAAGTAAGCCGAAGGCAAAAGGAGGTCCTTCTAAAAAGATGGCTGCTCAAGTGTCCAGTGTGGAGTTACCCAACCCAAAAATGCTGGTGACTCAAGATCCCTGCACATCAGGTGTGAGTACTGGGGATGCAAGCTCCAGTAATGCACATACTGACAATGCTGTATGTGCTCAAGCTTAGAGGTGCCCTGCCTCCAGCCAGGTGGAGGAGAGGGACAACCGAATCTATTGGATTGTGTGGATTCGATGGCCTGGCACATTAGAGCCACAAAAGTATAAAGCCTTGGTGGACACTGGTGCACAGTGCACCCTAATGCCATCGAATCAGAAAGGCACAGACTCCGTCACTATTTCTGGAGTGACGGGGGGATCTAAAGAACTGACTATTGTGAAGGCTGATGTGAGCCTCACTGGAATAAAGTGGCATAAACACCCAATAGTGACTGGTCCAGATGCTCCGTGCATCCTTGGTATAGACTACCTCAAGGGAGGTGATTTCGAGGACCCAAAAGGGTACCGCTGGTCCTTTGGTACTGCAGCTATTAAGACTGAGAATGCAGAATGGCTGCATACTTTGTTTGGCCTTTCAGATAAGTCCTTTGTAGTGGGGTTGCTGAGGACTACAAACCAGCGTCTGCCAACTGCTACTTCAATAGTGCATCGTAGACAATATCGTGTCAACAGAGATGCTGTGGTCCCCATTCACAAGCTGATCCGGCAACTAGAGAGCCAAGGAGTGATCAGCAAGACTCATTCACCCTTCAACAGTCCTGTATGGCCAGTGAAAAAGCCAAATGGAGAGTGGAGGCTGACAGTGGACTTTCGTGCCCTGAATGAGGTGACACCACCACTAAGCGCTGCTGTGCCGGACATACTAGAACTTCAGTATGAGCTGGAGTCAAAGGCAGCCAGGTGGTATGCTACTATTGACATTGCTAATGCATTTTTTGCTATTCCTATAGCACCAGAATGCAGAGCACAGTTTGCCTTCACCTGGAGAGGTGTCCAGTACACTTGGAATCGACTGCCCCAGGGGTGGAAACACAGTCCTACCATCTGCCATGGACTGATCCATGATACCTTGGAAAAGGGTGGAGCTCCAGAACATCTACAATACATCGATGACATCATTGTGTGGGGTGACACAGCAAAGGAAGTCTACGAGAAAGGTAAGAAGATAATTGAAATCCTCCTAGAGGCTGGTTTTGCTATTAAAAGGAGCAAGGTCAAGGGACCTGCACAAGAGATACAGTTTCTGGGAGTTAAGTGGCAAGATGGACGTCGCCACATCCCAATGGACGTGATTAACAAAATAACAGCTATGGCCCCACCAACTACCAAAAAGGAAACACAGTCCTTTTTAGGAGCTGTTGGTTTCTGGAGAATGCATATTCCTTTTTATAATCAGATTGTGAAACCTCTCTATGAGGTTACTCGGAAGAAGAAAGACTTTAAATGGGGCTCAGAACAACAAGCTGCTTTTGAGAATATTAAACAGGAGATTGTGCAGGCAATGGCCCTTGGACCAATTCGAACAGGGCCAGACATCAAAAATATTCTTTACACCGGAGATGGAGGTGATGGTCCTTCATGGAGCCTCTGGCAGAAAGCTCCAGGAGAGACTCGAGGCCGACCTCTAGGATTTGGGGGTAGAAACTACAAAGGCTCCGAAGCCAACTACACAGCCACTGAAAAAGAGATCCTGGCTGCATACGAAGGAGTTAGAGCTGCTTCATAAGTGATTGGCACTGAGGCACAGCTCCTCCTGGTGCCACGATTACCTGTACTGGGTTTTATGTACACAGGTAGAGCATCTTCCCTTCATCATGCTACCGATTCTACCTGGAGTAAATGGATTGCTTTACTCTCACAGAGAGCTAGGATAGGAAGACTCGATCCTCCAGGAATTGTAGAAGCAATAACAGACTGGCCAGAAGGCAAACACTTTGGAATGCCACCAGAAAAAGTGGTAAAATGGGCTGAAGAAGCCCCACCATAAGATCAACTTCCAGAGAATGAGAAAAAAATATGCTCTTTTCGCTGATGGATCCTGTCATCAGGTAGGAGGCCATCGAAGGTGGAAAGCTGCTGTATGGAGTCCTACACAACTAGTTGCAAAAACAGCTGAAGGAGAGGGTGAATCAAGTCAATTTGCAGAGGTGAAAGCCATCCAATTGGCTTTGGACATTGCTGAACAAGAAAAGTGGCCGAGACTTTATCTCTATACTGACGCATGGATGGTAGCAAATGCCTTATGGGGTTGGTTAAAGCAGTGGAAGCAAAACAACTGGCAACGTAGAGATAAACCTATCTGGGCTGCTGAACTGTGGAAAGGCATTGCTGCTTGCTTAGAGAAACTTGATGTAAAAGTACGTCATGTATATGCATTGGAATGGCATTGGAATGGCATATGTATATGCATTGGAATGGCATTCACCCCTTTCTCCTCAGACAGACGGAGGACGCCCCATTGCAGCCATTAAGAGGAGACGCCCTCCTATGAGACAGAATCGAGAGAAACAGAAATCAGTAAGAGGGACCCTATGGGTAATCCTGTGTAAATGTGGGGAGGACATGAAAAAGTGGGACAAAAAACCTGCACTTCATGCACTTCAGCTGGGCTGCTGGTTTGTCTCTTAACTTGGGCTGTCCACCCTTGGGCTCCGTTCTGGAGAGCCTGGTTTCAACCCCTTCCCCCTTCAAGCCTAGTTTAAAGCCCTCCATTATCACAGAATCATCAAGTAAGGAGGGATGAGGAAGGACTTTTGACAAGGACTTGAAGTAACCAGACAAGGGGGGAATGGTTTCAAACTCAAAGAGGTGTTATTGACTTGAGATATGAGGAAGAAATTCTTTGCTGTGAGGGTGATGAGACACTGACCCAGATTGCCCAGAGAATCTCTGGCTGCCCCATCCCTAAAAGCTGCCTATTCAAGGCCAGGTTGGATTTGGCTTAGATTGGGTTTAGAGCCTCCTGGTCAAGTGGGAGATGTCCCTGCCCATGCAGGGGGTTGGAGCTAGATGATCTTTTAGGTCCCCTAAAACACAAACCATTCTTTGATTTGTGGCTCTACAAGCACAAAAGTGATGGTTATGGGTTGTATAAAATACCCCCATGAGTCTCAAAGGGGGGATTTGTTTGTGAAAAAAAACATTTAACATCCACAAAGGTTATTCCACTCTTAAAAACCTGAAGGGCTGGTATAATGGGGGTGGGGAGGAGGGAATGGGAGGACAGACTTCCTGACCTGATCACAAAAACAAAGACCTCAGGAGCCTGGAGATAAGCTGTTGAATCAGTGCTTTCAGGTGTAAATCAGGAGGACAATGACCAAGGCAGCCTTCACTGCCCTGAAGGTTCTTCTTTGTCTTTGGTCTGCATAGCAAACCATAAAGTTTTCTCTAAAGGGTTTCAGGCTTTGGGGAAATGTCTCCTGGCACATTTTCTGGGCAGATCTTAATAAACCAAATATCTCTGCTCTAGGTGGGGATTGGTTTTTAAAAATAGGAGACAACTGACAGAAGCCTGACTGCAGGCTGCTTGAGGCATCCTGTCTCATGACCCGTGGTATCACAGAGGTTTCAGGAGAGCTCATGAAGCATCCCTCCTAACAGAAAAGGAGCAGTAATGCTCCTCTGAAGAGCTGTGCCAGCTCCTGGAGTCTACAGCCAGGCAGAAACACCCGTGCCCCACGCTCCCCAGGCTCCCTGGCAGCAGGACTGAGCGGCCACCAGAAACTCTGCCTGGACAGAACCAGGAGGGTTTGGGGAGAAAAGCCTCAGAATCAGCTCCTCAGACACCCAGAGCTTTTGCCAGCTGTGATACTTGAGCATTTCAAGCACACAACTCTCACAGCAGCCACAGTGCCTCTGCCATCAACATCTTCAAGCAGGGGAAAGGAACTGCTCTGAGAGCTGCAGGGAAGAGGAGAGGGGCAGCTGAAAGCAGTCCCCGAGAGGAGAGCAGTGCTGGAGCAGAGACACCTTCCCCTCTGGGGAAAGGAGAGAGGGAGGAAAAGGGAGAGAAACTGAGGGGCTGGAAACTCAACTGCACAGCTGGCATGGAACAGCATTGCTGGAAAGGAAAAGAATGAAATCTAGACACAGAGAGACTAAAGCCATCTCACCTTCCTGCCCCTTTCCCCAGCCATGCTCACGTTGCTCAAATGTGACTTCTTTCTAAAATTTTATGTATTTCAGTGAGTAACTAATTTCACCCTGGTACAGAGTGCTCCTCTATGGGCTGCAGATCCACATCTGCCCCTCCATGCTCATCCATGGGCTGCAGGGGACAGATGCCCTCTCCCCACAGCCTGCAGGGGAACTTCTGTTCTGGCCCTTCCTTCATTCACTGACCTTGGTGTCTTGTGGAGGGCTGGGAGCAGGCTTCCACCTCATTCTCCATGGACATCTCGGGCATTTTCTACCACAGACATTCCATGGTAAACCCAGGACAGCTGCTGACTCCTGAGGGAGGTTCTCACCTGGTAATGGGAAATCCAGGTCTCCACAGCCCTTATATACCTCCAGGGTCACCATGGAGACCCCCATGACAATGGTGTCCAGGCACCAGACCCTGCATCACAAAGCCCTGGTGCTGGCTCTGGAGATGCCCAGGCCTGGAACTAGCTGTGACTGTGTCACAGAATCATGGAATCATGGAATGGGTTGGATTGGAAAGGTTCCAACTCACTGCATGCATGGGTAGGGACACCTCCACACAGCTGAAGCCAACCCGGTCCCTGTCCCCATGGAACTCTCTTCTTAATCCCATCCACAGCATCAGCCTCAGTCAGAGCTGGCGGACAGACAGCTGAGTATCAGCCAGCTGTGTGCCCAGGTGGTCAAGAAGGCCACCAACATCCTGGCTTGTATCAGGAATAGCATGGACAGCAGGAGTAGGGAAGTGATCGTGCCCATGGATAAAGACAGGAAAAAGTGTTGGTACAAGTGTTGGACACTGAGGCACTGTCACATCCTTCCAGGAGGACTTTGGATAACTGATGGCACTGTGACCCTCATCATCTCATGAACTTCCCACCCACCACATCACCCACCTCTTCAATCCAGACATCACCAGTCTCGCTACAAAAGGACAATGGTAGAGCATGTCAAAGGGCTTGCTAAAGGCCAGGTGCACCCCATGCCTTTCTGTCCCCTGCCCACTCTGCTTCAGCAATCCCCTCTTTGTCCTTCACCTGCCTGGAGCAGGCTGGACCCCATCACTGTCCCAGGGACTGAGGTCATAGAATCATAGAATCCTGGAATGTTAGGGGTTGGAAGGGACCTCTAGAGATCATCCAGTCCAACCCCTCTGCCAAAGCAGGATCACCCAGGGCAGGTCACCCAGGAACACACCCAGGTATGTGTTGAAAGTCTCCAAAAAAGGAGACTCCACAGCCTCTCTGGGCAGCCTGTTCCAGTGCTCCCACAACTCACAGTCAAGAAGTTTCTCCTCATGTTGAGGTGGAACTTCCTATGTTCTGGCTTAAATCCATTGTTCAACTGAAAAGAGATTGGCCCCTTCCTTTTGACACCCACCCCTCAGACATATATAAACACTCATAAAATCCCCTCAGTCTTCTTTTCTCAAGGCTAAGCAGACCAAATTCTCTCACTCTGTATTCATAGGAGAGATGGTCAAGTTCCTTAATCATCTCCTATCACTCCCTTAGACTCTCTCCAGTAGATCCCTGTCCTAGTAGAACTGGGGACCCCAAAATAGCATCCAGTATTCCAGGTGTGGTCTCACCAGGGCAGAGTAGAGGGGGAGGAAAACCAACCTAGATCTGCCTTTTGCTGATGCACAGCAGGACACCATCGGCCCTCTAGACTACCCATTTGGTCATCCCTTTGCAGAAGGATATCAGGTTAGTCAAGCAAGATTTCTCCTTAGTAAATCAATGTTGGCTGCTCCTGAGAACCTTCTCTGTGTTTGCACATTCAGAGTACTGAATATTCTCCTTTCCTACTCATTATTAGGACCTACATCTACCATTGCAGAGATATGGAATCCACTCAGTTTCAACAGAAGTTTTCTGCTTCTCCTCTTTCATCCTCCTGTGTGGTACTGACTGTGGCACAATGGACCTTCCAGTACCTGTGGAGAGCCTAGTGGAATCCTGAAGAGGGACTGCTTCCAAGGGCCTGGACTGATAGGATGAGGAGAAATGAGTTTAAGTTAGGAGTTTCTTTGGATTGGATGTTAGGAAAAAGTTCTTAACCATGAGGGTACTGGAAAAAATGGAACATGTTTTCCAGGGAGGTGTTTGAGGCCTCATCCCTGGAGACATTCATGGTGAGGCTTGAGGAGGCTCTGGGAAACCTGATCTAGCTGAGGGTGTCTCCAGTTACTGCAGGGGGGTTGGAATGGATGACCTTTAGAAGTCCCTTCAAACACAAATAATTATGTGATTCGCTGATTATAAGACCTTTGGCAACTTCATTTACAATGGAAAGTGCCCAGAGCTTTGCCAGAATGGGATTTTGAGGCCCCAAGCCAATGGCCAGTCTGGAGAGGATAATGGGCCAAGGCTCAGTGCTGTGAAGACTGTGGGCAGTAAAGGAGGATCCTGGGAGTGCCTGAAGGGTGGGTTTGGGCATGGTAGAGCTTTTCTTCACAGTGGGAAACTGCTTGGGCAGGAAAAATGGCCCAAAGTGCAGCTGGGGATGCCTGGAGTGGAAAGCAGAAGAAAGAAATGTCACTGCAAGGGCCATGCTGGGGAACACCACATCCCCCAGAAGGAGCCTGGATCAGCCCAAGGCTCTGTGTGCCAAGGCAGAGGCAGGGAGGACACAGAGATGTCAGGAGACAAAGGGGACATCAAGGTGGGGCAGGCGGGTGAAGGAGTAGAGCCTGCAGGGCAAGAGGCACAGGGGATGGGACAGCCCAGGACAGACTGTGGTGGAGATGAGAGGGAAAAGGTGTGGAAAAGCTGGAGCCACACTTGGCAGAGCCAAGCTCTCCATGACTTTGCTGATGGCTCTTGTCTCTCTACACCTGATGGCCATGGGGAGACAAGTGGAGCTTCCAGCAGCACTGGGGCTCAGGGCCTCCTTGTCCATGTGCAGGAGGCTGGGAGGTGCCGTGCCATAGTCCTGCCCTTGGCATTGCCCATCTCCACATCCCAGTGCTGCCAGGAGAGCCCTGAGGGCTGAGGGAGGGAAAGGATTTTCCTTGCCAGGGGCTGGGGGTCAGGGCTGGCACCTTTGGGGAATGGGCCCAGGGCTGGGTACTTTGCAGTCCTGACACACAGCCAGGCTTCCTCAGCACCAGAGCCACCTGCACCTTCCTTTTCCCCACCTGCCATCACTGCCTCCTGGTTCCTGCTCCCCCCACGCCCTGCAGGGGACGCTTTCTCAGGGCGGTCCCTCAAGGGGACCCAGGCACACGGCAAAAACTTTGGACTTGGACTCTGCCTTGGACTTTCTTGTTGAGAAAGAAGCTTCTGCAGCTTCCTCTCCTTGCCTGTTGAGCAATTGTCCTGGGCTCAGCATCAACACCCCAGAGGCCTCCTGACAGTTGTGAGCTGGGCTCCTGGGGTGGAGGGAGCTGCTGGCAAGTGGGCAGTGCTGCAGAGAGACAGCTCTAGGCTGGAACAGGTCCTCTGCAGAGTGCAGCAGGGCTGAGGGCACTACCAAGGTATCTGGGGGAGACAAGGAAGGCAGAGAGAGCGTCAAGGGGGTGAAGATGGAGGGGATGAGTGCCAGCTCAGTGGAGGAGAACCTTCCCAGCTTCTGACATGGTGAGTGTCTGGTGCAGGGCAGTGAAGCTGGTGCAGTTCCTGGAGGCATCTCCTAAAGCTGCAGAGCCAGAGCTGATGGGAGCTGTATAGGGGGGAAGGGGCTCAAGGTGTAAGGGGAATTGTGAAGAGGAGTGAGGGTGTGTGTGCAGGCAGGGGTGCCCAGGGCTGTCCTTCAGAGCTGGGTCCTGCAGCCCAGGGGCTGTGTGCTGGGGCAGGGACACTGCTGCCTGCTTGCCAGGGGCAGCTCTCAGCCTACCCAGGGAGTTCCCTGGTGCTGGCAGAAGCTGTGGCTGGCAGGAGACAGGGAGCACGGGGCAGGGTCCTGGTGCTGGTGAGAGCGGGATGAATGACTCAGGGCAGCTCACATCTCCAGATGATGCCCAGAATATTTCTGAGGGGACTTTTCAGGAGTCCCTTCAGGACAGGGCTTTTGTGCTCCAGTCTGGGCTCTCCTCTGGCTCTTCTTCCACTTGTCTCTGGCTCAGCTTAGGGGGATAGAAACTCAGATATGCAGGGGAGAGCAGGGCCTGAGACTCCTCTTGTATCACCTGGAGGGGGAATGGGAACCTCGGAACGTGCCTCCACCCACTCCCCCCCAAGCAGTTCAGCTCAGGCTCACCTTTCCATTGTTTTTAGGTGTTATGTGCCCTGTTCTTTAGCCCCTGCCCCCCCCGGATGGCTGCAGGGCAGAGCTGGGCACCCAGGGGCTGGGCTCTGTGAGCAGGGGCAGGAAGGGAGATGGGGCCAAAGAACTAGGTCCTGGCTGGGGCAGCTCCAGGCAGCAGATGTGTCCATGGCAAGGAGGTGTCCATCTTCCCTCTGCCCTTTGGAGCTCTGGGAAATGCCCTCTGTGAGGCTGGGGAGGAGTTGACCCTCCCTTCATCAGACCAGCTCCCCCTTCTCTGCATGCAGCCACAGGCAATCCTCTTGCCTTGCTCTGTTCTCCCCGAGTGCAGCAGAAATGCTGAGGGCTCAAGACATCCAAGAACATTCCACAGGAGAGATGGGGAGAGCTGAAATAAAAACCCAAACCTCCCTGAAACAGCCTTTTTCCACCCTGGTTCCTTTTACTGGGAATGCAGATGCAGGAGACCCCTTTTGTTTAGCACTGCTTTCATGTGACAAACTTTACCACTAACAGTATCTCTTTCTTGGGTGTTCCTATTGAGCTGCAGTCTGCACTCCAGAAGGAAAGAGATGAGAGCAGAATAGTTGGAGAGACCACATGTCTCTACTGCTTTACCAAACTGACCCTTTTCCTCCAGATTTCCCTTAAAGGCCAGCAGATATCTCAGGCATATCTGCCTTTAAAATACTCATCATTATTTTTTGGGTAAGTAGAAGAGAAAAAATGAAATCTTTCCCTTCAGGTATGATCTGCAGGCTGGTACATTGGGGGTAAAAATTCTAAGATATTCGTGGATGTCTAGAGTGGATTTAAACTGAATTCCCCCCGTGTTCCTTTTTACCAATTTCTTTTGGGCAGGACTGACACCTGCATAGCCAAGGGTGCAGCCCTTTCTCCATATGACCCCATCAGCCAGCACCAACCACAGCTCATGAATGGGACTTGCCAAAATTCTTCCTTCCTCTATGGAGCAAGATGCTTTGGGGATTTCTGTGAGCAACTAAATAGATCTGCCAAGAAAATTCTGACATTACTTATTTAAGATTTTTCTTTCTCTGACAGTGCACTATGCCCAGAGGCATCAGATGCCCAACAGCAGCTCTATCAGCTCCTTGCATTTGCAGACAGGCGGGAACTACAGCTCTTGCACTTCTGGCTCTTCCTGGACATCTGCCTGGCTGCCCTCCTGGGCAACGGCCTCATCATCACCACCATCGCCTGTGATCACCACCTCCACACCCCCATGTACTTCTTCCTCCTCAACCTCTCCCTCCTTGACCTGGGATCCATCTCCACCACTCTGCCCAAAGCCATGGCCAATTCCCTCTGGGACATGGACATCTCCTACAAGGGATTTGCTGCTTAGATCTTTTTTTTCCTCTTTTTTATTATAGGGGAGTTTTATCTTCTCACCGTCGTGTCCTACGACCGCTACATGGCCATCTGCAAAACCCTGCACTACAGGACCCTCCTGGGCAGCAGAGCTTGTGTCCACATGGCAGCAACTGCCTGGGGCCCTGGGTTTCTCACTGCTCTGCTGCACACAGCCAATACATTTTCCCTGCCCCTCTGCCAGGGCAATGCCTTGGACCAGTTCTTCTGTGAAATTCTCCAGATCCTCAACTCTCCTGCTCACACACCTACCTCAGGGAAATCTGGGTTGTTGTTTTTGGTTGCTCTTTAGGATTTGGCTGTTTTATTTTTATAGTGATGTCTTATGTGGAGATCTTCAGAGCTTTGCTGAGGATCCCCTCTGAGCAAGGACGGCACAAAGCTTTTTCCACGTGCCTCCCTCACCTGGCTGTGCTCTCCATGTTGATCACCACGGTTATGTTTTCCTACCTGAAGCCCCCCTCCATCTCCTCTCCATCCCTGGACCTGGTGGTGTCATTTCTGTACTCGGTGGTTCCTCCAGCAGTGAACCCCCTCATCTACAGCATGAGGAACCAGGAGCTCAAGGGTACTGTGTGGAAACTGGTGACCCGATTGTTTTCATAAGTAATAAAATCCCATTTTCTTATGCATATCATTTACAATCTATCTCATATCATTCATAATGTGTCTCATCACAGACTCAGCCTGCCTTCAGGGACTTCTGATGATGGAGACTTTTGGCTCTTTTTTACATGTGATAATGGTGTGCAAAAAGGAATCTCAATGTTTGTATCATTTTCAGTTCTTTATCTTCCTTTGTGGTGTCAAAGAGGCTGCTGGAAAGGTTTTGTTTTAATAAGGTCTTTGCTCTCTGTGCAATGAAAGACATAAGGATACAGCAGTGACTTCTTTAACTGATGTTCTTTTACTGAGATTCCTCTGATGTAAGGGTTGGAATCAGCAACACCTGGAGTCTTCTGAGAAGGAGTTTAGAAAGCAAGGGGGTTCACTCATGACTCAAGGAGAGGCCTTTCCTCATTCTTTTCCCTGATCCCTGATCAGTCCAACCATGTCTTTGCTCCATTTCCACTGTCCCTCTACAAATCATTGCCTCATATCCCTGTGTCAGCTACTCCAATTAAAACCCCTACATATCCTTTCCACATAGTAACAGAGCAATCCTTGACATCAGATCCTATTAAGTCACAACTTCTATATTAAAATCACCTCTTCCTGATATCTTTGTCACACGATTCAATGACATATGGTCTCTATTAATCCCCCTCCCCTCCTTGAGAAAGAAAGGAGAGAGAATAAGAGAGAGAGACTTATGGGTTGGAAAATAAACTACACAACTTTAATGAAACAGTAATGATAAATAGGAAAAATTACTAAATATATACAAATATACAGGAAAATGGAAACCACATTCCTCCCTCCTCTCCCCCAATAACTCTCACGTCACCACCGAGGCTGCAGGGCAGCCCTGGGAAAGTCCAGGCTGGACTCCTGGAGTCGGCAGCAGTCGGGAACCGGAGGCAGGAACACACAGACATGGGCTGGCACGGATCAGGACCACAGGCAGACGAATGGACGGGATCCTTCGAGGATGCCGGGTGAAGGAAGGGAAGCAGGGAAATCAGGAAATCCAGAAGTCTGGAGATCTGGAAATCCGGAAAAGATCTGGCTCGGCCCTCCTGATGCCTCAGATTTATACTGAGTGTGACGTATATGGGATGGAATACTCTGTTTGGTCAATTCTGGCATCTATCTTGTCTGTTCCTCCCCAAAGGAGGGCTCAGGTGGGACCTCTTTATCCTCCTGGAGGGTAAAATGTTTTCCTCAGAGCTGAGCACTGTCCTTGGCTCTGCATACCAGTCTCTAGCAGTAACTATAAACATCAAGTGTTATCAATCCTAGAAGCACACACTGTCTGAGAAACTTGCTGTTAATTTCAGCAAGTGCAACTACTTACAAGAGACTTAGCTAAAAGCAAAAGTACAAGACAGAAAATCACCTTTATCCTGGCCCAAACCAGGACATTCCACCCCTTATTCCATACCATTTGCGTCATGCTCCAATCATTACTATCTTTTATCCTTAAACATATCTATACACAAATTACTACTATCTCTCTGTGCTAAAATTCACTAAGTAATTCAGTCTATGATTGCAGATGTTCATCTATTGCTGTAGATTCTCAGAAGAAGGACCAATCTTCACAGTTCATGTCCATGGTCCACAAGTTGCAGGTTGCAGATGGTAATTTCAAGGAAGTTACTGGATGTCCGCCGATGAACCTAGTTCTGGTTTCATCACCACAAAATCATCCTGAAAAACACTCACAGAACACTGTTAGTTTATGCAACAGTTCACATAACAGTAGTTAAGGTGGGATGCAAGTTCACGACTCCCGAAGAGTCTATGCATTACTGATTAAATTAAACAAGCAGAAATTAGGAATTCTCACCTAGTGTTAGATTTCCTTGTGGTACACATTGTACTTCTCCATCTTTCATCATCACCCCCCGAGTGTGTCCAGGCCCTTGAGCGAAAGCAACCCCACGAATGGGTTTGCCTTTGCCCGAGGCAGGATAAACCCAAACTGTTTTCCCTAGCAGATTCTTTTCATACACCACAGGCACTTTGTCCCCATCTACTGTGTGTAGAAGATCTGACTGAGCAGGACCAGCTCGATTGATGGAACCCCTGGTATTAACTAACCAGGTAGATTTTGCCAAGTGCTTGTCCAAGTTTTTGAAAGTTCCACCACCAATTGCCTTTAAGGTAGTTTTTAACAGTCCATTGTACCTTTCAATTTTACCTGAGGCTGGTGCATGATAGGGGATATGGTATATCCACTCAATGCCGTGTTCTTTGGCCCAGTTATTTATGAGACTGTTTTTGAAATTACTTCCATTATCTGACTCAGTTCTTTCTGGTGTACCATGTCTCCACAGGACTTGTTTCTCTAGGCCCAGAATGGTGTTCCGGGCTGTGGCATGAGGCACAGGATATGTTTCCAGCCATCCTGTACTTGCCTCCACCATTGTAAGCACATAGCGCTTACCCTGGCGGGTTTGAGGCAGTGTGATGTAGTCGACTTGCCAGGCCTCCCCATACCTATATTTTGACCATCTCCCTTCATACCAGAAAGGTTTCAACCTTTTAGCTTGCTTAATTGCAGCACATATGTTACAGTCGTGGATAACCTGCACAATAGCGTCCAAAGATAAATCCACCCCTCGGTCACGAGCCCATCGATATGTTCCATCCCTGCCTTGATGACCTGAAGCATTGTGGGCCCATTTGGCCAAAAACAGTTCACCTTTATGGTCCCAGTCCAAATCTATTTGGAACACTTGAGCAGCCTCATCTGCTCGTTGGTTGTTTTGATGTTCCTCAGTAGCTCGATAGGAAGGTACGTGGGCATCTATGTGATGCACTTTTACATCAAGTTTCTCTAACCAAGCAACAATGTCTTTCCAGAGTTCAGCAGCCCAGACAGGTTTATCTCTATGTTGCCAGTTGTTTTGCTTCCACTGCTTTAACCAACCCCATAAGGCATTTGCTACCATCCATGAGTCAGTATAGAGATAAAGTCTCGGCCACTTTTCTTGTTCAGCAATGTCCAAAGCCAATTGGATGGCTTTCACCTCTGCAAATTGACTTGATTCACCATCTCCTTCATCTGTTTTTGCAACTAGTTGTGTAGGATTCCATACGGCAGCTTTCCACCTTCGATGGCCTCCTACCAGACGACAGGATCCATCAGTGAAAAGAGCATATTGTTTCTCATTCTCTGGTAACTGGTCATATGGTGGGGCTTCTTCAGCCCGTTTCACCACTTTTTCTGGTGGCATTCCAAAGTGTTTGCCTTCTGGCCAATGTGTTATTGCTTCTACAATTCCTGGACGATTGAGTCTTCCTATCCTAGCTCTCTGTGAGAGTAAAGCAATCCATTTACTCCAGGTAGAATTGGTAGCATGATGGGAAGATTCTCTACCTGTGTACATAAAACCCATACAGGTAATCGTGGCACTAGGAGGAGCTGTGCTTCAGTACCAATCACTTCTGAAGCAGCTCTAACTCCTTCGTATGCGGCCAGTATCTCTTTTTCAGCGGCTGTGTAGTTGGCTTCGGAGCCTTTGAAGTTTCGACCCCAAAATCCTAAAGGTCGTCCTCGAGTCTCCCCTGGAGCTTTCTGCCAGAGGCTCCATGAAGGACCATCACCTCCATCTCCGGTGTAAAGAATATTTTTGATGTCTGGCCCTGTTCGAATTGGTCCAAGGGCCATTGCCTGCACAATCTCCTATTTAATACCCTCAAAAGCAGCTTGTTGTTCTGAGCCCCATTTAAAATCTTTCTTCTTCCGGGTAACCTCATAGAGAGGTTTCACAATCTGGTTATAAAAAGGAATATGCATTCTCCAGAAACCAACAGTTCCTAAGAAGGACTGAGTTTCCTTTTTGGTAGTTGGTGGGGCCATAGCTGTTATTTTTGTTAATCACGTCCATTGGGATGTGGCGACGTCCATCTTGCCACTTAACTCCCAGAAACTGTATCTCTTGTGCAGGTCCCTTGACCTTGCTCCTTTTAATAGCAAAACCAGCCTCTAGAAGGATTTCAATTATCTTCTTACCTTTCTCGTAGACTTCCTTTGCTGTGTCACCCCACACAATGATGTCATCGATGTACTGTAGATGTTCTGGAGCTCCACCCTTTTCCAAGGTATCATGGATCAGTCCATGGCAGATGGTAGGACTGTGTTTCCACCCCTGGGGCAGTCAATTCCAAGTGTACTGGACACCTCTCCAGGTGAAGGCAAACTGTGCTCTGCATTCTGGTGCTATAGGAATAGCAAAAAATGCATTAGCAATGTCAATAGTTGCATACCACCTGGCTGTCTTTGACTCCAGCTCATACTGAAGTTCTAGTATGTCCGGCACAGCAGCACTTAGTGGCGGTGTAACCTCATTCAGGGCACGATAGTCCACTGTCAGCCTCCACTCTCCATTAGGCTTTTTCACTGGCCATACAGGACTGTTGAAGGGTGAATGAGTCTTGCTGATCACTCCTTGGCTCTCTAATTGCCGGATCAGCTTGTGAATGGGGATCACAGCATCTCTGTTGACACGATACTGTCTACGATGCACTACTGAAGTAGCAGTTGGCAGCCACTGGTTTGTAGTTCTCAGCAATCCCACTACAAAGGATTTATCTGAAAGGCCAAACAAAGCATGCAGCCATTCTGCATTCTCAGTCTTAATAGCTGCAGTACCAAAGGACCACCGGTACCCTTTTGGATCCTCGAAGTCACCTCCCTTGAGGTAGTCTACACCAAGGATGCACGGAGCATCTGGACCAGTCACTATTGGGTGTTTATGCCACTTTATTCCAGTGAGGCTCACATCAGCCTTCACAATAGTCAGTTCTTTAGATCCCCCCGTCACTTCAGAAATAGTGACGGAGTCTGTGCCTTTCTGATTCGATGGCATTAGGGTGCACTGTGCACCAGTGTCCACCAAGGCTTTATACTTTTGTGGCTCTAATGTGCCAGGCCATCGAATTCACACAATCCAATAGATTTGGTTGTCCCTCTCCTCCACCTGGCTGGAGGCAGGGCACCTCTAAGCTTGAGCACATACAGCATTGTCAGTATGTGCATTACTGGAGCTTGCATCCCCAGTACTCACACCTGATGTGCATGGATCTTGAGTCACCATCATATTTGGATTGGGTAACTCCACACTGGAGACTTGAGCAGCCATCGTTTTAGAAGGACCTCCTTTTGCCTTCGGCTTACTCATCAACTCAAACACTCGGTCCTGTAGGGCAGCAGTAGGTTTCTTGTCCCACTTTTTCATGTCCTCTCCACACTCACACAGGATTGCCCATAGGGTTCCTCTTGCTAATTTCTTTTTCTCTCGATTCTGTCTCATAGGAGAGCGTCTCCTCTTAATGGCTGCAATGCGGTGTCCTCCGTCTGTGTAAGGAGAAAGGGGTGAATGCAGTTTCTCAGATGCTCCCTTGATAGCTGAGACCCAGGCCTGACAAGGGGCTATGACAGCATCTTCACACTCTCGTACAGTTTTAATCACTTCAACCACAGTTGCATCCACATCTGCAGGAACCCATAGCATTACTGATAGTGTATGGTTAAAAGGTGCTGGTGCAGCATGCACAAACCTTTGCATCATAGGTTTAGGGCATGGTATGTGATAGGGATCTTCAATGTCATCATTATTATAGATCACGTCTCGCACAGCCAATTCTTCGAGATACCTGATAGCTTTTCCAAGTCTGGCTGCTTTGATCTGTGGGCAGTCTATTTCCTCTTTATAGGGATATCTCTCCCTTACAGCTGACAAGAGTCGTTTCCATAGGCTGGTAGTTCCAGCCTTTTCCCCAAATGCCCGATCAATACCTGCATCTTTGGCCAGGGATCCCAACTGCCTGGCTTCCTTCTGAGTTAATGTTATGGTAGCAGCCCCCTCATTCCAGCATAGGAGTAACCAAGAGAGGAGTGGTTCACCTGAAAAATGGCTGTAGTCTTTTCTCAGAGTACCCAAGTCTCTCATGGAATAGGGCTGAGCAGATTCTGAGTCTGAGTCTTCAGCTGACTCTACTTTAGAATATGCTCTAGCTGGTCTAGGAGGAGAGGCATTATCCTCTATTTCCTCTATCACCTGGTCATCTTGTTCAGAGTTGGAAGGGTTAAGGCTCATTTCTGATTTTCATTGTTTTCCTTTTCTCCTAGTTACAGGGTCAACAAGTAACTGTGTGGGCTGAGGGGGAGAGGCTGAGGTGTCTGCAGCAGTAGCAGCAGCAGGGCTTGCTTTCTGAGAAGCAGCAGTGTCTCTGGGAGTAGACACAGCAACTGGAGCTGTAGCAGAAACACTGGCGATGCTGGCCGGCCTTATCTGAGTTGTGCCCTTGCGTGAGGGGGGGCGAGAAGCGGCTGTGGAGGCAGGAGTGGGGGTGCTCTGTACGAGGAGCAGCTCTCACTCTCCGAACAGAAACTCTCGGCCTACGAAAAGGCATACTCAATCTCATTACTGTGGTTTTTGTGTTACTCCTCACCAATATATGAGAGAAATTAACAACACCCACCAGAAGATTGAGAAATGAAATGCTATTGCCACCAAAATATGGTGGAGTCAGCCCAAAATACGATGGAATGGTATAATTTCCCAAATTAAAACTGGGAGTTGTCGCAGTGCGAGACGGAGACACAGTTTGATACAAACGAATCGTCTGCCTTTATTGAATCAGAAGGCTATATTTATACCAGAAGTCTCTACATCTTGTTACACGAGTTTTAACTTGATTGGCTACAAAACAGTTAACGTACAAAGCTTGTTTATCACATTCAAGCATCTCCGTGGATGTTGTAAGAACGCCATGCTCCTTAACCAGGTCCCCTAATCCTATCGCCTTGTTTACTCCTTAACCTTTGATGTCCCAAGGCTTTGTTCCTGCGGTTACAAAGTATGCATTAAGTAGCCCTGTTCTTACTGATAGCCCAAGGCTTGTGGTGAAATTGTTTAATTAACAACTCTTCACTGCTATCAGTGCGAGACTGTGCTGTCTCAATTCCCCCTTCCGAAAGAACAAGATAAACCCGGTTCATAGCACGATCGAACCTCCGCTGAAAGCATTGTAAAATGCAGGGCAGCAAGAATAAAAAAAGCAAAAAAGCAAATAAAGCATAACAAACAGTCTTAACTAAACTTCGCAACCATCCTGTTAAACCCCATCCTGAGAAAAGATTATCAAACCAGTCCCAGTTATCCTGTGACTGCAAATGTGTAATCCCTTCTTTAAGTGATTGTATTGCAGCATGTATAGATTGCGAGTGCTCAGAAAGATTCATACAACACATTCCATTAAAATCTTCACAAACATGACCGAAAAGCTAACAATAAAAGAGCAGTACAACAGAATAGCACAATCAACAATTAACATATAGACGAGGGATCCCTTAGTCAACATATAAACGATCACATGAATTACAACATTAACAAATGCCTGTTATCAATACAATACGAAAAGCACATTTCAAACTGCAGTGGAAGGACTTAAACAACTTTTTAGGAAGGAAGTTCAGATGTCCACTGGCGCATAGAACCAAGGGGGTAGAGGAGGCTTATCCGACAAAAATTGGTCGGGGGGCCCCAAAAGCGTCCCCAGACCCCTCCCGGATCACAGCACGGTGGAGTCCTAGTTTCCTCCATGGTTGCCAAATTAAAGCCTAAAAAGCCAAATAAAATTCCAAGCCTATAAACAACAAAGGCACACACACTTCTTTTTTTTTTTTTTTTTTTTTTTACTCTGTGTTCTCTGTACGAGGAGCAGTTCTCACTCTCCTCAGCAACTTTCAGGCCATGGTCTATAAAAAAAAACAAGCCCGGGGGAAGCAAGAAAAGTTTGTTAGTGGATTTAGATACATTTTTAGAGGTATAATTATAATAAAGTGAGCCACATATTTTCTTTAGGTAGCGTAAAAGTTACTACAGGTGAAACAGTAATAACAAGAAATATTAGTCCTGCGTGGCTCGTAGCCTGTAGGGTCGAACATTTTTCGCTGGAATCCAATCTAGGTCCTTGATCTGTGGAAATACAAGCATAACCCCTTCCCCATGTTATGAGTGAATATGGGCCTTTAATTTGTCCCGTTTCCATATCTTTAATAAGGACTGGAGGTTTTTCCTGGAATTGAAAAAGATTATTACTAGTAAAGTGTTTAGCAATGGGAGGCACATCTGAAGTATAACAATTTAAAAAATTAAAAGTATATATAGCCTTGAGCAGTCTTTCTTCAGGTATTGACAATGCTCCAACTCCTCCTTTCTGTTTCTGTAATATAGTTTTTAAGGTATGGTGGGCTCGTTCCACAATTGCTTGACCAGTAGGAGAGTAAGGGATACCCGTAATATGTGTAATTCCCCAGTCAGTAAAAAAGGATTGTAGAGAACGTGAAGTATATGCAGGGCCATTATCTGTTTTTATCTGCTTAGGAATTCCTAACGAGGCAAATGCCTTTAAAAGGTGACGCTGAACGTCTTTTGCTGTCTCCCCCGTATGACAAGATGCATAAATAGCACCTGAAAAGGTATCAATGGAAACATGGATAAACTTTTGTCGACCAAATTCAGGAAAGTGTGTAACATCCGTTTGCCAAAGTTCTAAACTTTGTAGTCCCCTAGGAAGAGTGCCCAAGGAGTTAGAAGATAAGGAGGATTGCTGACAATCAGGACAGGCAGAAATTATATCAGCCGCCTGCTGGGTACTGAGATTAAATTGCCTCTTTTGACCACGCAAATTCGTATGAAAAAAGGAATGGTGTATACGAGCCTGTTCAAAAATGTTTGGAAGGACATTAACATTAAGCGTGAGGAGATCTGCTTGACGATTACCTTGTGTAAGAAAACCTGGTAATGAGGTATGAGAGCGTATATGCAAAACGAAATATGGATATTTCCTAGCATCAAGTAGCGAAATTAGCTGTAACAACAAAGGGTACAGAAGGGGATGTGTTAAATTTTTCAGCGCAGAATGTTCAGCCTTTTGTACAATTCCTGCAACATAAGCAGAGTCAGTAACCAAATTAATTGCTTGGTCTGAAAACAATTGGAATGCTCTAACGACTGCGGCAAGTTCGACAATTTGCGAAGATCCTGGGTGAAACGTGATATCGGAAACCCACTCCTGTGAATCATTAAGCCACGTCACCACAGCCTTGTGGGTGGCTGCAGAACCATCAGTAAAAACCGTTAAAGCGGAAAGGGGCGCTGCAGATATTTTGGGGCATTCAACAAGCGGTAGAGAAGCATGCAACAGTTTGGAAGGAGGAAAATGGTTTGAAATTTTTCCCGGGAAATCAAGAATTGCAATTTGAAACAATACCTCATGTTGAATTATAAAATCAAGGTAAAATTCAGTAAAGGGGACATAAACATGAGTAAGATCTCTGCCTGTTAACGTAATTATATGCCCTTTCTGGAGCTGTTCTTGAACTAAAGTTTTCAAAGCACAGAGTTTCTCCTCTGGCAATGGCCACTGATTGACCCACACAGGGTCTTCTGTTTTCCATGTAATTTTGGGTACTCTGTGCCTTACATCAGTGGCCATTACTGAAAAGGAGTCTCTAGTCGCATTCCCCATTGTGATAAAACATCCCGACCCCAAAGGTTAATTGGGACCGGACAGACAAACGGTTTAACTGTCGCTGTTTGCCCTTGGGGATTTTTGATTTGAACATGAAATTGACTTTGAAAACTGGTACCCGTGCCACCTATTCCCGCCAGTGCTGACGGAGTAGGCACTAAGGACCAATTTGGTGGCCATTTAGATTTGGAAAGAACCGTAACATCTGCTCCCGTATCTATTAAACCTGTGATAGTAATTTGTTGAGAATTATAAGAAACATTACACGTAATAAGTGGTCTATCTTCGCCAATAAGATGAGACCAAAAAATTTGTGGAGCTCCCGTTGAGCCAAAGGCTCCTGTTCTCTGATTGGATGAATGAGCAACTAAATCAGCTGCACCGTATATCAACACAATTTGCGCGATGCGGCTATGTCTTGGAATATTACAAGGTGGTGTTGGGGTCCAAGCCATGACGGAAATCTCGATGGCGTCCTTATCAATGACCCCTGGCAAAACAAAAAGACCAGAAAATGTAGTAGATGATCTTCCGATAATAAGTCCTACAGTCTTTGATGGCAAAGGTCCTCTCATTGTTGTCGATATGAGGTGAACAGTGGCATCAGTTAATGTAACAGCATATTCTGTGAAGAGGTCCAAGCCTGCGCTGCCACCTGTGGCCCGAATGGTGTTTGTGTCGGCATTACCGCTGGCGTTTGTGGTAGCGGAGGGTTGTACATCTGCTGGTTCGGCATGTAATTTGATGTCGGAGCACGGCGCCAGCCCGCGCTCTGCCTCCCGTTTCCCTGGGGAGCATTCTGCCACTGAGGTATCACGTTGCCATCAATATCAAGCCTAGAACGGCATTGGTTATTATAGTGCTGACCTTTTCGACACCGGGTACAAATGGGAATTAATGTTTTAATACGACACTGCTTCTGCAAATGTCCCATTTTCCCGCAGCCGTAACAACTAGGGACGGACCCCGAGGATCTAGGTTGTGCCGAAGTAAGCTGGATATTTCTAAATGCCGTTGCCATAACTTCGTATTTATGTTCGGAAGATCCAAACCTATTACAGGCTTCCATCATTTCAACTAAAGTTGGGTTAGGATTAGGTAAAGTTTTCAGGAGATTTTTACAATCAGGATTAGTGTTTTCAACAGCCAATTTAAGAAGGAGAATATCACGGGCTTCGGTATTATCAACTTGTTTTCCTAGGGCGTCCTGCAATTTTGCAATAAAATCCATATACGGTTCCTTTTGCCCTTGAGAAATTGTCGTAAAGGCTTTTTCAGGCCTATTTGCATCAGGGATTTGTAAGAAGGCTCTCTTTGCTATATGCATATTGTCTTTCAGTGCCTTTCCCGGAATATGTCGGGCCTGTTTCGCGGGGTCGCTGAACTCACCCGTACCCATGAGATGGTCAATTGTAAGGGTTTGCAGCTGCTGGTTATCTCCGTCTGCATACTCCCGTAGCAGCTTTTCTGCCGCCGTTCTCCAACGCGATTCCCATAATGATTGTTGCGCGGGATTGAGAAGGAGGGCAGCAATAGATTTTAAATCATAAGGAGTAAGTACATGCGCCTCGCAAACGTTTGCAAACAAGCCTTGAAAATAATGAGAGCTTAAGCCGTTTTCTGCTGCAGTGCGGCGAAGTTCTTTTACAATAGAGAAATTCAGCGCGGCCCATCGTGGTTGCCCTTGCCCACCATATATCACAGGCGCAACTATCACAGATCCTCTGTCTTTTTTACGGGGTTTTGGCTTTGGAGGGATTTCAATTAAGCAGGCAATGTCCATTTCCCCCGCTTTCTGTGCTTCAACCCTAATCACCGCCCACACACTTCGCGGATCATCATAATCATCAGGGTATAAATCGGGTTCCGGTTCAGGATCGACAGGACCTGGGTCAAAGGGGTCTGAGTCCGAGTCCGAATTCACCATAGCGGCGGTGATTGGCAGCGGAGGGGCAGATGGAGTAGTAGGTTCTTTTCCTTTTAAAGTTTCAAAGAGTATTCGCCAAGGAGCTAAGAGTTTGGTGGTTTCGTTATTTCCCTGTGTAGCGGCATCCCATAATTTAACTCCGACCTCGTCCCAAAATGAAGGGTCATAAGTAGAGACTGAATCGATGTCGGGAAAATGCTCACGGGCCCATTTTAAAACCAGTTTTAAATCATGGCCCGATATAACTTTTTTATCCTTATTAAGTAAAGTCTTTAAAGTAACATAAACGTCTCGTTCTTCTTTTGAAATGTTTGAACCCATAACAAAAAAAGTAGTTTCTCCAAGCTCACCTGCCAATCGCGAGGAGGTGATGAGTGGTGCGCACCAATAACCGGCTTCTTCCCAGCCTTTCTTCTTCAAACAAAGTTCTTGGAGACCTGCGACCGGAAAATTTTCAACCCGAATCACGTCGGGGTCACCATTTGTCGCAGTGCGAGACGGAGACACAGTTTGATACAAACGAATCGTCTGCCTTTATTGAATCAGAAGGCTATATTTATACCAGAAGTCTCTACATCTTGTTACACGAGTTTTAACTTGATTGGCTACAAAACAGTTAACGTACAAAGCTTGTTTATCACATTCAAGCATCTCCGCGGATGTTGTAAGAGCGCCATGCTCCTTAACCAGGTCCCCTAATCCTATCGCCTTGTTTACTCCTTAACCTTTGATGTCCCAAGGCTTTGTTCCTGCGGTTACAAAGTATGCATTAAGTAGCCCTGTTCTTACTGATAGCCCAAGGCTTGTGGTGAAATTGTTTAATTAACAACTCTTCACTGCTATCAGTGCGAGACTGTGCTGTCTCAGGGAGTGTAATTACCAACCAAGTTTTTTATCTCTGTATGAAACACTACTGCACCATGCACTCTGCCCAGGTGGCCAAGAAGGCCAATGGCATCCTGGCCTGTATCAGAAACAGCGTCACCAGCAGGTCCAGGGAGGTGATTCTTCCCCTGTACTCAGCGCTGGTTAGGCCACACCTCGAGTACTGTGTCCAGTTCTGGGCCCCTCAGTTTAAGAAGGATGTAGAGGTCCTGGAACAGGTCCAAAGGAGGGCAACCAGGCTGGTGAAGGGACTCGAGCACAGGCCCTATGAGGAGAGGCTGAGAGAGCTGGGGCTGTTCAGCCTGAAGAAGAGGAGGCTCAGGGGAGACCTCATTGCTGTCTACAACCACCTGAAAGGAGGCTGTAGCGAGGTGGGAACTGGACTCTTTTCACAGACGACCTTCAACAAGACAAGAGGACACAGTCTTAAGTTGTGCCAGGGGAGGTTTAAGTTAGATATTAGAAAGAATTTCTTCACGGAGAGGGTGATTAGGCTATGGAATGGACTGCCCGGTGAGGTGGTAGATTCTCCGTCCCTGGAGACATTTAAAAAAAGACTGGATGAGGCACTCAGTGCCATGGTCTAGCAACTGCTCCGGTGGGTCAAGGGTTGGACTTGATGATCTCTGAGGTCCCTTCCAACCCGGCTAATTTTATGATTCTATGATTCTATGATATACATCAGTATTGAGGACCCTATTGCAATGATGGTTCTTAAGCAACTCTTACAAAAGAAAACCCACATAGTAACAGCAACTCCAGCTGCAAAAATACACATCACATACCCTAAATAGCAAAGGTACGGCACGATTGGTTTAATCTCAAACCCTGTGAAATTTCCAAAGAACAAGGTCTGATTCCAGCTCAGGAAAGCCATTCTTTCACTGGAGTTGGAATTCAAACTGTTCAGGCAATTTAGTCAAATTTTAAACTGGACTCGAGCCAATTAGCTCAGGCCCCACGTTGGGCGCCAATAAATCTGTCACGGTTTAACACTGGCCCGGCAATTAAACCGAATAACAGACGCTCTCTATTAATGTCTCTCTTCTCCTTGATAAAGAAAGGAGAGAGAATAAGAGAGAGAGACTTATGGGTTGGAAACTAAACTACACAACTTTAATGAAACAGTAATGATAAATAGGAAAAATTACTAAATATATACAAATATACAGGAAAATGGAAACCACATTCCTCCCTCCTCTCCCCCAATAACTCTCACGTCACCACCGAGGCTGCAGGGCAGCCCTGGGAAAGTCCAGGCTGGACTCCTGGAGTCGGCAGCAGTCGGGAACCGGAGGCAGGAACACACAGACATGGGCTGGCACGGATCAGGACCACAGGCAGACGAATGGACGGGATCCTTTGAGGATGCCGGGTGAAGGAAGGGAAGCAGGGAAATCAGGAAATCCAGAAGTCTGGAGATCTGGAAATCCGGAAAAGATCTGGCTCGGCCCTCCTGATGCCTCAGATTTATACTGAGTGTGACGTATATGGGATGGAATACTCTGTTTGGTCAATTCTGGCATCTATCTTTTCTGTTCCTCCCCAAAGGAGGGCTCAGGTGGGACCTCTTTATCCTCCTGGAGGGTAAAATGTTTTCCTCAGAGCTGAGCAGTGTCCTTGGCTCTGCATACCAGTCTCTAGCAGTAACTATAAACATCAAGTGTTATCAATCCTAGAATCACACGCTGTCTGAGAAACTTGCTGTTAATTTCAGCAAGTGCAACTACTTACAAGAGACTTATCTAAAAGCAAAAGTACAAGACAGAAAATCACCTTTATCCTGGCCCAAACCAGGACAGTGATGGGTGAGCAACTGGCTCACAGGTGGAGCACAAAGAGCAACAGTGAATGGGGGTCACATCAGGCTGGTGACCAGTCACTAGTGGAGTCCTTCAGTGTTGGAAAAAAGTCTGCGGAGGCTTAAGGATTCCATGTACACATCGATATGATCGTATGAAATCGTTTATTAACAATTTTCACTCACTTATATAGAGAAGCCTTGTTTACACAATCATATCATGCAGGTGGCTTTGTATTCCAATTACACATTCCATTCTCACGGAACCACTCTTCTCACATAATTATTTTCCTCTTCTGTTGCCAATTAAGTTATCTCTTTCCCATTAGCTCATTTTTAGAAAACCTCTAACTAGGCCTCAGTAACCATTAACCCAATGTAGCCTAAGCTGAAGTAAGTCAGGATTGCTCACAATCTGCATATTTCTGAACTGTTTCCCCAACATTTCAGGGCTCCATCCTTGGCCCAATCCTCTTCAACATCTTCATCAATGACTTGGGTGCAGGACTGGAAGGAATCTGAAGCAAGTTTGTGGATGAGAGACCTTGGCAAATTAGAGAGATGGGCAATCAGCAGGCACAGGAAGGACAAGTGCTGAACCACAAGTTCAGCAAGTGCTGAATCACCAACCACAAGGGCAAGCGCTGAATTCTGCACCTGGGATGGGGCAACCCTGGTGGCAAATACAGACTGGGAAACGAGTGGCTG